>NC_042625.1:6077798-6422465 GCF_901001135.1 Rhinatrema bivittatum
AGTTCCCTCTTTTCTCCCGAAAGTGGTGTTCTCTTTTCATTTGAATCAGTCAGTGGAGCTCCCTTCTTTCACGGACCTGGGCTCTTCTACTCCAGAATCTAGGGATTTAAGGAAGTTGGACGTAAAAAGGGTATTGTTGCATTACTTGGAGGTTACGAACAGCTTCTGTCTCTCGGACCATCTGTTTGTTCTGTGGAGTGGACCCAAGAAGGGTCATAAGGCTTCAAAGGCTAAAGGATTCTTTATCTAGATGTCCAGATCTCAGAGCCTGGTTCCTTCAGGGCCAGTGTACTCTGAGCGGGACTCTCTCAGTCCCACCCTGGTTAGGGAAGCTTTGGTACATCCCAGGAGTCTGGACTGATCTGGGTACGTACAGGGAAAGGAAAATTAGTTCTTACCTGTTAATTTTCATTCCTGTAGTACCACGGATCAGTCCAGAGTCCCACCCATGGTAAAATGGAGAGTCCGCTCGGCCGGTAGTTAGTCAATTTTCTGTGAGTTTACCGAATGCCCCCCTTTTTTCAGGGTAAGAGTATGGGTATGTTTTTGTTCATCGTTACAAGTTTTTCATTCCATCTGCTCTTTGGAGGGAGGTTGTTTATATGGAATTTATGGTTTAATCTTTCTGCTTGGGTACAGTGTAATACTGACAGACTCTAGGTGGCACCTCAGGGGTATAGGACAGAGTCCGTTAAAACTTCTCTGTCTCCATCTGCTGGAGGGGAGGCAAAACTCAGGAGTCTGGACTGATCCATGGTACTACAGGAACGAAAATTAGCAGGCAAGAACCAATTTTCCTTTTTCAGACTATCTACAATGATATACTGCCTATAATAGAGGCAGTGCTTGCAAATATACTTCATTCATATTCATTGTGGATAACCTGAAAACCAGGCCTGTTTATGGTTCTTGAGCCCCGGAGTTGGCTGAACCTGTCTTGACAAAACCTGAAGAAGATCTAAGAATAGAACACAAAGGAGTGTTATGGTTATGAGGTGTTGGAGTGGATTCTTGGGTACTGCGGAGATGGCCACTGGAACCGCAGTACTAGGCTAGACTCTATACACGCAGACACAGAGAAGTTGTATTTATTGTACAGCTCAATGGTACTACCCGGGGAGCGGGCAGCAGTGAAGGTAACCCAGTGAAGTAGTCCAGAAGTCCTCAGCAGAGGAAACCAGTATCACACTCGAGTAAGTGATAGGCAGCACGGCATAGCAGGAACAGGTCTCGGATGTAGACACCGAGCGCTGAAACTGAGATAGACTGAAAGGGTTAATACTCACTGAAGCAGAAAGCTGTATTATTGAAGGTCCTGGCAGGCAGAAGTAGTTCAGTGGCAGGCACCAGATTAGGGAGAGCAGGCCTTCGAGGAGCGAAATAGAGCAGAAGTGCCCCTGAGGAGTGGGTACCCAGGTTAGTGGAGAAATACCCCGAAGGGCAGAGAGAGCTTCCTGTGGCATCTGGGAAGCGGCAGAGCAGCTTAGACCGGAGGCAATCCTATCCAATCCTTGCTAACTCTCGGGCCGATACAGTACAATTGGACGCGTGTTTTCGACACACTAGCGTTACCCCTTATTCAGTAAGGGGCCGAAAACACGCGTCCAACCCCCCTGAACCTAATAGCGCCCGCAACATGCAAATGCATGTTGATGGCGCTATTAGGTATTCCCGCGCGATTCAGAAAGGAAAATGTGCAGCCAAGCCGCACATTTTACTTTCAGAAATTAGCGCCTACCCAAAGGTAGTCGCTAATTTCTTCAGGCACCGATATTAAGTCGGAGGTCCCGAAAGTTACCAAAAGTAAAAAAAAAAATTTTGATGTCGGCCCATGGCTCGCGGGTTGAAAACCGGACGCTCAATTTTGCCAGTGTCCAGTTTCCGAACCCGTGGCTGTCAGCGGGCTCGAGAACAGACGCCGGCAAAATTGAGCTTCGGCTGTCAAACTCGCTGACAGCCGCCGCTCCGGTCCAAAAGGAGGCGCTAGGGACGCGCTAGTGTCCCTAGAGCCTCCTTTTACCTGTTTTTACCCCCGGGCCTAATTTGCATACTGAATCGCGCGCGCAGGAGAATGGCCTGTTCGCCCGCTCTCCCGCGGACTTTACTGTATCGGCCCATCAGTTTGTTAGCAAACGAAGGGCAGGCTAAATACCAGGATGTGATGATGTCCCTCGGAGGGGATGCCCCCGAGGTTCCCGCCCTGATGTGAATAAAGATGTGGGTGGCGTGCGCGAGCGCACCCTAGGAGGCCCTCAGTCCTTGCTAACTCACGGGCCGATACAGTACAATTGGACGCGTGTTTTCGACACGCTAGCGTTACCCCTTATTCAGTAAGGGACCGAAAACGCGCGTCCAACCCCCCTGAACTTAATAGTGCCCGCAACATGCAAATGCATGTTGATGGCCCTATTAGGTATTCCCGCGCGATCCGTTGCCGATCTGGGGACACCAGAGAGAGCGGCATGAAGACGCAGCAGCAGCCATCTTCCCAAGGCTTGAGGAGAGAGAAGGAAGAAAGGTGAGGCCCAGAGGTCGAAGCTATCTGAGACCAACGGACGCAACAAGGAGAAGCAATAAAATAAGTACAGAGAGCAGTGGTAAGAGAAGGTGGGGCAGAGGTAAGGTAAAACAAATGCAGTGGGAGAGGAGAAACTTGGGTGTTGGACTGGGTCAGAAATGGCCACTCCCGGTCCTTTAGACTCTACAAGCAGGCCTGTTTTTCAGGATATCCATAATCAATATGCAAGAGATAGATTTGCATTCATTACCTCCATTGTATGCAAATCTATTTCATGCATATTCACTGAGGAAATCCAGAGAACCAGTGTCCTGAGGACTTGGTTGAGAACTGATCTAAAACAGTAGAGGGTAAAAAATGGGACAGCACAAAGCCAACTTACACAGAGCTGCAACAAGCTCCCAAGAAAAAGAGGCCAGGTACATTCTCCGCTATAATGACAGTGGAAGATGAGGGTTAATGGTAAGTTTTCTAGCATGGGTTGCAAGCTGATTTGCCTATACCTCATCTAAAAACAAAAAGCTATCAATTAAAAAACAGAATGAAAATACAAACAAAAAACAAACTTTGAAATGTTTGTATGCTAATGCCAGAAGTCGTAAGAATGATGACATAGAATGATGACATAGACTTAATTGGCATCTCAGAGACATGGTGGAAGAAGGATAACCAATGGGACAGTGCTATAGCAAAATTGCTTACCTTGTAATAGGTGTTATCCCAGGACAGCAGGATGTAGTCCTCACATATGGCTGACGTCACTGACGGAGCCCTATCCCGGAAAACTTTCTGTCAAAGTTTCCAGAACTTTTGACTGGCCTCCTGAGCCTACTGAGCATAACCAGCATGCCATGATCCCTCGAGCCACAGGGGTCTTCCTTCAGTCTTCTTTTTTCCGCAAAGCCGTTCGCCTTGCGGTTCTAGGAGTCCTGTGAGGTGAATTTTCACCATACAAAAAGTTCATTAAAAAACTTCAGACACCGTAGGGGTCTCCCTTTTTTTCCATCGCGGTAAGTCTTTTTGATTTTTCCGTCTGTTCCGATACCATCAAACTGTGCCTGAAATTCGCCGGAGATTACATGCCCTTCCAATAATCTCCCTATCCATTCTATAAAAAGACTAATTTCCCAGCAGGAAGACACAGATCAAAACATAATTTAAAACTCAAAAGAAAAAAACGGTTCAAGGCGGGAAGTGCTAAAGTTCAGTCTCAAAAAATATCGGCCCAGGAAACGATGTCTCAAATCACAACTCTGGTAATTTATAAACTTTATTATCTCCCAAATCTTTAATGAGCTGCTCTAACTCTTTCCCAAAGAGTAATGATCCTTTAAATGGAAAAGAACCCAAGCGAGATTTGGAAGTTGCGTCAGCTGCCCAATGACGAAGCCAAAGAAGCCTTCTTGCAGAAACTGCAGAAGCCATAGAACGAGACGAAGTATGTAACAAGTCATATAAAGCATCAGCAGTGTATGCTACTGCTGATTCTAAATGAATGGCTTGTTCAAGTTCTGCTGACGGCAAATCCTGAGAGGTAAGTAACTGTTGGACCCACCGAAGAGTTGCCCTCTGCATTAGACTACTGCACACCGCCGCCCAAACACCTAAAGCAGATACCTCAAAGATACGCTTAAGAAGAACCTCAAGTTTTCTATCCTGAAAATCCTTTACAGCAGTGCCTCCAGTTACTGGAATTGTGGTGTGCTTAGCAATAGCAGAAACTGCAGAATCAACCTGAGGGACCTTTAACAAATCCAAAAATTCTTGTGGAAGTGGATAAAGTTTATCCATAGCTCTAGTAACCTTAAAACCAGCTTCTGGGAAATCCCATTCTCTAGTAAGCAACTGGAAAAGCTTAGGATGAAAAGGAAAGGATTTAGGCGGAGCCCTAATCCCTGCGAGAACAGGATCCCCAGGAGTGGAATCCGTTACTGGTTGTGGTGCTGGAATTGCCAGTTCCTCTAGTACAAAAGGAATAAGAGGATCTAACTCCTCTTTGTGAAACAATCGCAGTACTTGGGGATCATCCCCTTCCACCAGTGCTGATCCCATAACCTCTTCATCAATAATATCAGCTGATGATCCCAGAAGTGGGTCTTGTAAGTCAGGATCCTGACCCATATTAATTAAATGTGACATAGGTTCCTCTGCATGTTTAGGAATCTTAGCAGAGGGTGGCTGATTACCTTCTGTATCTGCTGTAGCCTCCAAATATGCCTTATGAATAAGCAAAATAAATTGTGATGAAAATGGCTGCTTTAATACCCCCCGCCGGGGGCAAAGAAGGTTGAATATTATCATTTTCGTTCAAATTAGAGTGCTCTGGGGCTAAAATAGGAGGTGATAAACATTCAATGTGCTCCCCTCCGTCTGACCGCGAGCCAACGCGATCGTCATTTAAATTCAAAATGGCCACCGCTGCCCCGCGATTCGGAGACGGGGCCGTTATAGGTAAGGAAATCAGCTGTGAAGCATTTAAATCGCGCGTACGCGGCAACTGCCGTTTTCTGCCAGTAAGAGGTAGCTCAGATGGCCCTTCGCCGCCAGAAACGCAGCGAAAGCACAGAACATAAGAACATAAGAAATTGCCATGCTGGGACAGACCAAGGGTCCATCAAGCCCAGCATCCTGTTTCCAACAGAGGCCAAAAACCAGGCCACAAGAACCTGGCAATTACCCAAACACTAAGAAGAACCCATGCTACTGATGCAATTAATAGCAGTGGCTATTCCCTAAGGGGCGGATTTTCAGAGCCCTGCTCGCGTAAATCCGCCCAAAACCGGGCGGATTTACGCGAGCAGGGCCCTGCGCGCCGGGAAGCCTATTTTACATAGGCCTCCCGGCGCGCGCAGAGCCCCGGGACTCGCGTAAGTCCCGGGGTTCTCGGAGGGGGGCGTGTCGGGGGCGTGTCGGGGGGCGGGCCCGGTCGTCGCGGCGTTCCGGGGGCGTGTCGGCAGCGTTTTGGGGCGGGTACGGGGGCGTGGCTACGGCCCGGGGGCGTGGCCGCGCCCTCCGTACCCGCCCCCAGGTCGCGGCCCGGCGCGCAGCAGGCCCGCTGGCGCGCGGGGATTTACGTCTCCCTCCGGGAGGCGTAAATCCCCCGACAAAGGTAAGGGGGGGGTGTAGACAGGGCCGGGTGGGTGGGTTAGGTAGGGGAAGGGAGGGTAAGGTGAGGGGAGGGCAAAGGAAAGTTCCCTCCGAGGCTGCTCCGATTTCGGAGCGGCCTTGGAGGGAACGGGGGGAGGCAGCGCGGCTCGGCGCGCGCAGGCTATACAAAATCGATAGCCTTGCGCGCGCCGATCCAGGATTTTAGTGGATACGCGCGGCTCCGCGCGTATCTACTAAAATCCAGCGTACTTTTGCTTGAGTCTGATGCGCAAGCAAAAGTAGGCTGATCGCGCTTCTTTTAAAATCTACCCCTAAGTATAATTGATTAATAGCCATTAATGGACTTCTCCTCCAAGAACTTATCCAAACCTTTTTTGAACCCAGCTACACTAACTGCACTAACTACCTTCTCTGGCAACCAATTCCAGAGCTTTATTGTGCGTTGAGTGAAAAATAATTTTCTCCGATTAGTCTTAAATGTGTTACTTGCTAACTTCATGGAATGCCCCCTAGTCCTTCTATTATTCGAAAGTGTAAATAACCGAGTCACATCTACTCGTTCAAGACCTTTCATGATCTTAAAGACCTCTATCATATCCCCCCTCAGCCTTCTCTTCTCCAAGCTGAACAGCCCTAACCTCTTCAGCCTTTCCTCATAGGGGAGCTGTTCCATTCCCTTTATCATTTTGGTTGCCCTTCTCTGTACCTTCTCCATCGCAACTATATCTTTTTTGAGATGCGGTGACCAGAATTGTACACAGTATTCAAGGTGCGGTCTCACCATGGAGCGATACAGAGGCATTATGACATTTTCCGTTCTATTAACCATTCCCTTCCTAATAATTCCTAACATTCTATTTGCTTTTTTGACTGCTGCAGCACACTGAGCCGACGATTTTAAAGTATTATCCACTATGATGCCTAGATCTTTTTCCTGGGTGGTAGCTCCTAACATGGAACCTAACATCGTGTAACTACAGCAAGGGTTATTTTTCCCTATGTGCATCACCTTGCACTTGTCCACATTAAATTTCATCTGCCATTTGGATGCCCAATCTTCCAGTCTTGCAAGGTCCTCCTGTAATGTATCACAGTCTGCCTGTGATTTAACTACTCTGAATAATTTTGTATCATCCGCAAATTTGATAACCTCACTCGTCGTATTCCTTTCCAGATCATTTATATATATATTGAAAAGCACCGGTCCCAATACAGATCCCTGAGGCACTCCACTGTTTACCCTTTTCCACTGTGAATATTGACCATTTAATCCTACTCTCTGTTTCCTGTCTTTTAACCAGTTTGTAATCCACGAAAGGACATCGCCTCCTATCCCATGACTTTTTAGTTTTCGTAGAAGCCTCTCATGAGGGACTTTGTCAAACACCTTCTGAAAATCCAAATACACTACATCTATCAGTTCACCTTTATCCACATGTTTATTAACCCCTTCAAAAAAATGAAGCAGATGTTAGGCAAGACTTCCCTTGGGTAAATCCATGTTGACTGTGTCCCATTAAATCATGTCTTTCTATATGCTCTACAATTTTGATCTTGAGAATAGTTTCCACTATTTTTCCCGGCACTGAAGTCAGGCTCACTGGTCTATAATTACCCGGATCGCCCCTGGAGCCTTTTTTAAATATTGGGGTTACATTGGCCACCCTCCAGTCTTCAGGTACAATGGATGATTTTAATGATAGGTTACAAATTTTAACTAATAGATCAGAAATTTCATTTTTGAGTTCCTTCAGAACCCTAGGATGCATACCATCCGGTCCAGGTGATTTGCTACTCTTTAGTTTGTCAATCTGGCCTACTACATCTTCCAGGTTCACAGAGACTGTCTCTGGAGAGCTGTGCTGCCGGCTCTCCACAGGCAGAACAGCAACAACCGCGTGGCATCACAAAAAAAAAAATTAATAAGCAGCTCTGAAAAAAAAGAAAGGCTTGAAATAAATTTGTCTTGTGTCCTTCCCAATATTAAAATTTGCCTTGAACTTAACAGTTTTTGTTTTTTTTTAAACTGCTATACAGTTAATGGAGCTTTCTCTTCAGGGGAATGAAACCTCCCTGGAAATCAACAAAAAATCTCTAAGCTCCCTTCAGAAGCATATAAACTTCTCTGGCACTGAAAGGGGGAGGGACTGGCCCACCGGTAAATCCCCTCTTTGCCCGGGAATAATTAAAGTCTTCTGGGTGTCAAGGCCAACGGACACAGCATCAAATTAATTCTAAATTCTTTTTTTTTTTTTTTAAACATAAGAAGATCTAGTCAAAGATCAGCCAGGGACAAAAAACTCCCTTCACTACAAATAAAGGTAAATTTACTCAGCTGACCAAAGTAACAGGACCGCAGGGGATGTCTTCCTTCACCTGCTGGAGTCAGAGGAATACTGGAGGATCGCAGGAGGCACCCTGGGATATGGGAGGTGCTTAGAACTTTGACCTCTGACTCCACCTGCTGGAAGGGAGACATAACCCTACTGTCTGGACTGATCCTGGTACATACAGGGAACTATCGTTGTTGTCTTCAATTGTGACTGAACATTGATCAGTCAGAAATCATACTATCCAGGCTAAGCAGCTTGGTGTTTTAATCTATTAAAATCAAAAAGAAGGGGGGCAATAAATAAAAAGTAATAAAATTATAACTATTTGAATAAAAACCAACAATGAATAAGAAAAAATAAAAAATGAGATAAACAATAAAAAATAATAAATGATAATAAAATAATAAATAATAAAATAATAAATAATAAATGATAATAAAAAATAATGTATGATAATAAAGTACTGAGACTAAAGATAAAATACTAAAAATCAAATAGGGAAAATAAAATATAAAAAATATTATAGAAACCTAAATATAAAACATAGGGCATATTGATTTAAAAACATGTGCCTTCAACTCGTTTAAATTGCATAATGTATTAAATGATTTTGCATCTAACCCGGTTTTAGTGTACTTCTTTCAAAACCATAATAGGAGCGCATATGGTGCATTCAACATCTGCCATTATCAAAAAAATGTTAAGCCGAGTTAGCGATGTGAGAGGGCTGCTAAAAAAGTGACGATTTAACCACGGTGAGACTCAATATTAAACGCATATTTAAAACACTTTTGAAACTTAAAAAAGTTACCAACGGTAACTATTGTAAAGATAATGTGCAGTAAGTTTAGTGACAACAGTACTCACAAATTTGATAGCAATCCAGAAAATAACGCTGACTAGACTGGCAATACAAAACCGGGATGTGCAACTATCTATGGCGAAATGAAAGGTTACTTATCAAAAAATGACAATTTGACCATAGTGAGGTACAATGTTAGTCACATAATTAAATTGCTTTTAATACTTAAAAAAGGTTATCGATGGTGACTAATGTGGGGATATTATACAGCTAGCTAATGAAAACAAAACTCACAAATTCGGAGCAGTACAGAAACCATAGCTGACCGGGTTTTGATAAGTAACCTTTCATTTTGCCATAGGTAGTTGCACATTCCGAGGAGTGCTCTCAGTCGCCTGAGCTTCTAGATGAACCAGGCCGCCTCTTCGGAAGTTCACTGTCCTAAGCCCCAAGATCTGGACAGTGAGCTTCCCACCCCGACAGATTTGCATCCATGGTCACCACTATTCAATCTGGGAGAATTAAATCCACCTGCTTGATCAAAATCCATGCTCCAACCACCATTGTTACTCTATCCGACCAACGGTGAAAGAGGTAACCTCATTGAGCTATTCTAAAGAGGACACGTGTGTTCTGGCCCAAGGAACTAAATCCAAGGTTGCTGCTTAAAATCCAATGGTCAGATTTCTGGTATTTATTTATTTATTTATTTAGATTTTTATATTCCGCTTTTTGCACTTTTTTAAGCACTTCAAAGCAGATTACATTCAGGTATTTGATTTGATGGCCTTCGGAGTGAGGAAACTCACTCCAAGATGAGATTTGGGCAAGGTTCTCTCAACCTAGCTTGATGGACTCTCTACCTGGGTTGAGAGACTCCAAAGGTGATCAAATCTTCATGAGACCACTGTTCTGTTCGTAGGTGTCACGTAGAATGTCAAAGTGGCCCCTAACTTCCTACACTCTTACCTAAACCCCACCTCGAGTTACTAGGTGGGCCTACCATTGGGATACAAATACCTACCTATAGGCCATGTTATTATGGCCAGTCTCTCTCTCTCTCTCTCTCCCTCCCTCCCTTCACCCCCCCCCCCCCCCCCCCCCCCCCCCCGTCAATTCCCTTACGGGAGACATCGCAAAGGGCGATGAAACCTTACCGCATGGTCACGGCAGCTATCGCACAGCCTAACACAATTCAAAGAGGTGCAGTTAAAATCGGCGTTACGGCTGTGCGATAGCTCTTCGCAGACAGGCTAACCCAGCCTACTCTCCGCCCATAACGCCTATTTTCTGAATTTGCATCGCACCATACGATATGGTGCTATCGCATGCGGTAAGGGCATGCAATAGCGTTAACGGGGCTTTTCGCATGCGAAAACGCCTTATCGCAGTTTGATAAATGACCCCCTAAGTCTGTACCTGAGTCAATGGAGGGTAAAGTGACTTGCCCAACGTCACATGGAGCTTGAACGCTAGTCTCCTGGTTCATAGCCTGCTGCGCTAACCACTAGGCTACCCCACAGCTTCTAGATCCATTGTTCCAGTAGATACACCCGGCCCATATGTGTATCGAATGGCATGCCTAGATAATCAGGCTCTGTGATGGTCACAGTCTGCTCCCCAGAAAGACTGACACTTGTGGTGATACACCAGTTTGTGGCTTAGTCCCTGTGCAGGAATCCCCAGTTAAAACTCTAGGAGCAGTGCAGGGTTAAGTAAATAAGAGAAAAGCAAAAGTAGTTTTCCGTCGATAAGTAGGTTCATTTAGCCATGCAGCGTGGGTGGCGTCATCCGTGTTGTCATGAGGCGGAGCTTTACTCTCATAGCTCGAAGAGCTT
This sequence comes from Rhinatrema bivittatum, assembly GCF_901001135.1. NCBI lineage: Eukaryota > Metazoa > Chordata > Amphibia > Gymnophiona > Rhinatrematidae > Rhinatrema > Rhinatrema bivittatum. The sequence continues at coordinate 6,088,398 of NC_042625.1, forward strand.
TTGTACTGTGCCTGTGCTGGTGTTCCTATGCTCCTCGAGCCATCTCCTCAGTTCTGTTTTTCCACGATTCATGATGGACGCATAGAAGCACTCTCTTCAGTCTCCTTCAAAAAAAAAAAAAAAAGACAGGAAGAGCAGAGATGTTCAACATGCTGAAGAGTTCCGGTTTCAAATATTGCCAATGCAGCAAAATAATGTCGGTGATTGATGGACATAATTACTGTTATTTATGTCTCGGTCCTGACCACAAACAGGCTACCTGCAAAAACTGTGGTAAGATGTCCCCACGCGCCGAAAAAATAGAGAGGTTGAGACATTCCACATCTTCCTATGCTCCCTTTCCTAGTGACAAAAAGATTGACGCAGTCTTCTCTGGATCAGAAAAAACCCCGGTCTGAGACTATACGAAGGGCCCATTCCGTGGATACAGATGGCCGTTCAAATAAACAGTCATCGGCGTTAGTATCAGGCATGATTCGTGCTTCGATTCTCACCTCTGCACCACTATCAACGACGCAGTCAAAAACGGCCCCTGCATTGATCATGAACATGCTGGCGCCGGAGCCGAAAAGCCTACTTACGACGCAACCGACGGTGTCTATGAATACCTTGGTGGCTACGACGCACTCCAATGCATCTATGGACCGCTTGACGCACAAAAAACAAAAATCTTCCAATCACGATGCGGCATCACATAAACAAATTATAACAACTCACAAGTCTTCTAAGAAAACCAAACACTTATTACCACCTTCTGGGGAAGTCTCCTTAATAGACTTAGAGAAGCCACATTCTGCCTCCCCCCCAGAAAAGCTATCAGTCTCTGATTATCCATACTTCAGTTCTCTGATATAGATCTAGAGAGTCTCCAGGGAGCTGGGATTCATCACATTCTTTTCTATCACAACATTCCACACATTCCACACATTCTTCCCCATCACCTTCTGGGAAGTACAAAGTACCATCAATACATAGCTCCCCTTCTTCACCAGTAAAGGAGCCAACATCACAAGACTCTGTTTTGCCTCCAGCCTCTCCACAACATGAAACTACGCCAGTGAATTCCCCGTTATCATCCCCAGGCAGTTCTACCGGAATCCCATCTGACCCACCAAATGATCAACCACAACCATTCTCACCACCAGAAGATCTTATTTACTCGAAATTCCTAGAAAAATTGGGTTTTGCTTTAAAAATAGAAACCCAAATACTCTCTGACCCTAGAACTGAAGTTTTTGGAATCTTAAAGATATTAGATGTTCCAGCTTAACCAACTGCTCTTTCTTCTTAAATATTGGAAGCTCTTATGGATAAAGCCTGGGACACCCCATATCCAGTAACTCCAGCTTCCAGGAAGTTGGATCTAAAATACAAAATGCAAAAAACAACTTACTATACTAATGTTCAATTCCGCATAACTCGATTGTCATAGAGACAGCGATTGAAAAAAGCTAAGAAAACCAGACTATATTCAAACACTCCACTGGGGAAAGATAATAAACTCTTAAATGAATTTAGAAGCAAAATCTACCAAAATTCCATGTTCAGTTCCCATATCCATCAACATCAATTCTATATAGCTCAATATTTGTACGAATGTACACAACAACTGAAGCCATTCTTCGCAACATCACAAGGAGATGTGCCTTTCCCACAACCATTTCAGGACTTACAAGAAGGTTTACAACATCTTCTAAGAACAGCATATGAAGCTTTCGATACATCCGCCAGATAATCGACAATCTCCATATCCGCCAGAAGGCTAACTTGGCTACGAGCAAGCAGCATACGAGAAGATGTCCATGACAAACTAACTAATTTACCGTGTAGACCGGACAATCTCTTTGGTGAAAAACTCAGAGAGACAGTATCCCAAATAAAAGAACAAAATTTAGCACATCCAGATGATATTACAGCCAACACATAAAGGGTTATTACTATAGAAAGCCTTACCGTTATTATCAACCATACTATCAAAATTGTAGACAACCACCTTAGCAACAACCAAAACCTCAAGCTCAGCAACAAACAAAAAGACCTCGCCAGAGAACCCAGAGGCCGCCAAAACTTCAACCAGCTCAGCCTCAACCAAAACAAACTTTTTAAGACCACTCACCACAACAACAAGTCAGCAGACAGGGGGCAGAATTTCCTTTTTCCTTCAAGAGTGGCCCACAGTTACCACAGATCAGTGGATAATAAATATAGTTTAACAGGGTTACAAACTACAGTTCAAATGTTTCCCAAAATTACCACATCACGTACAACCCAGGACATCTCGAATGCAAAACCTCTTCTTCAGGAAGTGAAGATACTTCTTCAACAGAAAGCAATTCAAACTGCCCCCTCTCACAGAGAGGAAAAGGGTATTACCTCTCAATACTTCCTCATTCCCAAAAAATCGGGAGGTCTTTGACACATTCTAGATTTGCGTTCACTCAACAAACATCTCATGAAGAAAAAATTCAAAATGACCTCACTAAAGACGGTCCTCCCATTTCTGCAAGCCAACGATTGGATGTGTTCCCTAAACCTAAAGGATGCGAATACGCACATTACAATCCACAGAAAATTCTGGCGTTACCTAGTTGGGAATCAACACTATCAGTACAAAGTACTCCCGTTTGGACTCTCCTCTGCCCTGAGAGTCTTCATGAAATGTCTTGCTGTTGTTGTGGTGCACTTGCGCAGGAAGGGAATAAAAATGTTTCCCTACCTTGACGATTGGCTCATTGTCTCCTCAAATGTTCACACCCTACAGAATCATTTGGAGGAAACAATCAATTGCTTGAAAAACCTGGGATGGATCATAAATTACAAGAAATCTCAACTTCATCCTTCTCAAAATTTGCAATTCATTAGAGCAAGGATTCACACACCCATTCCCAGAGTTCTTCTTCCACTGGACAGAGCACAGACTCTAAGCTCCTTATGTCTGTCTCTTCGACATCAAAGGTATGCTTCGGTACGTTGAATAATGATGTTGTTAGGTTACATGGCTGCAGTAATACATGTGGTCCAAAACACGTGACTGCACATGAGATGTTTCCATTGGGGACTAAAGGCCCAATGGAGCCAAAAGAATCAACCGATGTACCACAGAATTCGAATTTCAACATCTATGAGAAGGGACATTTTCTGGTGGCTGAATCCTTTAGTATTAACCGAAGGATCTCCACTAAGACACCCTCCTCATCAACTCATCATAACAACAGATGCATCAATGAAAGGTTGGGGAGCTCATCTCTCCAAGTTAGAAATGCAGGAAGGCTGGTCCCCAGGTGAGCAATGTCATTAGAAAAACCTATTGGAACTCAGAGCAATAAAGAACTCAGTACTCACATTCCAATCATGGATACGAAACAAATCCATAATGATTCACACAGACAACCAAGTAGCAATGTTCTATATAAACAAACAATGAGGGTCAGGTTCCTTGATTCTTTGCAAGGAAACAATTCAAATAGCAAAATGGGCAGAGAAAACGGAATATTACTTCAGGCATCCTATCTACCAGGACTTGTGAACACAAAAGCAGACAAACTCAGCTGATAATTCCACCCACACGAATGGTCTCTAAACCAATCAGAGGTGGACAAAATCGTCCTATGCTGGGATACTCTACACAGACCTCTTTGTGTTGGAATCCAACAAGAAAGTCCAAATGATTTGCTCAATTCTTCCCAGTGCACAGAGGGTATCTCAGGATGCCTTCCTGATACTTTGGATGAACGGCCTGCTATATGCCTTTCCACCAATTCCGTTAATCTCACGCACAGCACAGAAATGCATAATGGATAAGGCGGAAATGATTCTCATCGCTCCTGCTTGGCCGAGACAACCATGGTATGCTTATCTTCATCATCTGTCAATCCAACCACCGATTCCGATGGGGACCGACCCCATTCTCCTTTCACAAGACAAGGGAAACCTCATTCATCCCATGCACTCATCTCTTCAGTTGACGGCATGGAGATTGTGTGGGAAGTATTGAAAGAGCTGAGCCTCCCTTCCAATATCACAGATATATTAATAGCAGCCAGAAAACCTTCTACTAGGAAAAATTACGCCTTCAAATGGAAAAGGTATTCTGCTTGGTGCGATCAGCAAGGAGTTAACCCCTTTGATTGCCCCCCACATCTTTTACTTTCGTATCTACAGACCTTATCTCTTTCAGGTTTAGCAGTTACATCTATTCGATGCTATAGCAGCTTATCACTCAACAAGAAACAGATCGTCCATCTCTTCTCATCCCCTCATTTCAAAGTTCATGAGGGGTTTAAATCACATCCATCCACCCCTTCAGAAACTTCCGATTCCATTGGATGTAAATCTAGTCCTCGAAGCTCTGATGGAAGCACCGTTCGAATCCATGAGAGCCACATCCTTAAACATGTAACCTGGAAAGTTCTCTTCTTAGTAGCCATTACATCAGCGAGGCGAGTAAGTGAACTTCAAGCACTAGTAATCAACTTTCCATTTCTAAAATTCCCCTTCCTTCCTACCAAAAGTGGTCTCATCCTTTCACTTGAATCCATCAATCTCCTTACCAGTCTTTTTTCTGAAACCACATTCTAACAATCGTCAAAAGACTCTTCACACATTGGACTGTAATAGTTGAACAGACACCTCAACTATTTGTCTCTTTTAACACAAATAACCCAGGACAACCAGTTTCTAGAAGAACTCTGTCAAATTGGCTTACAGCTTATATTCAGAAATCCAAGACTTTATCAAATCCAATTAAAGCTTATCAGATCAGAGCCACAGCTATTTCCATAGCACATTTACAGGGCGCATCAATTCAAGACATTTGCAAAGCAGCGACATGGTCTTCAATACACACTTTTATATCTCATTTCTGCCTGGTCCAGCAGTCGGTTGCAGACAGTGCACTAGGATTGGCAGTTTTACACCACATCCAATTTTCCTAATGGCTATCCACATAACATAGGTTGCACTTCAATATATCAAAACATTACATGTGGAGCAACCTATCTGCTTGGGACTCCCATGCTGCATGGCTAAATGAACCTGTTTATCGATGGAAAAAAGCAAGTTTGCTTACCGTAAATGGTGTTTTCCATAGGTAGCAGGGAATTTAGCCATGCAATCCCACCCACCTCCCTGGACATCCATTCCATATGGCATCTACGCTCGCAACTAGCTTGAAAACTGAGGAGACAGCTTGAGGAGCAGGGGAACACCAGCGTAGGACCAGTACAAAAGCTCTTCGAGCTACGAGAGTAAAGCTCCTGTTGCGTGTCCCGGCTTCGGCAGGCCCGCAACCAGCACTTCTCACCCCCAACACCTGGGTCCCAGACCTGGCCCTTCCTCTTTGGCAGCGGTAGGCAGTCGCCTAAGCACTCATGCTCCTGCCATATTTACAGGTTCCTCCGGCAGCTCCGCAGCCTCCTCCGGTCCCAGTCGGGTCTCCCCACATGCACCGAGGGGAGACGCCACCACCACGTAGTTCCAGTCAGTCTGCCTTAGGCGTGCGCCTTCCCCAACTTTAAAGGGGCCGTGGCGGGAAACCTTCCCGCAGCCCCAGATGATGATGTTTCTGAGCCCTGCTACTTAAGGCAGGCTCCGCCATCCGGTCTTTGCCTTGGCAACAGGTCTCCATGCTTCTAGTCGTGTGCTTAGTTGCTATTCCTTCGTGTTCCTGTTCCTGCTCCTGTGCTTGTTCTGTTCAAGTCCTGCGTTCTTGTTCCAGTTCCCGAGTTCCAGTTCCTTGTTCCTGACCTTTGTTTGTTCCTGATTACCCTTTGGACGGATTCCTGGCTTTGACCCTCGCTTGTTCCTGTCCGTGCCTTGGATGGATTCTCTGGCTCTGACCTTTGCATGTACCAGACCGTCTTCAGCCGCCTGCCCTGACTTCAGCTTGTACCTGGCCTTGTCTTCAGCTGCCTGTCCTGACTTCAGCTTGTACCTTACCTTGTCTTCAGCCGCCTGCCCTGACTCCAGCTTGAACTTGACTTTGCTTCCAGCTGACTACTTGGACTTGGTCTTTCTTAGGCTCTTGCCTATTTACAAGCCCGGACTTAACCTGTTCCTGATCTCTAGCCTGCTTCAGCCTGTCTGGGCTTCTGGATCCAGGCCCTGTCTTGAACTCAGCCCCTGCGGACCCTGTGTCTCTGTTGCTTCCGGGCTCCCTGTCTTGAACATCCTTCACTGGATCAACAATGCGGAAGCCTGCCTAAGACCAGCCAACTCCGGTACCCAAGGGCTCAACCTGCGGGGAACGAGGGCTGGTATTGGTGAAGCTCCAGTCGGCCTCCGCTTCCTGTTCTGCTCCGCCTCCTGATGGTGGGGACCCGTAGGGGCTTCCCCACGGGTAGCGTCAACTCCACCTTGGGCTAAGGGTCCATCTCCGCAATAGCTCCGCCTCGTGATGACATGGATGACGTCACCCATGCTGCATGGCTAAATTCTCTGCTGTCTATGGAAAACACCGTTTACAGTTAAGCAAACTTGCTTTTATGCAGGGCACTAATTTCCCATAGTGCCTCTGCCTAGTTTCTTGGGCTAGAGGCCATCACAACACACCTCTCAGACTTGGGGGAGGGCAATAAGAGGCTTGTGGAGCAGCTGAGCAGGGGCTGAGGAGGGTGGTGACTGGAACAACTAGCCATGGTGGAGGCAGCAAGAAAGCAACTGGGAACAACTAGACATGAAGGAGAAGGTTGGAGCTGGGGGGAAAAAGAAGGACCCACCCGTGAAAGGAAGCAGACTTGGCCTTTTGTTAACCATGGATGAAGGCACTGAGGATGAGGAGCACCCAAAGGCAAGATTTACCTATCAGCTCAACTACAAAGCTAAGTGAATTTTTTTTATGCCTATTGTGAAATAGGAGAGTGAATTGCTAATCCTTGGGGAAGGTGAAAAGAGAAGTTTTACAGAGGGGCCTGAGGAAGCCAGACAAGAGGGACAGATAAGACAGGAAGTGGAAATGCTACACCCTGTTTTGATTTTGGTTAGTTTGTTTTGTTCAAGAGTGTACAGCTACTGCTGCTGCAGGGAACTCTGATGTACCCCAATGAAGCAGAAGGAATGCATGTAATGGCAGCAGTGTGAAATTATCCTTTATTATCCAGTAGTACTTTCAGACCTCCACAGAAATAGTAAGCTGTATCTAGGAACTACACAGGAGTGAAGACTCTTAATCAAGAATAAATGTTATAAAGCTAAAAGCTGATTAGCCAGGCTTTGGACCTGAATATGAGTAAATTGGTACTGACTGGTAAATCAATGAATTGGGATTATACAGATGTGAAACTCTCATCCATTGGCCATATAATTGAAACCACAGGTTGAGAGTGAGCCATACAGAATGGGGACTTCCCCTAATTGAAAGCTAATTGACTGTGTGAAACTGAACTTTCATAGCTGGAAAGAAGGAAACCACTTGCTATCCAGAATCTCAGTCTGTATTGGAAATGCCAAATTACCTAAGAGCAGTACTAGCAGAATTAGAATTGCTATCTTGTAAAACCTAATTAACCTGAGTTTTATAGCTTACTTGTGGGAGTTGCAACTGTTTTGTTTTCAAACCCAGTAGTGCAGATTGTGATTAGTTACTGGAGAATTGCATTTCTACCTGAAGAATAAAGTTATATTTTTTATGAAATTGGACATATGAAGCATAAAAATAAAAGCAGTTGAAGGAATACCTCTGGTAATTGGATTTTTTAAATAGAGAGCGGGCTGACTGGTGAGGAGACTAATTAACAATTATTTAGGTTGGAGTAAGAAAGCCGCTGACCTTTGCCACTGAAGCCAACCAGAAGGCAAAGTAGGGATTAAGGGAATGGCATCCATACCAATGCTTGGGATCTAAATGGTGGAACTCAACTTGGAATTCTAACCCCCACTAGATCAAAAGCTTAGAAAGCAAATGATCAGAATTCACAATCATAAATGGTATAAGCCGTATGTAGGTGACACAGCACGTTGGGAAGCCGCCCAGAGCACTAGCCACGACGGACGCCTCACCACACCACCCAATCTCTTTCCTGCAATAAATGGACAACTCTGAGAGGCCAAGAGACTCTCCTGGAAGGATTTCATGTGTAGCAGCCAATCAACCAAATACAGAATTAAGATATCTTCTATGCGCAGTATTGTTGCCACATTACCATTACCTTTGAAAAGGTCCTTGAAGCTGTAGCCAGATCAAATGGTAATGCCCAAAACTGGAAATGGTGACTCAACACCTGAAGTGAAGGAACAGCTGGAGCTTCTCCCAGAATGGAATCTGAAGACACACGTCTTTCAAATCCATAGAGGCTAGGAACTTTCATTTCTATATTGCAGGGTTGCCATTCCAAAGTGGGTCACTCACAAGAAGTCATTGACCCGCTTCAGGTGTAGACTAGGGCTCCTAAAGGAAAATAACAGTATTGCACCAGTAGGTCATGGGTTCCCCCATTACAAAGGAGCATGAGATTCTGGTCTCCTGAGAGAAGTCATGTCTTTCAAATCCGAGAGACAGAGAGTGCAAAGCCTCTCCATTCTTCCATAAATTGTCTGTCTTTGGAACTACTGAAGAGTTGACTGCATCATTTTCTTTTTTTTGTGAGATGGGTGGAGGGGGTATGTGGTTTCCTGCATTGTAGGTGTACTGGGATGTGTGCATGTGCTTTTGGGGCAGAGGTGTGCTGATTTTTTGGACTGTGCGGTTCCTGCCACACAGTTTGTAGGCTGCTGACTCCAGGGTGTAACCATGTTTAACAAATTCCTCATAATTTGTTCCCACCTCTGATACAACAGAAAGAGAGAAACTGTCGCTTATCTCTGGAACATAAGGATGGGCCCCCAAACATTCATTGTGCTGACCATGAGGAGCCGGGGCCTAAAGGCCCTCCTTTCCTCGTCATTTGTACCAACCCGAGCACCGAGAAATAGTGCACCTCTCGCTACTTCTCTAGTAACATAAAAGACTGAGGCATCCATTCCTAGGAAATTGTATCTCTTCCATGAAGGACCATGTGATTTAACCTCTTGGGATAGCTATCCCTCAAATCTGTCATGAACTGAATAAAAAGTAAAGGTTTTCAATACAGATCATAATATCTCTCCAGTCTCCTCCAATGCAATCTGTAAGAAGCGCAGAGATTTGGTCACTAAGGATACCAACTATCCACTCATTTGAACTAGCCTCAGCCACTGTTCTCCAGGAAGGGCTGAAATTCCAGGCAGAACAGACCTGGCAATGGCTCACCATGGAAAACCATCCTCTCTCAAGAGGACATGCAGCCATCAACTCACACATCTGGAGCGGCTCTCATCCTAGCAAATAAAGATTCTCAAAGAAACTTCCTGTAAAGAAATAATACCATCCAGAGCTCCCTATTTGTTCCTCCAGGTCACGTATAAACACTGGAGTGGTTTCTGGGACCAGAGACAGTCCTCAGAGCTATGCCCTGGATGCGTAATCAATGTCAATGCCACCCTAAAATGTTCCAGAATCTGTTCCACTGAAATGGCAGATGCTTCCCAGGCAAACTGCATCTGTGGGAATGATAGAAGAAGGCCGTTCACTCTCCTGCACCCAAGCATGGCGGCTGTTCCCAACCACTTGAATCACCAGCAGGAAATGCAATGTGGCCAAACCCATCTCTGAGCACTACCTCCCAGTGAACATATAGTCCGGTCTGTTTCGTCCTAAGGGGGTTCCTTTAAAAAAAAAAAAAAAAGTGACCTAGGACAGATCATTAAATCACCATCAGACCCCCCTTGATCTGCTACACCCCCTCAAACTGCACTCGACGGCCAGACCTTTAAGGGATGCCTACAAGGGATCCTTACATGTACCTCCTAAAGCTGTACAACACTCAAACATCAGAGACCGGACATTCTCCATCACAGGTCCCTCCATCTGGAACACCATGCCTCCGGACCTCAGGCAGGAATCTTGTCTACTAACTTTTAAAAAGAAACTAAAGACATGGCTGTTCTGCCGAGCCTTCCCCGCCACTAGTCCAACAGCCTGACTTAGAATTGTCCCAGCAATCATGTAAATAAACAAGCGCTAAATCATGTATATAAGTTATCATAAGGACGCTTACAAGTTATCATGAGGATGGCTCCTTGCCTCCCTCATATACTCCCTTGTATATTATACTCTATCTTCGTTCCCCTTCTTATTTCCTACTCCAAGTTAACACATCCTTGTTATAATGTAACTTTATACTCCTTCAAATTGTCTCTTGTTATTGGTTGGTTATAGTTACTGCTTGTTCGATGTAAACAGAGTTGATTTGATTTGTATCAAGAAAGTCGGTATATAAAAGCCTTTAATAAATAAATAAATTAATTAAATGCAGTCTGCCCTGGGAGGTGAGAAAAAGGATGATCCCGCTCCCAGACAGCTGCCCATAGACTTAACATGGCCACTGTTCCCACCACAGAACTCAATTATCCCTGTTGGAACCTGTGAGTCAGTTCGCTCCTCTGGAGTTCCCAGGGTCAAAGCATTGCAGATTTCAACATTGTCTGCCTTGCCTAATTTTATTTTGGGAGGCCAAATTCTCCTACACCTGACAGCTCCACCTCAGCAAGCCTTGAAGGAATTGAAGAGGGCAAGAAGACCGGCCCCACAAACGTCAAGGTCTAAATAGCTGCCTGCTAATTCTGCTACCTCACTCTTGCGGCACCACCACACAAAGAGCACTCCCACTCCTGATTAGGCAATTCATAAAATCCAGCTGCTGCAGATTGACGTTCAACTTCCCAGGTGCTACTGATGCCATTACAATCCCCTGCTTCAAAGGGGAAGGGGCTCAGCAACTCACCATTATTACTTAAACTGCTGGCGTCACTGCCTCAGGGCTTCCTGGTATGAACTCCAAGTACCACACCTCACACACTGCCGCGGAACAACCGCTGAGCAGGTCCTCTGAAGGCCAAGCTGACTTTAAAATTTTTATTTATTTTAAAACATCTCCACTTAGAAAGCAAACACCAAATAGTCAGCAGGAGGGAGTGAAAGTGTGTGTATGGGGGTGGGGGAGGAGGAGGAGAAGAGAAACCTTCCAATTCTTGGAAGCCCCGTAGACATACCTTACTCCATAGAGGGAGGGATCCACTGCTTCCACTGAGGGAGGGAACACCACAGGAGACAGCCCTCCTCTCAGCAATCATTCCTTAAAATCTTCCTAGGCTAAAAATAGCCAAGGGCTCTGCTCAACTGAGGGAGGGAGAATCACGCCTCAGGAGCTGCATGCCAGAATTTTCCTGTTCCTCCGGCCTAACTAGGCCTTAACTTCCAGCATGGGAAGCTCATCCACTATCTGCTGGAAACCGAGAATACTGGCAGGGGTGGTGTTAGTACAGTATATTAGAGATGACATCAGTGAGCCTGTTGATCTCTATCTACATTTGCTGGTTGGCCTGTATAACCCATTTATATGGACTGGCCTGACTAGATGAAGAGAAAAATACAAATGTGTTTTTATATAGCACAATTATATTTGCTTCTTAGATGAATAAAGAGTATCTGGAAAGTACTGAAATGTCTACCCTGTCTACTAAGCGAACATACTACTTATGACAGTGGGTATGGCATGACCCATACCAGTGTTTGCCAACCCTCCTGGAGGGTCAGTCCAGTCAGTTTATCAGGATTGGCACAAGGAATATGCTTGAAGTAGATATGCATATCCTGGGTCTTCGATGTATGCAAATCTCTCTCATGCATATTCATTATGGATATCCTGAAAACCCAACCAGTTAGATTGTGGCTCCAGGAGAGGATTGGGAAATAGGATTGGGAAATACTGCCTCATACAGAGCACCTATTTAGCTCTGGGACATAAGGAACTGAAAGCCATGCCAGGTTTTCCAACTATTGCCTTCAAAGTATTCTGGGAGTTCTGCAAAATGAAAATCTACAGTCTACAATTATAACAATACATCCAGTGTTACCGTTAAAAACATGTCAGATGACCACATTTCCACCATGTACAAATTTGCTGGAATATAGACGTGGGCTGTATGATGCCAGTTATGGATGCTGTCTATAAAAGGGCACAAACTCTTCCTAATCAATCTACAATTGTAAGTAAGGTCCTCAGATCAAATATATGTGAAATAAACAGATCATCCATTTTTTTTTAAGATGATGTAGTTTTTATTATTCAAATATTGACAAAATGTATATCAAAATTTGTACTGGTTTTGTTAGACAATTTGCTATTTCCTCTGATTTTTAAGCACCATTTTTGTAAGCAGTTATTGCATTTTTCAGCCACAGTGATATTCAATACTAAGAACATTAGACTTGAATTGATGCAGTTCCGTATCCCAGGAAATTAGTAGTTTGTTTTATTTGCGGTTTAACACTTCAGAAGAAACGGCATATTCATATCAGGCTTTGCAGACTTCTACCACCACAGATGATGCCACATCGTGAAGACGGCAAATCCAAGAACCCCAGAGTTGCAGCATTATTTCTTGATAGAGGAGAGATAGGCGTACCAGAACAAAGCTACTATATTTGCAAATAGTACTCGAAACTGCAGGGGAGAGAAAACAGATAAAGACAAGTGACATCAGCCTGAAAAAAGAGGGAGTGACTTAGGATAAAGAGAGGGAAGGCAGTTATAAGGAGAAATTCTCCTTACCTGTTAGTTTCCTTTCCATTAGTCCTGCTATACCAGTCTAGGCAGCACTAGTGGGTTGTTTTCCCCTACTAGCAGGTGGAGGTAAAGAACTTTTTTTTTCCCCCCAGTGTGACATCATCGCCACTACTTAGGGATGGTGCAGCTCTGGACAGAACTGTACACAACTGTCAAAGCTCCCATGTCAGATCCAACATCTCAAATAGTTTTTTTGTTTTCATTGGAAATTCAGTAGGATAACCAGAGAAGCAAATCCTCCTGGTCTTCATGCCCCCCTAAACATAACAGCAAGTCCTCTCTGTTGACGTGGGTGCAGGGAGAGAGGCTCCTATAAGCACATGTGTGGTCCTTCCCGCAGTTGCGACTATTTTGGTTGCAGATCATGCAGGAAATCGCTGATATATTGGGGCTCCCAGTACACATTACACTATTACTGCTCTTTTGGGGAAATGAATAGGTTCGTCCATATCTTTAAAATGTCGTAAATTAGCCACTCAATAATTATTGGCTGCTAGACACACACCTGCAATCTTTTGGAAGTTTAGTCCCAATGTGGATCATTGGAGAACCCGGGTGAGGTTGCTGGCTGATCTTGAAAAACTTTATGTACTTAAGATCAGACCTTTAAATACAATTTGATTTGGGATATTTATCAGCATTTTGCTTTTATTTTTTATTGTATTTCATTTCTTAATGTACCAGCATTTCCTCTTTGAGTATATGCTTTGCTGATTTTTCTTTTCTTTTTTTTTCCCTTGCTAATATGATGACAGTAGGGCTTTTGTATGTTATTGTATGCCAAAAGCTTTATTAAATAAAGAGTTAAAAAAAAAGTTAGGAATGCCTAATTAAGCTTACAGTAACATTTGGACAGACTCAAACTGCTATATAGTGGGAGTCTTACAATATTCCTTGCTAGGGGGAGACCCCTGTCTTAGACAAGTCTCTGTGATCGAGGAGCATTCTGGTCCTGGGATCTCCATGATTACACAGTTCTGGATGAATAGCTGGGGTCCCTTACCTGTACAGGTACATAATTGACATTAATAAACTGGAAGGGGGTCCACACTTTCCAGTTCATTTTTAGCGCTTTCCAGTAACCGATCTTCATCCTTTCAGTCAATGTAGAGAAGTCCTTCCCCTGAAAAAGAGCAGCAAGGGGTTGATGGGATGCTGTTGTCAGAGCTGCTTGGATTTGCTTAATGGTTCCAACAGCAACACAAGTGAGCATAAAATCACTCATATTGCAAGAGTACAGTGGTTGGCCACAGTTATATTACACCTTTGTATACACAAATGTGGACATGAAATTATTATGGAGCACAGATATTGTCCTAGAGTTTACTTTCAACTAATAGCCAAATTATCTTGAATTTCTGTGTTCCAGTTTAAAAAGTTAAAATATTGTAGTTGGGTAAAGTGAATACTATTTCATTTCATTTATTACCCACTTACGTCAAGGCCCTAAGCAATGCACATAAAATATATAAGAAATCCTAAAGTAGTGTGTGCAATTCTGGGTGCCACATCTCAAAAAAGATATACTGGAATTGGAAAAGGTTCAAGGAAGAGCAACCAAAATTGTAAAGGGAATGGAACAGTTCCTCTATGAAGAAAGGATAAAAAGGTTAGGGCTGAGGGGAGATATGATACAGGTCAAAATCATTAATGGACTGAAGCAGGTAAATATGAAGTAGTTGTTTACTCTTTCAAAAAATACAAAGACTAGGGGGACACACCCTGAAATTACTAAGAAAATTTAAAACAAATCAGAGAAAATAATGTTTCTTTCAACATACAATTAGGCTTTGGAATTAATTGCTGGAGGATGTGGTAAAGGCAGTTAAAGGAAAATTGGTTCTTACCTGCTAATTTTCATTCCTGGAATACCACAGATCAGTCCAGACTCCTGGGTTTTGCCTCCCTGCCAGCAGATGGTGACAAAGAAGGAAAGCTTTAATGTCACTGCTACTTAACCTAATGTGCCACCTGCAGTCCCTCAATATGATCTGTACTCAAGCCAATATGAGAATAATTATAACAATAACCGAGACACTCAACCCCCCTCAACGAGCAGCAGGGAGGCAGAGCCTCTATGAAAAACTCATTCCAACAACATTAAGCAGAAGATCATCTAACCAAACTGCTATGACGAGCGGGCTTTACTGAATGGTCAGGGTTCTGGATTGATCTGAGATATTCCAGGAACGAAAATTAGCAGGTAAATACTAATTTTCTTTTCTTGTTCATACCCCAGATTAGTCCAGAATCCTGGGATGTACCCAAGCTCCCCTATACTGGGCGGGAATGTGATAGCCCTGCTCGCAATACACCCTCTCCAAACCCCTCAGAGTCCAGATCCCAGACATCCAACCAATAATGTCCGGAGAAAGGTGTAACTACATCCAAGTAGCTGCCCAACATATTTATTGTGAAGAAACCAGCTGTCTTGGCTCATGAGATTGTCTGTGTAGAGTTGAGTGAGCCCTTAGACCTTCCAAGACTGGACAGCCTTTACAAATATATGCCATGCTAATTGTGTTCTTTAGCCATTTCACAATAGTATAGTCCTGAGGGAATTCTGTGCTACTGTGGAGCACAGAATTTGCGCAAATTCCCTCCCTGCGCAGAATTGCCAATTGGCAATTTCTTATGTTCTTATGATCTTATGTGCAGAAAACGGCAGAGACCCTGGCATGCCACGATCGGAGCGCACCATTCCCGCTGAAGATGAAGGCCCCCGGCATGCCGGTCGCAGCAAACATGAAGGCCCATGCATGCCTCTGGACTAATGCCACTTAGGGCAAAGATGAAGGCCCTGGTGAGCAGGTGTGTGTGTGTGAGGAGGGGGAGGGAGTTATGCGAGGGGGAAGGGGAGGGATTATGAGAGAGGAGGAGAGGGTGAGAGGAGGGGGAGGGAAGGATAAGAGATTAGGAGGGGTGAGGGGGTGAGAGAGAGAGAGAGCAGGGGGGTGAGCAGGAGGGTGGGAGAGAGAGCAGGGGAGTATGAGAGAGACCAGGGAGGGTAAGCAGGGTGTGTGTATGAGAGAGAGCAGGGTGTTTTGAGTGTGGGTGCCAGAGAGAGGAAGCCTAAATGAGGCGATTGTGAAGGAGTGTGTATGTGTGTGAGAGATTGAGAGCTGGTGTGTATGAAAAATGGATCCTGTGTATGTGAGGGTGCTGGCCTGTGTGGAGGGATTATGTATGTCTGAGACAGAGCCTGTGTGAAGGAGTGCGTGAGAGAGAGACATAGGTAGCCTGTGTGAGGGTGTATGTGAGAGAGAGAAAGGGAGCTTGTGAAAGTGTGCATGCAAGAGAGGGACCCTGTATGAGGGGATATGTGTGCGCGAGAGAGTGAGGGAGCCTGTATGAGAGTGTGTGTATGTGCACTAGAGAAAGGGAACATGTGTCTGAGAGAGGGAGGGACAGAGGGAGCCTGTGTGAGGGGCAGTACTGAGAACGGGGTCAAACTCTGGGAGTGGAGATAGAGTGGAAGGGGTTGAGCCTGGAGACGGAGGGGAGAGATACTGGCAGGTGGAGGAGTTGGGGCCTGAGAGGGCAAAATGGCCAGGGGAGTAGGGAAAGCGAGTGGAAGGGACACTCATAGTGAATTTCTAGGGAAATTCTGCTCAAAATACTTAAAATTCTGTATCTTTAAGTAATAACTTTTTTCTGTATTCATTTAAAATGTAATTACTTAAGGACTGTCATGTAAATTGTGTTATTTTGACCAATATAAAGTTTGCAGAATTTAAAGTTTTTGTACACAGAATTTATATTTTTTTGCACAGAATTCCCCCAGGAGTAATAGTAGTTCTGGATGCCCTGCACCCCTTTCTTTGCCCATTCCAAAACTAAAAAATATGATCCAATCTCTGGAAACTGTTAGTCACCTAGAGACACCTTAACAGCCCCACTGCGTATCCAACACATGAAGTTCCTCCTTGTGCGGCACAGACTAATCCAAGTTCAGGAAGTTTCACTGTTTAAGATGAAAGGCCGAAGCAACCTTCAGCAGAAATGAGGGCACCATCTGCAAGGACACCCCATTCTCTGAAAACTGAAGAAAGGGATCTCTCCAAGACAAAACCTAAGCTCTGAAATTCTTCTGGCCAAACAAATAGCCACAAACTCCCCCCCCCCCCCCCAAACCCAACACTTTCAGGGTTAAATCCTTTAGTGTCCTCCTCCTCCGTAATAATTCGAATGGAGACCCACACCACACCCTCATCACCATAGTAAGATTCCACAAGGGACACACCTTCTGCATCGGGGCTGCAAGTATTTTTCCCCTAGAAGAGAACAAATCATAGCCAGATGCGAGGCCAGAGACGCTCCCTGCATCTTACCCCAAAGACGGCCTAAAGCCACCACCAATTTCCCAAAGGAAATTATAGGCTAGAGCCCTCATTAGACTTTTTTTGTAAAAAGGTCAAATATTGGAAATTGAAGCCTGAGTAGGCTGCCCTCAGTTTCAACACACTAAGCCTAAAAGATCCTTCACCCTCTAACATAACCCAAGGATGTGGACGGCCATCTGTCCTGCAGTAAAGTGGCAATTTCAACTTTGGAATACCCCTTCTATCTTAAGCGGTTTCTCTCAAAAACAAAGCCTTGAGACAAAAGCGATCCACCTGATCCGCAAATACAGGACCCTGGCATATCCATCTCAGGTGACTTAACCTTAGCAGACCATCCATTGCCATTTCGGAGCCATGAGAATCATTTCACCTGAATATCTTTCTATGTGCCATAGCATCCTGCCCAGCAATGGCCATGGGGGAAAAATGTAAAGTAGAATCCCTGGTGGCCATGGTAGCACCAGACTGTCTATTCCTTCTGCTCCGTGTTCTCACCTGTGACTATAAACACATGCCACTTTGGTGTTTTGTCTCAATGCCATCAAGTGTATGTGAAGCGTTCTTCACTTGGCCCGAATGAGAAGCATTGCTTCATCTGACAACTCCCATTCTCTGGTGTACAACTTTTGCCTGTTGAGAAAATCCACCTGCATGTTGTCCACCCCAGCTATGTGAGACATTGCCAGGTGCTGCTCTACCCAGTGAACCAACAACTCAGCCTCCTGAGAAACCATCTGACTTTTGGTCTCTCCCTGTCGTTGATATAAGCCACTGTTGTTGCATTGTCCAATAGAAGTCACACTGCCCGACCTTGTAAATGTGGCAGAAAGGCTAAGCATATCGCTCTCTTCTCTGATTGATAGACCACGATGCCCTCCTCCTTTGACCATTGACCCTACACAGTCTGGTCCTGATACACCACTCCCCAATCAGAGAGGCTGGCATCGGTGGTCCCTATCACCCAGTTCAGGATTTCTAACTCCATCCCCCATTCCAGATTGAACCGACCAAGGCCCCCCCCCCCCCCCCCGAGGGGGAAAAGGAATTTGCAATTCCTCTGATAACGAGATCCAACAGGAGGGGAATATTCTTTGAAGTGTTGTGCGAGAGGTGGGCCGAGGTGGGGTTGACACTACCCGCAGGACAAGCCCTACGGGTCCCCACCGTCAGCAGGTGGAGCTGGCTGACTGACGGAGGCCGGCTGGAGCTTCACCAATACCAGCTTTCGTTCCTTGCTGGACTTAGGTGGGCCTCCGTCCGAGGTCTTCCCTGGGACGACGAGGAGGTCAGCCAGGGGCCAGCAGCGGTAGTAGGAATAATTAGTCCGATCTGGATGAGGCGGAGTCCCGGAGACCCGGGCGCCAGTGAGAACAGGAGGCAGACAGAGGGCGCCCAAGTAAGAACAGGCCAAAGCCTGAAAGGCCAAGTCCAGAATGAAGACAAGAGGAGCGACAAAGAGCAGGCTGAAGTCAGGGCAGGCAGCAGGCAAGGAAGAGTAGCAAGGCAAGCGTGGATCAATACCAGAAGTCAGCAGTAGAATGGTCAGGCAAGGCAAAGGTCAAAGCCAGGAGACAAGCAGTAGCGTGGTCAGATGAAGCAGTGGTCAATGCCAGGAGACAAGCAGTAGCGTGGTCAGACGAAGCAGTGGTCAATGCCAGGAGACAAACAGTAGCGTGGTCAGACGAAGCAGTGGTCAAAGTCAGGAAGTCGGTCAGTAGGAACAAGAAAGGTAGACATGGAACACAGGAGCAGGAACACAGATTAATCAGGAACATGGAGGAGACACAGGAACAAGCAACTAAAGACATGACTAGCATGGAGACCTATGGGCCCGGCCCATAGGTCTCCATGCCTAGTGACGTCATTATCCGGGGCCGCAGGTGAGTTTCCCGCCGCGGCCCCTTTAAGTTACAGCTGATGCACGCGCGCCTAGGGAGGGGTGCGGCGCGAGATGGTGGCATCTCCCCACAGAGCAGAGACGTCTGCTGTAGAGCTGGGAGCATGAGGAGTGACCCGGGATGGAGGCAGCAGCTACCGGCTGCAAGAGCAGCAGAACCAGGTGCTGGAGCAGGCAAATGGGGGGTCTGGCTGCGGGCCTGCTGCGGCCAACACATGCAACAGTACCCCCCTTACGCCCCCATCTTGGAGGTCTGGGTTTGCCCGGATGGGCACAATGAAACTGCAGAAGGAAGCTTTTGTCCAAGATGTTCGCTGGCTCCCAAGAATTTTCTTCTGGGCCTTAACCCTCCCAGGAGAGGAGTTACTCCTACCGATGGCCCCTACGGTGGACGTCAAGGATTTCTCGGACCTTGTAGGTAGTATTGGACTCAGCGACCAGATGAGATGGTTCGAGTGCCTTATGGGAAGGCCAAGAGAGAATCACTGGTTTCAACAAGGACACATGGAACGTGTTATGGATGCCAAGGGTTGGTGGCAACCGGAGCTGATAAGTGACAGGTCCAATATGACGGGTGACCGGAAAAGGTCCAATGTATCTTGGTGCAAATCTTTGGGAAGGCATTTTGAGGCAAATGTATCGCCTACTCAGCCAGACCTTCTGCCCAAGTTGAAATTCAGGAGCCGGGTATCGATGGGTGTCCATGGACTTCTTAGCCCGAGCCGCTGCCTGACGCAAACAGAGGTTTGTCTGATTCCAAAGGGCTTTAAGGGCGTCAGCAGTGGTCTGAGCGGCTGGCGAGGGCATAGTCAGCGGAATAGGTAACGGAGGCCGTGGCTGCCTGCCATAAACAATGGAGAATGACGATACCCCAGTAGCAGCGGCAATGTGGGAGTTGAGGGAAAAATCCACCCATGGAGAAGTTCTGCCCAGTTGTCCTGCCGATCATTGATGTAGGTGCGTTCATACGTTCAGCTTGACCGTTGGCCTGCGGGTGGTAAGCTGTGGTGAGGCTGATGCTAATGCCGAACTTGCTGCACAGGGTGCGCCAAGAACGGGCGACAAACTGGGGAGCTCTGTCCGAAGCTATATCCTTGGGTAGGCCATGCAGACGGAACACGTGAAGAAAAAAAGATGTGCTAGTTCTGAAGCTGAAGGTAGGCCAGGCAGTGGAACAAAATGGGCTATTTTGGAGAACCTATCAATGATGACCCAAATGACCATGTTTCCTTTTGATGAAAGCAAATCCACAATGAAATCCGTGGAGAGGTGTGTCCATGGCTCCTCCAGAGCAGGAAGTGGTTGGAGAAGGCCCCAGGGTCGACCGACCGGGGGCTTCTGCTGGGCATACGTGTTGCAGGAATTGACATAGGCTCTGGTATCGGTGACCATGGTGGGCCACCAGAAGAAGCGCTGGAGAAAAGCGAGCATTCGCGCCTGTCCTGGGCGGCTGGCAAACTTTGAATCATGTGCCCAACAGAGAACTTTCTCACGCAGCCGGTGAGGTACAACGGTTTTCCCGGCTGGTACTGGAATGGTTGCTGATAAACGGGATCAATGATGTGGCTAGGCTCTTCGGGAACATCTTCAGGTTCAAAGGAGCGAGACAGGCCATCCGCCCGGAGGTTCTTCTCTGCAGGGCGATACCGGAGTTTGAAGTTGAACCTGGAAAAGAATAACGCCCAGCGAGCCTGGCGAGCGTTAAGGCGCTGGGCATGACTCAGGTGTTCTAGGTTTTTGTGGTCAGTGAAAATTGTGAACTTGTGTTGAGCATCCTCTAGCCAAGGGTGCCATTCCTCTAAGGCAAACTTGACTGCAAGTAACTCTCAGTCGCCGATACTATAATTCTGTTCTGCAGGAGAGAACTTGCGGGAGAAAAAGGAACATGGAGCTAAGACTCCTGGCGTCGAGTGCTGGCTCAAGACCGCCCCAGCCCCTATTGCAGAGGCGTCTACTTCAACAATGAAGGGGCGGTTTGGGTCCAGGTGTCGCAAACAAGGTCCAGCAAGAAAGGCATCTTTGAGACATTGAAATGCAGCAAGGGCCACAGGGGGACCAATTCCGGGAGTCTCGGCCCTTGCAGGTCAAAGTTGTGAGGGGAGCTGCCAGAGTCAAGTAATTAGCGATGAAATGGCGGTAATAATTTGTTAATCCTACGAAGCGTTGTAGAGCCCGTAGGCCCACTGGCTGGGGCCAATCTTTTATTCCTTTATTTATTTATTTATTTATTTATTGTTTTTGTTATACCGAGTTTCATGACAGGCATCACATCAACCCGGTTTACAATTAACAAAGTGTGTAAAACATAACATAACGTAAAACAATGTTCTCAAAAAGAACCTTGAACTTTAAATATCGTGAATCAGATATAGGAATTGAGAAAGTTACAATAAATCAGGGAAATCAACTTGGAGCTGGAAAAGGGGAGAGATTGCACAGAGCAATATTAACATTTCAGTCTATTAATGTAATAGAGTAGCATAGTGAGTAAATAAGAATATGTGAGAAACTGTGGCAATACCTCACTATGGAACGGAACATAAATAACCAAATGCATAAATACGACAGTGTTATGATAAAAGTCCTTTAAGTTTAAGTCCTTTAAGTTTAAGTCCTTTAAATGCATAAATACGACAGTGTTATGATAAAAGTCCTTTAAGTTTCTCTGGTCCATGGAAAACCCTCGTTATGAGATGATATATCCTAGGAAGGGTAGATTGGATTGGTCGAGGAGGCATTTGTCCAACTTGGCAAAGAGATGGTTCTCATGAAGATGTTGGAGGACCGTGTGAACATCAGCACGGTGAGTGGCTAAGTCCTTGGAAAAGACAAGGATGTGTCAAGGTATGCGACGACTTTGACATACAGGAGGTCCCGGAAAGTCTTCTTGATCATTCGCTGGAATACAGCAGTGGCATTACAGAGGCCGAAAGGCATTACCAGGTATTTGTAATGCCCACCCCTGGTTTTAAAAGCCATTTTCCAGATGTCCTCAGGGCATATGCGCACCAGGTTATAGGCTCCTCGTAAGTCTAGTTTAGTAAAGATGGAAGCCCCTTGAAGGCAATTGAACAACTTGGCAATCAGAGGCAGAGGATACTTGTCTTTGCAAGTTATGGCGTTCAGGCCGCGATAGTCAATACATGGCCTCAAGTACCCATCCTTCTTCGTGACAAATAAAAATCCCGCTGCAGCGAGAGAAGTCGAAGGTCAAATGAACCCTTTGGCCAGGTTCTCTCAGATATAATCCGTCATGGCATGGGTCAAAGGCCGTGACAATGGATAGGTCCGCCCTCGAGAAGGTGTAGTACCAGGTAAGAGTTCGATTGGGCAATCGAACTTGCAGAGAGGTGGAAGGATATCTGCCTTCTGTTTAGAGAAGACGTCCTCAAAATCTGCGTATGGAAGCGGGATGCCCAAGGTAGTGGTCACAAGAGAGACTATAGGAGGTGATACCACTTTTTTCAGACAAGTCTGATGGCAATCTGGGTTCCATTCTCTGAGCTGGAGCGTTCCCCAATCAAACTTGGGGGTGTGACGCTGGGGCCAAGGTAATCCTAGAACCACCGGCTGAATAGATTTTTCTAAGACAAGGAGTTCCACCTCCTCTTCATGGAGGGCACCGGTGAGAAGGCGAACTGGCTCAGTTAGCAAAGAAATTTGGCCGGGCAACAGCTCACTATAAATGGAGGTAATACACAAGGACTTCTCCAGGGCACGGGTAGAAATACCCAGGAGTTGTACTAGGTCCTTAAGAATAAAGTTCCCCCCTGCTCCGGAGTCTATGAGAGCAAGGACAGGGAAGGAATGGGAGTCCCAGGTTAATGTAACAGGTAGAGACAACTGGGGGGCTGGTGAGGTAGCGCCCAAGTTCAGGACCCCTACTGAACTTAGGCCCGGACATTTCCTGGATGGACTAGACAAGTCTGGAGAAGGTGACCAGGAGCTCTACAATATAAGCATAGGCCAGACTGCCTCTGCCGGAGGCACTCCTCTGGGGACAAAATGCCCACGGCTCAACTGCATGGGCTCTTCCGCTTTAGAGATAGATGGTGGTTCTGCCAGCGGCGGGACCCGAGGTAGGTGATGAGCGGGAGCACTCCAAGGTGGGTAGTCTGGATGTCCGAGCCTCATGGTGACACTCTTGGAGGCAATGGTCGATGCGGTCTGTCAAATCGATAAGGTCCTCAAGGGAGGATGGGAGCTTGCGGGCTGCCAGTTCATCTATGAGTTGGGAAGATAGCCCGTCCAGGTAGATAGCTCAGAGGCAATCTCCTTGCCAGGATAACTCTGTAGCAAGGGTCCTGAATTCGATGGTGTAATCGTACTGAGCCCGTTGAACTTGCCGCAGATGAAGACGATTGGTGCTTGCCACAGCCTGCCATCCAGGATCATCAAAGGTCCGATGGAAGACAGCCACAAAGTGTAAGAGTGAGTCCTAACGCTCCCACAGGGGCGAAGCCCATGCCAACGCCTTACCCTCCAGTCGAGACAGGTTGAAGGTAACCTTTGTGAGTTCATCAATGCATGTAGCATTGGTTGATAAACTCTCTGCAAAGCTTGGAGTCCCCGTTGAAAGGAGGCAGAGCTGGTAGGGCCAAAAAAGCCCTGGAAGGCGAGGAAGGCGGCTGTTGGCTGGCTGGAGCTGAGTGACCTAATTGGGCATCAAACCAGGCGTGGAGACACTCGATGGAGGAGGCCAGTGCCTCGAGAAACTGCTGTTGCTCTTGCACCTTGGAAGCCAGTCCTGGAATGGCCTGGAGGGTGGATGGCTCTGCTGAATCCATGGTTTTGGCAACTTGTTGTGCAGGAGATGGACCCTTGACCCAAGGTGAGGTTGATGCTACCCACAGGGCAAGCCCTACGGGTCCCCACCATCGGCAGGCAGAGCCGGCTGACCGACTGAGGCCGGCTGGAACTTTGCCAATACCAGCCCTCATTCCCTTGGGTACCGGGGCCAGCTGGACTTAGGTGGGCCTCCGTCCGAGGTCTTCTCTGGGACGACGAGGAGGTCAGCCAGGGGCCAGCAGCGGTAGTAGGAATAGGTAGTCCGATCTGGACGAGGTGGAGTCCTGGAGACCTGGGCGCCAATGAGAACAGGAGGCAGACAGAGGGCGCCCTAGTAAAAACAGGCTGAAGCCTGAAAGGCCAAGTCCAGAATAAAGACAAGAGGAACGTCGTAGAGCAGGCTGAAGTCAGGGCAGGCGGCAGGCAAGGAAAGAGTAGCAAGGCATGCGTGGATCAATATCAGAAGTTAGCAGTAGAATGGTCAGGCAAGGCAAAGGTCAAACCAGGAGACGGGCACAATCATAGTCATGCAACACAGAGGTCAAAGCCAGGAGACAAGCAGTAGTGTGGTCAGGCGAAGCAGTGGTCAGTGCCAGGAAGTTGGTCAGTAGGAACAAGCAAGGTAGACACGGAACACAGGAGCAGGAACGGGTAACAGGAGCAGGAACAGGATCACAGATGAATCAGGAACCAGGAAAACGGAGGAGATGCAGAAACAAGCAACTAAGGACATGACTAGCGTGGAGACCTGTTGCCAAGGCAAGGAAGACCTGGCTGGGCCCGGCCTTATATACCGGGACCTAGTGACGTCATCATCCGGGTCTGCGGGCGAGTTTCCCGCCATGGCCCCTTTAAGGTACAGCTGATGCAAGCGCACGTGCCTAGGGAAGGGCACGGCACGAGACGGTGGCATCTCCCCACTGACTGTGTGGGGAGGCCTGCCGCGGAACAGAGACGTCCGCTGCGGAGCATGAGGAGCGGCCTGGGGTCGGAGGCGGCGGGCACCGGACGCAAGAGCAGCAGAACCAGGCGCTGGAGCAAGTAAACGGGGTTGAGGGCCTGGCCGCAGGCCTGCCGTGGCTGGCACACGAAACAACTAGATCTAGTGTCAATGCCATAGAACCCCGGACCTCACCATCCTATCTTCTGTGAGAAACACCTTGCCAGTCCGGCTACTGAATTGAGCCTCTAGGTAGTCCAAGGAGTGGGATGGCATTAGATGGCTCTTTGCTAGGTTCATAACCCAGCCCAGAGCCTTCAACCTCTCTAGGACCTGCTGTGCCGCCAGCTGACAGAGCTCCACTGACTTTGCCCAAATGAGCCAGTCGTCAAGATATGGGTGTACCAGCACTCTTTCCTTCCGAAGGGCTACTACCACCACCACCATCACTTTGGTGAATGTATGCAGCGCTGTCGCCAAACTGAAAGGAAGGGTGCAAAAGTGAAAATGGCTTCCTAGAATCATAAACCGTAGGAACTGCTGGTGCTCCTGCCTGATTCAGATATGTAAGTATGCCTCTGTGAGGTCTAGAGACTCCAGGATCTCTCCCTTTGTGAACTGCTGCTAAGACTGAATGCAGCATCTCTAAATGAAATCGTGGTACCTTGAAGGCCACATTGACCTTCTTTAAATCCAAAATCGATCTGAACATCCCTTCCTTTTTTGAGACCACGAAATAAATGGAATACTGACCTTTTCCCCGTTCTTCTTGGGGAACTGACACCATCACTCTTAGCTGTTGCAACGGTCCATTGTGTTGCGAACTGCTACCTGTTTGGCGCAAGTAGTGCAAGGGGAGAAACACAGGTCTCCCACACTAGGCACGTAAAATCTAATGTGTAGCTGTCATTCTCACTCCCAAGACACACTGGTCCACTGTGATTTTGGTTCACTCCCCAGAACAGTGGGCTAAATGCCCCCCCACGCCTCGTTTCATTGTGAAGACTTACTGTAGCTCTCCCAGTTAATTGACCAGGGATATCCTGGGTTATCTTTCGCCAACCTCGAAAGCACTGGGTCTTGCCCGAGCTTTACCTCTGTACTACCGATATTATTTATGGTTTCTAAAACATGAACGGGTGGGAAAGGATTACTTTCCCCCATTTGGCTTGTTCTCTGGCAATATATGTCCCTTGGATTCTCCCAGATGCTTCACCAGCCACACTAAATCCTCCTCGAACAATTTTTTTGATTGGGAGGGGACCTAGCTAAGACTCTGATCAAACATCTGCAGACCAGTTTAACCAGAGCAGCTGCCTGGCTCAAACTGCTGACCATAATTCTGGAGGACATCCTTATCAAGTCATACAAGGCATCCGTCACATAGGCCACTGCTGCCTCCAAACCTCTGCCTATGACTGCTGAACCCAGCAGTGAACCCAGTACAAACAAGTTCTCTGCATAAAACTGCTGCATGCCATAGCCTGGACACCCGAAGCAGAAACCTCAAAAATCCTCTTGAGGAGAACTTCCAGCTTCCGGTCCTATGCATCTTTCATGTCACTGGAATGGTGGTTTTCATGTTCACCGCCAAGGCCGAAGCGTCCACTTTTGGAAGCATCAAAAAGCTTAAGTGTCTCCTCCGATAACGGGCACAAACTAACCACAGTCTCAGGGGTGTCCCACTTCCTGATGACCAGCTTCTTTAAAGACTTGTGGAAGGGAAAGTCCTTAACTGGACCTCTCAAGCCAATATTGATTGGGTATACCTCTTCCTGGTCCAGCTCCACCTAAGAAAGTTTGATGCCTAGCTGTTTAAGCACATTTATTTACAGGGACTTCTAGCCCGCCATATTACCAATAACATATTCATGGCGGATACCAGTTCATAAAAATTATTCCATACTCAAAATAAACATGTGGAATCAAGGACCATAATTCTTCTCCGTGACCTCTAGTGGAGGTGCTGGTGACCAAAGGGGATGACCTTAGGGTCATCCCCTTTGGTCACCAGCACCTCCACTAGATCCCGATTTGAAAAGTCCTAAGGGCACCCCACCTCCGGAATCAAGCCGAGCATCCTCCAGATGTTGGGCAATGTCTTTTTGCAGGACTTGAGTCATCTTGCAACTGATCCTGGGTACGAGGGTGCTTCTCCCCTGCTGCCTTTCTAACCAGCTAGGCTCTGTGAAGAAGTATCACAAAATCTGAGGAAAAAGCCTGAGAATCTTCCAAATCCTCCTGCGTTAAGGCCTCCTCATTTTCCGAGGCGTCTAGCATCTCTGCGGGACTCTGCACGGCAGGAGATAAGGGAGGAGGGCAATCCCCCGCCTTCCCGGGAACCTCCAGTGCTGTTGCAACTACATTCAAGATGGCCACCATTACTGCGCTCATGGGAAAAAGATCTGCGGCAGCTCCTGACGACCTTGTAGGCCTTTTACACACCTAAATGGAGGCTGCCCTCTTACGCGCAAAAACGAAGCCTGAATTGGCTGAGCTCACTTCTCCCCCGGAGATGCAGCGTGTGCACAAATTGCGCGGATAAGATGAGTGCACGTATCCCCGCATGAGCAGCAGGCCTTGGCTGCTCATGCGGGGATACGTGCTGCCTCCTTGTGCTCACCGCAGCTGTTTTGTCAATGTTGGGACCCCTCAGCTACCGCCGGCTCTCATCTGGGTCTGGTGTGATTATTGATCACACACCAGCCAGCGGAAGTCGAGAAACTCTCTCCAAGCCACTGTGTAAAACGATCAGGCTGTTTATTTTTTGTAATAGATAAAGACAAAAGTACTTTCTGAAAGCTGCAGAGCGGCTGCTGGTTCCAGAGGGCTCTCCGGTGGGTCAAAGGAACTAAACCACCAGCTAATCGAAACCCTCTCAGCATCCAGGGACAAGCCAGCAACAAGTGTCACCAATCCTCTGCTTGTCTACCTCAATCAGGGAGGATGGCCCTCACCAGGGACCTAACAACTCGCAAGGCGGAAGTTGCTGAAATAAATTCATCTTCCCCCTTTTTTTTTGTTTTTTAAACTCCATACTGCAGGTTTTAAACCTCTATCATATGCTGGAGACAATAGAAATATTGAGGGACTGCAGGTGGCATTCCAGGTTACGCAGTAACCTGCAGTAATAAAGCTCCCTCTGCTGGCAGGGAGGCAAAACCCAGGAGTATGGACTGATCTGGGGTATGAACAGGAACCTAGGTTTGGACAAGTTCCTGGAGGAAATGTCCATAAACCATTATTAAATAGGTTGACTTCAGGAAAATCACTGCTTGTTTATGTGTATGTTTATTTTTTCTTGATGAATCGCAACTTATTACATTTGTATTAAGCAACGTGGAATGGAAAAATTACTACTTACCTGATGATCTCCTTTTCCTTAGTACAGACAGGTGAATCCAAAACCAGTGGGTTTTGCACCTCTACCAGCAGATGGAGATGGAGCAAAGCTGACAACACAGTATATACCCCCTGCAGTGACAGCAGCCCACCAGTATTCTCTGCAAAAGCCAACTGTGGAGGGTAATAACACTAATCTAGGGCCTGGATTGACACTTACCAGTACTTCCTGTAACACACAGCCACGCAGGAGGACCATAGCACAACATTTGGCAGCCAAGGGTAGGAAGTTGGAGTCACCTGCCGGGCCTGCACATCCAGGCAATAATGCCTGGAAAAGGTGTGTAAGGAAGACCTCGTTGCAGCTCAACAAATGTTGACAGGAGACAATAATCTAACTTCTGCCTATGACACTGCCTGAGCCGTAGTGGAATAGGCCCTAACCTGACTAGGCAACGGTTGCTCAACATCCACATACACGGTTGTGACTACCTCCTTAATCCAGCGGGCTATTGTAGCCCACGACGTCGGCTCACCTTCTTTACTCCCACCATGGAGAATAAACAGCTGGTCCATCTTTCTGAGAAATTCAGAAACCTCTAAATACTTCAAGATATGACTTTTGACATCCAAAGGCTAAAATAGGTGATATTCCTCCGCATCTTTCGCCCTGTCCAGAGACAGTAGGGAAATAGACTGATTCAAGTGAAAATGCGAGACCACTTGTAGCTGTATCGCCCCTGGAGTCACCCATAGAAACGGCTCCCGGCAAGACAAGGCCTGAAGTTTGGATACCTGACACGCAGAAAAAAATTGCCACAAGAAACACAGTCTTCAAGGTCAGTAATCTCAGGGAAAGGGTACGCATTGGTGGAAAGGTAGGGCCTGCTAAAAAAAAATCAAAAACTAGATTAAGAATCCACAAGGGCACAGATATCAGCAAGGGAGGATGAAGATGTTTCACTCCTTATAAGAAATGGGCCACATCTTTAAGATATTCACAAAGAGAGAGAGTATAGACCTCCTACTCATTTAAACAATACACACATACATAAGGAATCCAATAGCATTAATGTGTAAACTTTGATACATCACATACATAGAAGCTCCAATAGTATTAATTTGTAAACTTTAATACATCACAATCACTTAACATCATTTCCCAATTTGACAATGAATTTAAAACATGTATTAATATGAATACATACATATAACCTTCATAGGTGTGTCCATTAATACATCATTAGTGCAAAAGACATGTGCAACCTCAAATGCATAACCATCCCACCATAGCACCAGTAAACTTGCAGCAATATCTTAAAAAACCCATTCCAAGCATACTCATACATTCAACCACATACACTCCCCACCCACTAAAACCAACCCATTCTAAGACCACCAAAATTCTTCAAGTTGAGATTATCTTCATCAGGGCATGCTCAACCAAATATTTATTTCATATGGGAGCAATCCACCACGTCCCAACAAGGATCCCTGTTTCGCCGCAGCTTCTTCAGGGGACGATTTACTCCCAGCTCAACAGGAGATTAGTGAAGCCTTCCAGCCTTCCAGTCTCTGAAGCACCACACCTTCACAAGAACCAGCAACTGATATTTCCTTCAGGGAATTAACACAAACACAACAATTGTCTGATAAAAATAAAATATCAACCATCAACTCCCTATCCTCCTTATCACCCACACCATATACATCCAAAAACTCACTTCCTCCACAGATTTAATCAGAAAAACAGCTGCACATCACATATATGGAATCACCACCTAGAATTTATTTATTTTTAACTTTTATATACCGACATTCTTGCATTAAATGCAAATCATGCCGGTTTACAGTGAAACAGAAAAAGCAGGAAAAAATTCCTTAGTCGAATACAATGAAACAGCTTAGTTAACAAAGGAAACATAAAAATAAATTTTTACATATACACAAAGGTTTGCACGAAGGGGTGCACAAAGGGGAGAGCCAGTTTAACCACAACTCAAATTCCTGCAAGGACCCACCCAAATCCAAAAAAGGTCATCAATAAATCTCTTATAGCACTTAATCTGAGAAAAGAAACGGCTAGAATAAATACACCTCTCCTCAAATTGTGACATGTAAAGATAGGCAATCGACAGGGCTACTGGAGATCCCATAGGGATCCCAGTGACCTGTTTATAGAAAGTCCCCTGAAATGTAAAATAAAATTCACACAGGATGACTTCTGCCAATTGCACCAAATAGCCCATCTTAACAGGGGAGATTTCATGTATCTCTACCCTCTCAGTCAATGCCTGAATAACCACTTTCACAGCCTCACTCTGGGATATATAGTGTAGAGTGCAGTTACATCCCCTGAGACAAAGAGTTGATCAGATCCCATATCCCCGATCTCATTTAAACATCCCAAAATCTGGGTGGAGTCTCTAATATAAGATTTGATGTTCACAACCTTATCCTGCAAGAAACTAACACTTTGGCTATGGGTTCAAAAATAGAACCTATAACTGACACGATAGGTCGACCGGGCGGTCTGGACAGAGATTTGTGGATTTTTGGAAGGAAATATATATACGGTGCCACCGGATGGTCAGGTAACATATATATATATATATTCCTTTTTAAAGATAACTTTATGACGTATGGCATCCTCCAATATATCTTTAACTCGGACGCTCAAATTGGTTACTGGATCCATAGGACATACACTGTAGTATTTTTTATCAGTTAGTTTCAGCACCTCTTTATCCTTGCAGGAATTTGAGTTGTGGTTAAACTCTGCGGATACCAATCTTCAATTTACTTTTCATCATAGTGAGGAGGACATCAGTTTTCTTGATGTTAGGGTAAGATGCATTAATTAGAAGATTGAGAATTCAGTGTTTGTGAAGAAAACAGTCAGGAACTCCATTTTACACTTTGAGAGCTTCCATCCTAGAAGACTTAGAGAGAGCGTGCCTGTTGGCCAGTTCCTCAGATATAGGAGAGTTTGTTCTTCTGTCTCTGAATATAAGGTAAAGGCTGAAGTCTTATCTCAGAAATTTTTGGCACGTGGGTACCCTAAAAAAGTTGTTAAACGGGCATTCAAGCGGGGTTTATATGCCCATAGGGAGAATTTATTGTTGAAGACCAAGAAAGAACTGGTGGAGAGGATTGTTTGTGTGTTGCCGAATTCTGCAAGATGTGCCTCTATCCGAAAAATTATAAATAGACATTGGAATTTATTGAGGTCCATTCCAGGATGTGAGGAACGTCCAGTATTTGCATTCTTTAAAGGTCAAAATTTGAGGTCTCGTGTGACTAAAACGGTAGATAGACAGCTTGTGGTCGTGGATACAGATGAAGCATGCTCTGGGTGTTCAGTGTGCCCTAATAGGTTACGATTAGGGAGATATCAATATGACAACTGCATGTAAACCGGCATGATGCGATCCCCTTCGCGAATGCCGGTATAGAAAAAACTTAAATAAATAAATAAATAAATGACAAGCATCGAGATCCATATGTATTTAATGAGGATTATACATGCACTGCCAGGAAGGTTGTGTATGGTATATTGTGTCCTTGCCAATTGTTATATATTGGCCATACGAAACACCAAATTAGATCTCGTATCATTGAACACAAAAACAATTTGAGGATCAAAAAGGATGGAGCGCCATTGGTGGCAGACTGGAATCAAATGAAGCATGGGGATGATCAATTACAATTTTTTGTCATTACTCAGGTTAGGGCTAACATTCAAGGTGATGTGACTAGCATCCAATGGAAGCTTGAACAGAAATTTATATTCTGGTGGCGATCAGTGCAACCGCATGGCTTGAATATGGGAGTTGATTGGGAAGCATTCTATAAATAGTGTGTATGTGGGGTTTGCATAGTATGAATTAGTAGTATGGTTAGTGGTGTATGTGAGTATGGGTTTCATGAGGTTTATGAGTATGTGCCTTGTATAATTGTGAGTTGTTTCGGTGGTCAGTGTATGATTTTATGAGTAATGGTGGTGAGGATGTCTTGTGTATGGTATGTATGGGATATGAGTTGTGTATATTTTGAGTGATTTAATGTGATTGGCTTGAGTTTGTTTGTGTTGGGAATGGTATGCTTTGGAGTCTGAATTGATTGAATGTGGTGTGTTATTCTGATTTGGGTGTATGGAAGTGGGCATTGTTATGGATACGCTGTGGCGTTTTCTGGGTTTGGAGAATATACTATAGCTTGCTATGGAGATATTGTGACGTACGTTGGTTGGTAAGTGTGTTATGGTGTGCGTGGCTGGTTGTGATTGGTCACGTTGTGGTACGTGGTGAGGTAGTGGTTGATGGTGCCATGTTATTGGTTGTTGGTACGGGTGACGTGTTGGGTATGGTTGAAGGATATGGGCTTATATGTTGAGTTTTTTGCCATGCGGTTAACTGCGCCTTGTTTTGAGGATTTGCCGGTCTGTGAGATATTCGGTGTTCTAATTTGATGTGCGGATAGCTGCGCCTTGTTCTGAAGACTTGCCGGTTTGTAAGACATTTGGTGTTCGAATTTGGTGTGCCTTTGAAGTTTGGAGAAGTATTTTGGTATCCTTAATTGAGCTGTATAATTTGTGAGGTAAGAATGGTGTTGAATAGCGGGCTTTTTTGTCAACTTGAGCTTTGTGAAATTCGAGAAGTTGATGATTGTGTATTGTGTACCTTGTTTTATAATAAGTACACATAAGGTGGATTATGTTTGAGAAGATGGAAACAGCATATTATAATGTGTGAAGTGTGCTGAAGATTTTCAAAAGGTTGGCTTCTGTGATTTATATATATTGGTGTTTTGGTGATTTTGTATTAAATACTGTAGGAGTTTTATTATGTTTTCTTTATTCTAGGTGGTGATTCCATATATGTGATGTGCAGCTGTTTTTCTGATTAAATCTGTGGAGGAAGTGAGTTTTTGGATGTATATGGTGTGGGTGATAAGGAGGGTAGGGAGTTGATGTTTGATATTTTATTTTTATCAGACAATTGTTGTGTTTGTGTTAATTCCCTGAAGGAAATATCAGTTGCTGGTTCTTGTGAAGGTGTGGTGCTTCAGAGACTGGAAGGCTGGAAGGCTTCACTAATCTCCGGTTGAGCCGGGAGTAAATCGTCCCCTGAAGAAGCTGCGGTGAAACAGGGATCCTTGTTGGGACGTGGTGGATTGCTCCCATATGAAATAAATATTTGGTTGAGCATGGCCTGATGAAGATAATCTCAACTTGAAGAATTTTGGTGGAGTTAAGAGTGGGTTGGTCTTAGTGGGTGGGGAGTGTATGTGGTTGAATGTATGAGTATGCTTGGAATGGGTTTTTTAAGATATTGCTGCAAGTTTACTGGTGCTATGGTGGGATGGTTATGTATTTGATGTTGCACATGTCTTTTGCACTATTGATGTATTAATGGACACACCTATGAAGGTTATGTGTATGTATTCATATTAATACATGTTTTAAATTCATTGTCAAATTGGGAAATGATGTTAAGCGATTGTGATGTATTAAAGTTTACAAATTAATACTATTGGCGCTTCTATGTATGTGATGTATCAAAGTTTACACATTAATGCTATTGGATTCCATATCTTTAAGAGCCAACAAGGGCCCACCATTCACCTGACCTCAGAAACAGCAAAAGCTGTCACCTGAACCTTCAAGGAATTAAGAACCAACCCTTTACTCAAGCCATCCTGCAAAAATTCCAAAATGAATGGGATCTTAACCGAACAAGGAAGAACCCCTCGATCTTCACACCAAGCCTTAAAACTTCGCCATTTCATTTTATTAAAATTTATTAATCGCCTTTCACAAATGGTCAAGGCGATTTACAATAAACACATACATAAAATAAATGAGAAACATAAAACATGACAAAACATAACATGAATTTCATATAGAAAATTGAGAACATTGAACAGTGTCAACAAAACAATGCCCATATTCAAACATATAACCAATTGTTGAAAACATATGTCAATATCCACAATCATCAGTCATATTCAGAATCAACAGAGTTGCACTTACTCTATAAGCCATAATCACAGACTTCTATAAGGAGTAATTAGATTAAGGCAGCTGAATATATGGTTAACAGACCCGTACATAGGTTAAGGAAGTGGAGAACATTCTTGCTCGTAGCAAGGTGGCAATCAATGCAGCAGAATATCCACACTTCAGCAACCGAGCCCTTTCAAGGGCCATCCTGTAAGACAAAATCGATTTGGATCTCTGTGAAAAACAGGCCCCTGCCATAGCAGATTCCTGTGCACCAGAAACTGGAGGTGAGAGTCCACCAGAAGCCTTCACAGATCTGCATACCACAGTCTCCTTGGCCAATGTAGTGCCACCAGAAGCACCATCCCATTGTGCCTCTCAACCCTCCGAACCATTCTGCCCAGCATGGGCCTTGGGGGGAAAAGCATACAGCAGCTTGCCCTCCGGCTACTTCTGCACAACAGCATCGATACCCAATGAGTTTGGATCTCACATGTGAATGAAGAATCGAGGTAACTTTGCATTGAAAGAAGTCACCAGCATGTCCAGAAACGGAAGGCTCCAGAGATCCACAGCTGAAATGCCTTGTCTGATGACAATTCCCATTTTCCTGGATCCAGACTCTGTCTCTGAGAGTCTGCTCTTACATTGTTTTTTCTTGCAATGTGCAAGGCTGAGATCTGAAGATGCACTTCAGCCCATTCCATAAGTTGGCTATTTCCTGCGACACTTGCTGGCTCTTGGTTCCTGTCTGCCAACTGATGTAGGCTGCTATGGTTGCATTGTCAGATAGATATTATCTGGACTGCTCAACCCTGCAACCTGTTGCCGAACTGCAAGCATGCCAACTGGACTGCACGGGCTTCCAGTCGATTGATGTTCCAGAGAGATTCTTCTGTACTCCAGCGCCCTTGCGCCGTCAGCTTCTGACAGTGAGCTCCCCAACTCTGGAGGCTTGCATCTGTCGTGAGTACTAGCCAGTCCGGTGATCTTAGGGAAACCCCTTTCTTAGATGATCTGCTTTTAACCACCACTGTAGTTGGGAGCAGATCTCCATTGGCAGGTGTAGCCGAACTGAATAACATTGAGACTGTGGGTTCCAACGAGACAGCAGAGTGAGCTGAAGAGGACAAATATGCGCCCTCACCCATGGCACCACCTCCAGGGTCACTGCCATCAATCCGACCACCTGAACATAGGACCACACTGTCGGGCATATTGTGTTTGTTAATAGATGCACCTGCACCATCAGCTTCTGAATACGGCCCTCTGGCAGGAACACCCTGCCCTGTTCCATGTTGAACTGAACACAGAGATACTCTAGTGACTGTGATGGCTGAAGATTGCTCTTGGCCATGTTCACGACCCAACCTAGCTCCTGCAACAAGGAGATCACCTTGTGAGAGACACGGAAGCTCTCTTCCAGACTCTTGGCCTGAATCAGCCAGTTGTCCAAGTACAGGTGTACCAGGATCCCATCTTTTCTCAAATTCGCTTCCACCACCACCATAACCTTGGAAAACGTTCTGGGCACGGTGGCCAAACCAAAAGGTAGCACTCAAAACTGATAATGATGTCCCAAAACTGCAAAACACAGAAATTGCTGATGTTCTAGTCAGATGGGAATATGCAGCTATGCCTTAGAGGTCCAGAGACGTTAGAACTTCCCCGACTGTACCGCTGTTATCACAGAGTGCAAGGTTGCCATGTGAAAACAAGTCGGACACAAATGACTGTTGACTCCTTTGAGATCCAGGATGGGTTGAAAGGAGCCCTCAGAAAAGAGGATTTATATTCAGACAGCAACCAACAAGGAGTGAATTGCACAGTCTAGGTAAACAAATAAGCATGGGAGTAGCTTGCTTATTGCGGTGGTTACTACCCCTACCAAATTAAACCTGATACTTCACTTAGAATGCATATCCAGCGCAGCTCACTGCTTCAACGGCAGGGGGGAATGAAGAAATAGGATTTACATCCAGACAACATCTAACAAGACATTGATCTGGGCAGTATGAGTATACAAACATTGGGGTAACTTGCTCGATACGACGGTTACTACCCTCAAACATTAAGCCTTATACTTCACTTTGATGCAGCTCCAACACTGCTCTCTGCATCAATGGCAGGGGTGGAAGGAAATTAGAATCAAAAAGTTACCAACTCAGCGGTCAGAGTAACAGATAAGTATGAGAAAATAAGTGTGAAAGCTTGCTGGGCAGATTGGATGGGCCTATTGGTCTTCTTCTGCCATCAATTCTATGTTTCTATATATTTTTCTTTCTTGGACACCACAAATAAATGGAATATTGGCCTGTATTTACTTGAGATGTGGGCACTGGGACCACAACCTGCAGGCTGAGTAGTCTTGACAACGTAACCTCCATGGCCTGTTGATTTTGAAGAGAGTTGCAGGGAGACACCATAAACACATCCCAAGGAACATTGCGAAACTCCAGCACATAGCCATCTCTTATCTCCAGCACCCACTAGTCTGTCCTGGTCTC
Organism: Rhinatrema bivittatum; assembly: GCF_901001135.1. NCBI lineage: Eukaryota > Metazoa > Chordata > Amphibia > Gymnophiona > Rhinatrematidae > Rhinatrema > Rhinatrema bivittatum. The sequence goes on from NC_042625.1 coordinate 6,124,860, forward strand.
GATCCACCTCCGATTTGAAAAAAAAAAAAAGATAGACAACCTTTTATCTTCCTATTCCAGAGGGGGCTCAGCACACCTTCATTGTGAGGCTTGGGGTGTTCCACTACCTGAGCCTGCACCCCATCTGGGCTGCCTTGGATGAAAGGACTAAGATTTAACCAAAAGCAGAGTCCTCTAAGGTGCTCCTTTGTAGGGTCGAAAATGCCTGAACCCTCTAGTACAACCTTTCATGCTGAAGGATTGCAGCGCCTGTTTCTTATCCTCTGGCAAACGAGGAACTGGGGACTCACCCTACTTACTGGCCACTTTCTCCACCTCACTCCCAAATAAGAGCGAGCCTTTAAAGGGCAACTGAGTAAGGTTAGACTTCAAGGTTATATTGGCCGACCAATTTCTCAGCCATAGCTAACGCCTAGCCACTATTACTGAAGCCACCCCTCTGGCCGAATTATGGACCAAATTGCAGCCCACATCTGCCAAAAAGGTGGCTGCTGGTTCCATCACTGCCCTGGAATTCATGCCAGATTCATGACCTCCTAAGAGAGCAATAAAGAAGAGCAAGCCACCAGGGACCAACAGGAAGCTATCTTCAAATTCATTGCCATTGCTTCAAAGGCCTGCTTAAGGATAGCCTCAATTCTCCTATCCTGAGCATCCTTCAAGGCCGCTCCCCTTCTACGGGTTTAGTCGTCCACTTGGCAACAGCATACACAAGCACATCCACCTTTGGAAAACGTAAGAGCTCTCTTGCAGCTGGATCCAGGAGGTACAGTCCTTCCAAGACTTGTTACCCTTTAAAATTAGCTTCTGGGGCACCCCATTCAAGATCAATTAATTCTTGAATGGCTCCCATAATGGGGAAGAAGCATGAGGCTTTACACAAGGAAATCAAAATAGGATCCTTCTTTGGCTCAGATATGGAGTCAGCCCAGATACTCCCAGCATCTTCAATGTCTGGGAAATCAGAGCCAGTAACTCATCTCTATGAAAGAACCTCAACATAGTTGAATACTGCTCCATTCTCGGAGGAATTTTCTCATCATCCAGGGAGTAAGGATCGGTCTCATCATCCATGTCATTTGGGACTCCATCAGGAAGGCCGGATCCAGGTGTATCCCAGCACTTACCTGCAGCAGGATTTCACTGTTTGTGATCCTGAGTTGTTAAGATGGGCCAGAACCAAGGACTGCGTCTGAAAGAAGGCTTGCAGTCTTGAAAAGCTTTTACCCAAGAAAAGCAGAAGGATCCATGCCAAAACCAGGGGCCAACTGATCTGCACCCACTGAACTACCTTCCCCTGCTGAGGAAGCAGTTACGGGAGCTCCAAAATCAGACGACCCTTCAAGCAGCAATTTTTTCATTCCCACACTAGGCTGGGAAGAACCAGGCTTAGTAAAATCAGAAGGAGGTAATTCTCCCTGAGCCTCCAAACCTCGCTGACCCAAATTTGAGGGAACACCAGATTAAGATGCCTGAAAATGACAAGCTACCCAAAGGGTAAGATGCTTAGGTTTCTTCCCTATGGGCGCCATAGTCTGACAGGCGCCATAGTCTGACAGGCGCCTGACAATACTGTGCCTATATAAGTGCCCAATTTGAGCTCCTTCAGGACGTTCCGATAATGCACGCAAAAAAGGCATGTGTGTGCACAAATGGGCATCCTGGTAGGCGTTAGCTAGGTGCCCAACAAGGCGCGCAACTAAACGCACAACAGGCCGCAGAGTTGGGCACACTAGCACGAGTCGACGGAACTGAAGAAGGCAGTCTACAGTGTACAAAAAATGCGCAAAAATGCTGCCACAGCCTACCCACACAGTGAACCAGCAGAGCTTTGAAGCGGGACCTAGCCGCAAGCGCTGCTCAACCTGCCCCCATCCCCAGAACTCCACCACAGGTGGGAACACTTGTTGAATCACGCCGAGCACGGAGACTAGAAGGGGGGGGGGGAGGAATCCCTACTCAACTTCCCTTCTATGTCCTCTCTTTTTTTTTTAGAATACCCTGTACCTGAGCTCAGCCCATCCTGGCTTAGTACAAGGTCAGTCTCCGGCTGCGGGTCAGAGGGCATAGACCTTGACCGCCACGCTTCGCTTCCTGCAGCCGCTTGCCTTTCAGCTATGTGTGGTTTATTTTATTTTATTTTTTTTTTACAGTTAAGTCCTCACAACTTGAAAAATCAGCTACCAGACTAAGGCACTCATCTAAGGGTCTATGGAAATCACCTCAGGAATTCTCAACTGAGGGATGGACCATATGGTAGAACCACAGAAGAGCAAGGCAAATTAATTTTCCTCTTCTTTTCTCCTTCTAAAACTTTAAAGCAATCCCCAGTAGGGAGAAGTACATCCACTATCAACTAGAGACGGAGAATACTGGTGGGCTGATGTCACTGCAGGTATATAGATATACTGTGATGTCAGCTTTGCTCTGTCTCTATCTGCTGGTAGAGGTGCATAACCCACTGGTTTTGGATTCACCTGTCTGTACACTAAGAAACAATCTTTTATTTAGGATCGTGCCAGGTACTTGTGACATGGATTGACTGTTAGAAATTGATACTGGGCCTGATGGTCTACTCAGTACGGCAGTTCTTATGGCACCACCTGAAGACAGAGCTGGATCATTCTGAAAGCTGCATCTTTATACATGCATTAACCATAAAAAGGTGTCACCTCTATCGAACTACTTTATCTTCTTCTTCCAATTAATTTTAACTTTTTGCTGAACTAACATGATTCTCCATCTCTGGGCCCTAGTTGGTAACAGTCTACAAGTTATCAAGAATACAGAACCAACATTCCCCCCTCCCAATTTCTTAAGTTTATTTAAAAACAGAATTGGAAGAAAATCAGTGGAAGAAATCAATAGCCTTTCATGTTAGAGAAATTATAGGTCATGGGCTGCAGCGGAAAAGCAAAACATTTGAATGAAAATTGCATACATATACAGGCCCATCTGTGACAAATTTATGAGCAAACATTTAGGGACTGGCAACTACAGGATATAGGGATAGTTATTTTCTTTAGGATTCATCAGCAGCAATGAGTCAAGTTTTAAGAAAAATTACATGTGGCTGCTTTGACAAGTTGAGCATCGTTATTTCTGTATCATTCTGAAACTTCTACAATGCAAGTGTCAGAAAAAGGGCTCTGAAGGGTCACATGGAATTGGCATAACAGTCCCAGTGGAACAATACATATGTCTGTCATCTGATACCTTTGGTCCCTGGTGAGATGAGGACATCAAGACCAGTGACCTACCTCAAGAAAGTTCATGACACAAAAGAAGAGTAGCAGGAAGGCTGGAGCAAAGATCAGACGGTCCAGCAGAAGCTTCTGGACTACTGCAAAAGAGGCGGTGGGAGGGACCAGGTATTCCATATAGAGGTAAAAGAAATGGCTCAGTGGCCCTGTGAAAAAGAACCTAAGAAACAAACCAGGAAGGTCCCAGCTTTACTTATTTATCAACCAGTCCCAACACATCCATTTCTCTTAGTTTTCTAAAAGTAAATAATCCAGTGAACAGGGGTTAGTCTTCCCCCTTTGATTACCCAGTTCCATCCTCATCCCCCCAGAAAAACCAGGAATAAACAGCTGAAACCGAGTCATTCTTTAAGCCAATACTCTTGCACTGATGGGTTTATTGTCCAGTCCCAACGAATTAAAGAAAGGACCCACCACTTTTAGAAGATAGTTTATCCCCACAAATCTCATGCTCATGCCACCGTTAATGACCCATCACCTCTATATCAACTGTATGTCATAAAAATATAAATCTACTTTGGATGAAAAGAGATTCATAGATGACTTAGGCTTGTCATTTCTCAGTCAGGAAGAGGTACAGGCCCATTTCCTGCAATTTCATGAACCATCGGGTGCTCTAGGTTCTTAAGCTGCTGTGTTTTTAATGTAGCTTCCATCTCAACTCACTGAGTCACCTCTCTGCTGGGCAAGCAAGGCAACCAGCTGGGATACTTAGACAGAAGGAGCCACACTGCTCTTTTGAGTCAGTCTGTGACTCTGAATATATGAGCCTGAAAGGGAAGGGGATGCCGAAAGCAACCCTTGTCCAGGGTGCAGTTCTGTCCAGCCACTGCCCTGTTACTGGATCCTCCCTTCCCCATCTCCTCCTTGCAAGCTCCTGTTGCTGCAGGCAGCCTCCCCTGCACCCCACTCCAGTCAGCACCAAGAAACATTGTTGACTGTCAGCTATACAATACCAGAAGGAGCCAGCAGGCTAGGCAGGCTGAGCAGATTGATAGGGGAAGAAGGAAATGGGGAGAAAGCAGTAAGTTCCACAAGGAGATAAGAGCTGATAGGACCAGTTGGGAGCTAACCAGGGAAGAGATGGGAGCCAGCAGGAAGAAAGAAAGCTGATAGTGGGAACCAGCTGGGGAGGGAGCAGGGCAGGAGAATGACAGTAGGCAACAGTCAATAGGGGAAATTTGGGAGGAAGAGGCTGCTATGGTGGTGAGCAGCCCCAGGACCAGTATGCTGCAATTCAGCAGCACTTGCCACAGCTGCATAATAGCAGTAAAACGGGGGTCCTGCCCTTTGCTCTCTCAGCCCTAATCACAGAGTTTATTGATATCACATCCAGGTATTTTGTTTCTGAACAGTTTTCCTTGAAATATTTCAAGCTTCCAGCATGAAGTGATACTTCTCATATCACTTCTGTAGGGTGACATGGTGTGTGCTTCATAATAAAGTTGCTAGGTTTTGCAGGCACTACTTCTGATTGCTGCCTGTCAAGTCTGGGCTGGTAGATATTTTGTGATCTTTGACGCCACCTAGTGGTCCAGCCTTTAAAACAGCCATATATATATATATATATATATATATATATATATATAAATATCTATATAAATGTGTTGTTTTAATTAGCACTGACGTTTTTATGCCTTCCATATCTTCCTTGAAAACAATATTTTAAAATTTGTAATCCAGCCTCTTCCTGTGGCTCTTCTTTAACATTCTCTCAATATGTATCTATACTATATTGACTCCTATTGTCATTAAGTCTTGCAATACTCATAGTCAAGCCTCACAAGGACAGATATATAATCTGTAGTGTAACTAAAAATCAGTACATGTAAAACTTTCAAAATATAGAAAATCATTACAACACAATTCTATCAATTTCTGGGGATGTGTGTCTTGCTTTTAAAGCCCAGATTCCAGATTCCCCTCAAACAATTTGCTCTATTCATGAGACAGTCAGATCCTCTTAAAGGATGCAGAAACTCAGAAAACATCTGTTTGCTCTTCATTCAATCTGATAACCTAACCTCACCCCTTGCCCTGCCCTGGCTAGCACTTACCCATAGATGGCAAACCGCAGGGGCGCACTCACATCAATGTTCTTAGAAGAATCCTTATTTCTCCGTCTCTTCTCAATAGCCTGGGACAGGAGGTTTCCCAATGCTGAAAGAATCCCACTGGGGCCAAAACAAATATAAAAACATAGAAACATAATGGCAGAAAAAGACCAATACAGTCCTATCCATTCTGCTCATTACAACAAGGCGAGAAGGATGAGAGCACATTCCTACACTGCTGGGATCAGGAAGAAGCCATCATTCAAGAGCTGGCCTGCCAGAAAAGTTCAATTAGATTTTACCTGCTAATTGGCTTTCCTTTAGTACTGCCAGACCAGTCTACACAAATGGGTTAGGTCCTCTGGCCAGCAGATGGAGGCAGAGACCAAAAGCTCAGCACTGACTTCACTCCCTATATAAAAGAGTCTGGTGTTGCCTTAGCTCCTCAGTACCTTGTGCCATAGCTAAAGACACCCAAAGACAATTGTTAGTTTTGGTTTCTCAGTTTATCATTATAACCCAAAACGTAATACCATCATCAACATTCGATCCCCGGTTTCTAACCCGGAAGTAAGAATTCCTACTTCATGCTCACAATTAGGATTGCTGCTTTCTGCGTGGATAGGTACACATACATTGGCCTCTTTTTCTTGAGGATAAGGATCCCCTGGAACTCAAAGATATTAGAGAACATCTTTTCACTGATCTCTATATGTATTTCCACATGTACTGTAGGAACCTCTATTTAATACATATATAACTTTTTTTGGGGGGGAACAAGCATTTGCTTTCCAGGGTGGGGCTACAGACTGGTCTTTCAGGACTAAAGGAAAGCCAATTAGCTGGTAAGATCTAATTGAAACTTCCTTATCATCCTGCCAGACCAGTCTACATGAATAGGATATACCTAAGGGTATCCATCCCAGGTGGGAATAATTTAGACCTGCTTCCAGGACTCTCTTGGTAAATAAGAACATAAGAACATAAGAACATGCCATGCTGGGTCAGACCAAGGGTCCATCAAGCCCAGCATCCTGTCTCCAACAGAGGCCAATCCAGGCCATAAGAACCTGGCAAGTTCCCAAAAACTAAGTCTATCCCATGTTACTGTTGCTAGTAATAGCAGTGGCTATTTTCTAAGTCAACTTGATTAATAGCAGGTAATGAACTTCTCCTCCAAGATCTTATCCAAATCTTTTTTAAACACAGCTATACTAACTGCACTAACCACATCCCTTGGCAACAAATTCCAGAATTTAATTGTGCGTTGAGTGAAAAAGAACTTTCTCCGATTAGTTTTAAATGTGCTACATGGAGTGCCCCCTAGTCCTTCTATTATCCGAAAGAGTAAATAACCGATTCACATTTACCCATTCTAGACCTCTTATGATTTTAAACATCTCTATCATATCCTACCTCAGTCGTCTCTTCTCCAAGCTGAAAAGTCATAACCTCTTTAATCTTTCCTCTCAGGGGAGCCGTTTCATGCCCTTTATCATTTTGGTCGCCCTTCTCTGTACCTTCTCAATTGCAACTATATCGTTTTTGAGATGCAGCGACCAGAACTGTCCACAGTATTCAAGGTGCGGTCTCACCATGGAGCGATACAGAGGCATTATGACATTTTCTGTTTTATTAACCATTCCCTTTCTAATTATTCCTAACATTGTTTGCTTTTTTGACTGCTGCAGCACACTGAGCTGACGATTTTAAAGTATTATCCACCATGACGCCTAGATCTCTTTCCTGGGTGGTAGCTCCTAATATGGAACCTAACATCGTGTAACTACAGCAAGGGTTATTTTTCCCTATATGCAACACCTTGCACTTGTCCACATTAAATTTCATCTGCCATTTGGATGCCCAACTTTCCAGTCTCACAAGGTCCTCCTGCAATTTATCACAATCCACTTGTGATTTAACTACTCTGAACAATTTTGTATCATCTCCAAATCTGATTACCTCTCTCGTCACATTCCTTTCCACATCATTTATAAATATATTGAAAAGCATGGGTCCCAGTACACCCAGAAGCCTCTCATGAGGAACTTTGTCAAATGCCTTCTGAAAATCCAAATACACTACATATACCGGTTCACCTTTATCCACATGTTTATTAACTCCTTCAAAAAAGTGAAGCAGATTTGTGAGGCAAGACTTGCCTTGGGTAAAGCCATGCTGACTTTGTTCCATTAAACCATGTCTTTCTATATGTTCTGTGATTTTGATCTTTAGAACACTTTCCACTATTTTTCCTGGCACTGAAGTCAGGCTAACTCGTCTGTAGTTTCCCAGATCGCCCCTGGAGCCCTGCCATTACCTAACCTCTGTAGGGTCAATATTCAAATCCTGGCCAGCTAAGTTACAAGGATATTCAGTGGCCCAGCTATGCCACTGAATATCTGCATATATATTGCAACTTACGGGTTGATACAGTAAGGCCGCGGTAGAAACAGTGCGGCAGTGTCAGGCGCACCCTTCCTTCCCGCACGCACAGTTCTCTTCGCTAAGTCCCCGATACTCTCTTCTAATTGCATGCAAATGCATGCCGCGGCTTTAAAGCGTTAGGGAAGGGTTATGCCTGCGCAACCAATTTTACTGTATAGGCGCTTAATACAGCGCCTATACAGTAACCTGGGTGCGCTGGTACCTGTCATTTCAAATGGCATTTGGAAAGACAGGCACCAGGAAGTGTAAAAAAACACGAAAAGTCTTTGTTGCTTCGTCGCTGTGTCTCTCCTCCTCCCGGAGCAGGGCGCGAAAGCAGCCTTGCTCCGGGAGGAGGTGAGGCACAGCGGCGAAGACAGACGGGAGAGGAGAAAAAGCAGAGCCGAGCAAAGCGAAAGCGTGCAGCAAGCCGGCGAAATAGACCTGCGAGCAGAGGCAATAGCAGCGGTTCGGTAAGCCTGGCACCCTCCTTGATGTAGTACGTCCCGGATGCCCCCCCCTCCCCAGCGCGCCCGCCACTACCCCCTTTCATCAGCTGCATCCACTGCGACCCGGCAGTCCCGTGAGGCCTACAAAAAAAAAAAAAAATCCCCGGCTCCCGCGCCCCCGCACTGGCCCGCCGACTCTACCCCCCTCCTCCCGATCGGGCGGGTAGGTGGCGGTGAAAACCAAAGCAATTTTTTTTTTTTTCAAAAAGCGACATCACACAATGCATAAAATAATTTCTCCAGCCTTAAAGCGACTTACTTTTGGGATCTGTCAAGTAAGTCGCAAAAGTAACTTACTTTTCTGAAGCCATCACGATCGTAGCTCAAGACGAAGATGGCCGCCTGCACGGGGGAAAGCGTGCAATTGGCCGCTGAAGACGTGACGTCACATCTCGTGACGCCAAACGTCGTGACGTCACGTCTTCAGCTGCCAATTGCACGCTTTCCCCGTGCAGGCGGCCATCTTCGTCTTCGTCCGGAGGAGCTAAGATCGTGTTCCTGATGGCTTCAGAAAAGTAAGTTACTTTTGCGACTTACTTTTGGGATCTTGACAGATCCCAAAAGTAAGTCGCTTTTGGAAAAAACCAAAATGGGTGGATGCAGCTGATGAAAGGGGTACTGGCGGGCGCGCTGGGGAGGGGGGGGCATCCGGGACGTACTACATCAAGGAGGGTGCCAGGCTTATTGTTTTATTGTTTTTGAGTATCTTAAGCGGTGTCGATGGATTTGTTACTAGACTCACAGTCCTAACTCCTACTAGGGGGAGGCGGTAAACTAGCACGTTAAGGCCGCGGCAAAACAGCGGGTTCCTAAGGAGATAATATCAGCGCCCGTTACAGTATCGGAGGGGAATAGCTAATTCCTTCATTATACAGCTTTTTCGTTCATTTACATGCTGGGTGCGGAAAGGGTTATGTGTCTATTTTACAAAGCGCTAAGGACGCGTGAAACTGGAGACTGTATCGCTGGATGGCCTTACTCGTCTGTATTGTGCGCTCCCAGCACGTTACAGACGGGGAATCTTTAACCGCACGTTACTGTATCGATCTGTTAGCCGGATAAGTTATAACCTTCTAAGTTTAGACCTGCTATTGAACACATTTAAACTTGCACTGACTGGGATAGATGGGAGCCCCTGATAAGGGGAACAGTTCTAATTTAGACAGACAACTTATCCTGTCAATATCACTTCTTAGCCAGATAAATTATCCAGCTAAATAGCACTGCCCCAATCAGCCCACTGCCTGCCCACAAAGTTCTCCAGCTAGGAGATAGCTGGATAAGTGATTTATTCAGCTGTCTACAGCAGAGTTGCTTACCTGTAACCTGTTCTCCTAGGACAGCAGGATGTAAGTCCTCACACATGGGTGACATCATCGGATGGAGCCCTGCACGGACAACTTTGACTGCGCATGCTCAGCATGCTCTAATCCACGCAGGGTTCCTCTTCACTCTTGTAACAAAAATAGAAGAAACCCAACTCCGCGGGGTGATGGGTGGGTTTTGCGAGGACTACCATCCTGATGCCCTAGGAGAACACTGTTACAGGTAAGCAACTCTGCTTTCTCCTAGGACAAGCAGGATGGTAGCCACACACATGGGTGAATTCCTAGCTACAGGCTGCTCCCCAACACAAAAGGGGACCAACAAGCACCAACCAGGTGCCAAAGGGCACAACAACCACAGTGCTGTTGTAAGAGAAGGGAAGATAGCCTGAACCCAAACAATGGACCTTAGGCAAGGAGAGTTGGGTTCTAGACCTCAAAGAGAATCCGAAGGACAGACTGGCCAAACCTACTGTCACATCAGCCATCCCTATCTAGACAGTAGTGAGATACGAATGTGTGGAAAGAACTCCATGTTGCAGCCCTGCAGATCTCCTCCATGGGAACTGCTCGCAAGAGGGCCACGACGTTGTCATGGCTTTGACATGACCCCTAAGATGCAGCCCTGCCTGGGCATAACAAAAGGAAATGCAATCTGTTAGCCAATTGGATAATATCTGTTTGGCAACAGCAACTCCCAATCTATTCCTATCAAAGGAAATGAAAAGTTGGGTGAACTGTCTGTGCAGGGCTTGTGCGCCTTGGTGCGAATGGGGCTTGGAAAAGAATGTTGGCAGGACTGTTGACTGGTTAAGATGGAAATCTGTCATCACCTTAGGCAGGAACTTAGGGTGTTCTTACATACCGCACCCTATCATGATAAAATTTGGTGTAAGGTGGATAAGTCATTAAGGCCTGGAGCTCGCTGACCTTGTGTTCCGAAGTGACCGCCACCAAAAATATGACCTTCCAGGTTAGGTACTTCAGGTCACAGGAGCGCAGTGGCTCAAAAGGAGCTTTCATCAGCTGAATTACAACCACGTTGAGGTCCCAAGACACAGTGGGAGGCCTTAGGGGAGGCTTCAACTGAAGCAGGCCTCGCATAACGTGTACAGAGATGGGTGTACCATCTACACCTTGGTGGTATGCACCAATTGCACTGAGATGAACTCTGACGGGGTTGGTTTTCAAGCCAGCCTCCGATAGGTGTAGAAGGTAGTCAAGCAGTCTTCGCATGGGGCAGAAGAACAGATCTAGGGTCTTCTGCTTACACCACACAGAAAACCTCCACCACTTCGGTCCATAGGACTTTCTAGTGGAAGGCTTTCTGGAAGCTACCAGGACCCGAGACACATCCTCAGAAAGATCAAGCGGCTGCAGGATCAACCTCTCAACATCAAAGCTATGAACAACAGGACCTGGAGGTTGGGCTGCCGCAGCCTGCCCTGATTTGCGTGGTGAGGTCTGGGGAAGTCCCCAGGTCGATCGGTTCTGGATGGACAACTCCCGAAGAAATGGAAACCAAATCTGACTTGGCCAAGGAGGGGCTATGAGGATCATGGTCCTCATGAAGTATCATGAGAGTCTTTGTGAGTAGAGGAAATCGGAGGATATGCATACAGAAGACCCCTGCCCCAATGTCGGGCAAAGGCGTCTGAGGCTGGTTTGCCGTCCGACCTGTATAGGGAACAGAACTTGAATGGAGCTATTTCACCTGAGTCGAAGGGCTCCACTTTTGATTGGATGAGATGTCTGCCTCTCTGATTGGCACATTCTTTCGCGCCAAAAGGTTTTCAGCGTTTAAATTCCTCTATGCTGTAAGTTATACATGCTCCCTGTGAAGTAATACAGTCTGGAACACCGGTATGTGTATTATGCATTATAATGTTTTAAGTTAAAAATTTTCCTTGGCTGGCCCTTTAATATGTTTGGTCATATTATACCTTTGTTTGTATTTACAGATTGGTGCCATTTAAAATACTGTCCCTCCCAACGCAGCCTGCTTGGCGAAACACAGGTCCGTGTCGGGGGACCCGTTAAAAAGTATCATTTTATATACAGTGGAGTTGCCATATATGAAATACCTGATTTGAATTAAAACTGACCATCTTGAAACTTTTCTGCACTTGTTGTGTATGTACTGTGTTGACAGGTGCAAGACAGGCTGGCAGAGCGGAGGTAGTCTGGTCCCTGTGGTTTTGATAGGGGCAAGACAGGCTGGCAGAGCTTGATCGGGGCAAGGCAAGCAGGCAGAGTAGAGGTAGTCTGGTTCCTGTGGTTTTGATAGGGGTAAGACAGGCTGGCAGAGTGGCGGCTCCGTTGGTGTCTAGTGAGCTCTTGCTGGTCTTTGAAAATCTGGGGGGAAATAGCAGATATACAGATGAGAACTTTGAAGGCTGAAGTGGAGAAGGTTTCCATGTGAACAGCTGTTCCCATGTGGCCCAATAGCCTTAACATGTGCCTAGCTGAAACCTGCTGGCTCTGTTGAATCACTGCTGCTTATGGATGCCAAGGTGACCGCTCTGGATCGTGGCAGGAAGGCTTTTGCCTCAGCTGTGTCTAGCAGGGTTCCTATGGAGTCCAATCGAGGTGATGGGCTGAGATGGGACTTCGGGTAGTTGATGACGAACCCGAGTGACTCCAACACCTCAATGGTCAAGCACAAGGACCAAACTGCTCCGGCCTAGAGGTACTCTTGACAAGCTAATCGTACAAGAAAGGGAAAACATGCACTCCTAGTCTGAGGAGGCGCATTCCCACCATGGCCAGACATTTTGTAAAGACACATGGGACTGATGCTAGCCCGAATGGCTATACTCTGTACTGCAAGTGCTGTTTTCCCACCACAAATTTGAGATCTAGAACGGGTAGATGTGAATCGGTTATTTACTCTTTCGGATAACAGAAAGACTAGGGGGCACTCCATGAAGTTAGCATGGGGCACATTTAAAACTAATCGGAGAAAGTTATTTTTTACTCAACGCATAATTAAACTCTGGAATTTGTTGCCAGAGGATGTGGTTAGTGCAGTTAGTATAGCTGTGTTTAAAAAAGGATTGGATACGTTCTTGGAGGAGAAGTCCATTACCTGCTATTAAGTTCACTTACAGAATAGCCACTGCCAATAGCAATGGTAACATGGTATAGACTTAGTTTTTGGGTACTTGCCAGGTTCTTATGGCCTGGATTGGCCACTGTTGGAAACAGGATGCTGGGCTTGATGGACCCTTGGTCTGACCCAGTATGGCATTTTCTTATGTTCTTATACTTCCTATGATCTGGGAAGATCTTGATGTGAGTGTATGCATCCTTTAAATTTAGGGAGCATAGCCAATCCCCTTTTTGCAGGAGAGGAATCAAGGTGCCTAGGGAAACCATCTTGAACTTTTCTTTTCTGAGAAATATGTTCAAGGCCCTTAGATCTAGGATGGGAAGGAGTCCCCCTGTTCTCTTTAGAATTGGGAAGTACCGGGAGTAGAATTCTTGCCCTCTTTGCCCTGGCCGTTAAGAGCACAGAGAGCTCCCAAAATAGTAGCTCCAGATGCGGGCAAGGGGAGGGGGGGGGCATTTTGTCAGGACACCCAATAGGTTTAGCTGGTACCCTTGACGGACGAAAGACAAAACCCACTGGTCAGAGGTTATACTAGGCCACCGATCCGCAAAGAACTGTAGCCTATGCCTTGGGTACAGATGGCTGGCTTATATTCCCTACAATCCAGTCAAAACCTCATCCCAAGATTTGGCTGGGGAGCCGGCTGGGGCTTGGAAGCTCTCTGCTGGCTGGGATGGCCCCGTGAGCTCACCCTCCAAGGGAGCGAGGGGCAGGAGGATAGTACTTCTTCTGGCACTAGAAAGACTTCCTCTGACCCTGCCTTGCGGACCTCCTGGCTGAGGAAGGCGGGTATAAAGTGCTGGTGGAGAACTGTTGAAGAGTCTCATGGTGATCCCGTAATTGGGCCACCGCATCCCTTGCCTTATCTCTGAAGAGATTCTCTTCTGTGCATAGCAGGTCAGCGAGTCTTTTCTGTACCTCCGGTCGGAGATCCGAGGCACACAGCCATGCCATTCTGCAGGTGCTGATTTCCACTGCAGAGACTCTTGCTGCCGTCTCAAACATTGTAGGTAGAACGAACCTTGTGTTATCCACACTCCAAGCCCTGACACACCAGCAATAAGAGGGGGTCTTGCTACTGTTGAGGCAGTCGCTCAGCCACTTCAGGTACCTGTTTTCAGAGGTTGCGAGAGTATTGTCTCATGTAGAGCTGGTAAAAGGCAATGTGGGCAATAAGCATGGACTCTTGGAACATTTTCCTCCCAAGAGCGTCCATTGCTCAATGATTCTTGCACCAAGGCGTAGGTCAGAGAGCACTTGGCCTTCTTGAGAGTGGATTTGACCACTACCAATTGGTGTGACAGCTGATGCTTTCCAAATCTGGTAGCCTGTTGGACGAGGTCCTGTTAACAGGAGGTACTGTGAGGGGGTGCTCCCATATCCTCAGCAGCAACTCGCTAAAGATCTTGTGCACTGGGACCACCATGATCTTTTTAAAGGCCTCCATGAACTGGAGGATTTCCAGCATCTTATGCCTGGCATCTTGCTCTAACTGAAAAGGGATGGCCTTCGTCATTGCCCATAGAAAACCTGCAAAGGTCAGGTCCTCTGGAGGAGATCTCATTTGCTCATCTGGAGGAGACTGTTTCGAAAGGAGATCCTCAGAATCCTCGAAGGATTCTGCAGTGTCATTCCCCCCCCCCCCCCCAAGGGGTCATATGAGGCCTCATCCTCACTGTAGTCTACAGGGGATGGGGCCCTGGGTGCTCGGCCTTCGTCCAGAGGCATTGACATTGGTGGCACTGGTGCTTGCCCCAGCAAAATTGGACAAGGGGCTGCAGGCCTCTATTTCTGCCAACCTCGATGGAACTTCCTTCTTGGAGGAACCGGCAATGAGCACTGTATCCATTGGGGGAGGAATCTATGGCCTCCCGGGAACTGATTGTTGTACACATGACAAGTGCAAATAAATTCTTATTGGTCGAGATTCATACAGTGTTAGTTTGTTTATTCTCAATTTGGCAACTCCACTTAGTTAAACACAGTGTTATAAAGCAAATCCCCCAACACAGACCCTATGTTTCACCAGTCCGGCTGCATCGGGAGGGATGGCAATTTTTAACAACAAACAATCTGTAAGAGAAGAACAGTGTATAATGACAAAAATACAAAAAACTGGGATTGAGGCAACAGATGAAATAAAGGCAAAGATATCAACTTTCTTACACGCTAAACATACCTGTGTTATAGACTGTAACATACTTAAACGGGAGCGCACTAAGTTGGCTTTAACAAGAGGGTTTTAAACTCTGACAACCATTTTGGCGCGAAACCACGCACCAATAGGAGGAGCGGAAGCACTGACCAATCACCACACGTTCAGGCTCAATGACATAAACATACTGTCAAATAAAATAGCTCCACTCGAGTTCCGCATTCAAACCCTTTGGGGAGATGGTATCCAAAATATGGATCCATTTCTGCTCCTTTCTAATGAGAATTTCAGAGAAATCTCCCCCCCTCGCAGGAGGTGTGACAACATCAATAACGAAAAACTTTAGATCTAACACCGTATGGGACAGTTGTGTCCAATGGTGAACCAATGGAGCATTTTCTTTGCCCGTTTTAATGTTAGACCTGTGTTCTATAATACGAGTCTTAATCTTACGTGATGTCTTGCTGACATAAAGTTTATGACACGGGCAGCTGATTACATATATTACCCCTGAAGAATCACAGTCTGATTCCCCATATAGTACATAAGTTTTCTTGGTAACCGGGTGTGTAAAATCTGTGGTAGTGTATGTGTGCGCACATACCGAGCAGTGACCACATGATTTGTGGATTCCCCTACTGGGCGAAGTATTTTTATTTAAGTGAGTGGAATGTACTACCATATCACGAACATTTTTCCCACTTTGATAGGTAAATCTAAGGGCACTGTGAAGATGTTCTTCAAGCGCCAGGGCAGTCCAATGTTTACATATAATGTTAGAAATTGTGCTACTAAGTGTTGAAAATGGCAAGATACAATTTACAGTTGAGACTGTGCTGTGGTCTTGTAGAAAAAGTAAATCCCTATTGACATACAGGGCTCATTTAAAAGCCCTTTTTAAGATTTTGACAGGGTACGCTCTTTCCTGAAACCTAAGCGACCTCTGCTTAGCTTGGCTGATATATTCCATCTTGGTGGAACACAAACGCTGTAGTCTGAGGAATTGGCCTGTGGGAATATTCTTTTTAAGGTGATGAGGATGAAAACTGTCGTAGGCTAACAAAGTATTTCGATCAGTGTCCTTTCGATAAATCGATGGGAACTGATGCCAGCTGGGTCAGTTACACACAGATAAGCACGTTGAGCCGTTCCATCAGCAGTTCCGGCAGGGCATTGGTGCCACCGGTTTGATGCCCTGCAATGCCTGCTGGACCCTGCGCTCCAACTCCTCCTCAAAAGCTGCCGATATCAAAACTGACTGGGAGGCAGAAGAGGTGGCTAGATCTTCCTTGGAGCCCCAAGGTGGATCGGTGACTGGCACCAGGACCAGTGGAGACTGTTGCAGACCCGCAGCATCGATGGAGGATGGGCACTCCTCGCTGCAGGGTCCCTTCGGGGTCATCACGGTAGGAGTCGGTGCCTTCCCGAGCACAGCACCATGCATCGAGGCTGACCCAGTGCCAATACTTCCTAGACTTCCCTCTGTGCTCGGCCCGGTCTTTCCCCAGTGCCGAGGTCGATGATGACGAACCCAATGTCCTTGACTTGGAATAAACTGACAGGGGCTGGTCCCTGGCATCCCTATCTGCCGAAAGCCCCGCCAATGCCAAAGGCTCAGTGTCCTTTGGTGCGGCTTCCAGGTCCATCGATGCTGATGTCTTGGACTTCCTCGACACAAAGATCTTCTCCATCCTTTAGGGGTCCATCTAGGCACACGTGGCAACCCCAGATATTATGTGATGCCTCCAGAGGAGACACACCTCGTGGGGGTCCATGATGGACATGGTCCTCAGACACTGGGGGCACAGACAGAAAATGGATGAGGCCGTGATGAATGAAAGAAAAAGGGGAAAAATGTAAGACTGTGATAGCCAGTGGCTGACGCTGGCGGGCACTAAAGCATTGCTGCCATGGGAGGGGGAACAGAAGTGAAAAGAGACTTACCGAACTGCTGAAAAACCTAACTAAGGAAACTAGAGGGACCCGCGATTGGTGAATTTACACAAAAAAAACAAAAAGGACGGTGAAAAGTTGTTTTTTTCTTAGGCAATTTCAAACAATAAAAACCATGAACTCACTCTCCAGCGAGGCGAAAACTCTGCAGAATAAGAGACTGAAGAGGGACCCTGTGTGGACGTGTGGATTAGGGCATGTTGGGCATGCTCAGTATGCATAAGAACATAAGAAAATGCCATACTGGGTCAGACCAAGGGTCCATCAAGCCCAGCATCCTGTTTCCAACAGTGGCCAATCCAGGCCATAAGAACCTGGCAAGTACCCAAAAACTAAGCCAAAAATGCTTAAAGTTCCAGAAACTTTGACATAAGTAGGACTTATCCGGCTATCTGCCGGCTGAATATTGGGCCCCTTGTGTTAGCTGCTTTTCTTTACTGCCAAGGCTTTGAAAGAGCAGACATGGCTCTTCTAGGGAAGACTTGTTTGCCTAAGGTGGAAAAAACAGCCTTGTGTGCATTTCCCAGCCTCCATCCAGGGAATATGTGGGTTTCTGGCTGATCCATCCTCCAAAACCTGGATGTCAGCTATGATCCTCCCAGGCTATTTGAACCCCCTGGTTCTTGCTTTTCCTTCTCGGCTAGAAACTTGTAATCTAAGTGCTTATTGAAATTTACTAAAGAGAACACATCTAGAAGCCCCTTACTTGACCCTTAGTAGGGCAAAGGCTCCTTCTGCCAGACCTTACACTTCCAGATCTCCAGACTGTCAGTTCCAAACTTCCTATGTATGATGATCTCGTTTCTCATGTAAGTGGCCGCTTGGTTCTGCAGGAGAAAACTCCCTTATAGACCAGATCGCACTGACTTAGCAGTGCGAGGGGTATATGATAGCTCCCTAGTCTCTCAGTTTGCTCCCAGCCAGGAAGGCACATCTTAGCTCCTACTTCCTAGGCTGCTCATTTGGAACTAGCAGCCAACATCTTTTGGACTTTATATCCATCGGGGAAACTCTAGGTGGCTGGCAGATGTCCTCTGCCCTTGGTTCTCCCTTAGGATTCCTATTCCTGCTTGATTAATTGTATTCTCCTTTCAGCCTGTATGATTCATGCCAAAGGTGCCACCGCACCCTAAAGGGGAGTTCCTATCTACTCCCTCTTAGGGTCAATAGTGTGAACTTCTCTAGCCAGACACTAGGAAAGGACTCATTACTCTTTGAGATCCTCATCTGCGAGCATAGGGCTTTACTCAGCCTGCTTGTAATGAAGCACTGTTTTGTACACTGCTTAGCATTGAATTTTCTAAATAAGTGATATACAAGCACCTTTAAATAAATAGTCTAAGGCACTTAAGGGGGGAATATTTTTCCTCCAGACATCGGAAGGCTTTATTGCTCTTTGCCCCTCAGGTTTCTGGAGTTCCAGGTACCCCTTGTTGCTGTCCTTGAAAGTTCCAGGAACAGGCATCTGAACCCCATTTGGTTACAGGCCTATCCTGGTCCTGGAATTCCCTCTATGGTGTTCTCTCACCTGGAGAGGCTCCATGAGCTCCCGTGACTGAATATTTTGGTACCTGAGAGTTTACTAGCTAAGAGCGACAGATGCCTGCCCAATCTCATGTCATGTCCTACCTCCTGAGGAAAAGAGAGAGAAAATGCCTCTGAACCAACCCCCTTCCCAACCAGGATTTGGTTGGGGGAGAGGAAGCTTCCAATAAGGGCCTCTCTACTTAAGATCAATCCATAGGATGTTCTTTCTTCATAGAGAACCCTGTTCCAGCAATGGTCTCCCTGAGATAGATGCGGAACCCCCCCACTTACCTTTCCTTTGTTAGACTTCCCAATGGTGACTATCTGGGTCTTTATGTAAGGAGGTTCCAGACCTCCCGCTCGGTCAAACAATACCTGTGGGAAAAGTTCACTGTGGCCTTCCCTTAGGGATGTTGGACCCAACACAGGAGGATTTGAGACACAAGATCCTCCTCCATAGTAGCCTGGGGAGAGAATAAAAGAGGGTAAAGACAAGTTACATTTTTTTGAAGGGGTGAATAAACATGTGGACAAAGATGAACTGGTAGATGTAGTGTATTTGGATTTCCAGAAGGCATTTGACAAAGTCCCGCATGAGAGGCTTCTAAGAAAACTAAAAAGTCATGGGATAGGAGCTGATGTCCTTTTGTGGCTTGCAAGTTGGTTAAAAGACAGGAAACAGAGTAGGATTAAATGGTCAGTTTTCACAGTAGAAAAAGGTAAACCGTGGAGTGCCTCAGGGATCTGGTCTTGGACTGGTGCTTTTTAATATATTTATAAATGATCTTGAAAGGGGCGCGATGAGTAAGGTGATCAAATTTGCAGACGACACAAAATTATGCAGAGTAGTTAAATCTCAAGTGGATTGTGATGAATTGCAGGAGGATCTTATGAAACTGGAAGATTGGGCTTCCAAATGGCAGATGAAGTTTAACATGGACAAGTGCAAGGTGATGCATTTAGGGAAAATAACCCTTGCTGTAGTTACACAATGTTAGGTTCTATCTTAGGAGTTACCACCCAGTAAAGAGATCTAGGCGTCATAGTGGATAATACATTGAAATAGTCTACTCAGTGTGCTGTGGCGATAAAAAAAGCAAACAGAATGTTAGGAATTATTAGGAAGGGAATAGCAAATAAAATGGAGGATTCATAATGCCTCTGTATAGCTCCATGGTGAGACCACACCTTGAAAACAGTGTGGAATTCTGGTCACCGCATCTCAAAAAGGATATAGCTGTAATGGAGAATGTGCAAAGAAGGGCAACCAAAATGATATGGGGCATGGAATGGCTGCCCTATGAGGAAAGGCTAAAGAAGTTAGGGCTGTTCAGTTTTGGAGAAGAGACGACTGAGGGGGGGGGGGGGGGGGGGGGGGATATGATAGAAGTCTACAAAATCATGAAAGGACTTAACCGATTTACATTAACTTGTTCATTTACTCTTTCAGATAATAGAAGGACCAGGGGGCACTTCATAAAGTTAGCAAGTAGCTCATTTAAGACAAATCGAAGAAAATTCTTTTTCACTCAGCGCAGAGTTAAACTCTGGAATTAATTACCAGGGGATCTGGTTTCAGCAGTTAGTGTTGCTAGGTTTAAAAAAGGTTTGGATAAGTTCCTAAAGGTTAAATCCATAAACTGCTATTATGGTAATTAATAAGCAGTAGTAGCTTGTGATCTATCTAATGTTTGGGTACTTGTCAGGTACATGTGACTTGGATTGGCCACTGTTGGAAACAGAACACAGGGCTTGATGGACCCTTGGTCTGACCCAGTATGGCATTTCTTATGTTCTTATAAGTTAAGCGATGTCTTTTATCTAACCTGGGCTTCTTTTAGCATTCCACCCTTCTCTGCCCGCTATGTTCTTCCTAGCTGAAGACAACGCTCATTTATTGACTCAAGTTTCCCTCCCTGAGGAACTTACCTCCCTAGGGGAACAAGAATACTAACTGGTTAAACATAGGTAGACAATCAGGCAAAGTTAGAAAAAATTGAATAACCTTGCTGAAGCAAGACACCATATCTCATTTGTGCACTTTTTTTTTTTTTTAACAATTACCAATATCCACTTGAAGTGGATTACCAATTTTCATAACCAACATTCATTTTACATCTCTGGCAGAGGTAAACAGCTAATTTTCATAGGCTGCTCCCTCAGTTGCCTCCTTCACAGAGAGTGGGAGAGGACAGCTCCTTTGTGCTTGTAGTACACCAGTTGCAAGCAGCAGAGCCTCCATGCCTATAAGCCAGACTGTCACGAGCCCAATGGCACCTTTCTAATAAAATGTGGGAGGAAATAAAGATTTTTACTGGTCGTGGGGGTCAACCTGTGAGCAGCAGTATAGCTTGCGCACCCCCCAAGCACATTGTCCTGGCTCTTCACGGCAGAAAAGGTACAGGGAAGGGCGACCAAGATGATAAAGGGGATAGAAAAATTTCCTTATGAAGAAAGGCTAAAGAGGTTAGGATTCTTCAGCTTGGAGAAGAAACAGCTGAGGGGAGATATGATAGACATCTATAAAATGAGTGGAATGGAATGAGTAAATATTAATCAGTTATTTACTCTTTTGAAAAGTACAAAGACCAGGGGACACACAATGAAATAATTAAGTAATACATTTTAAACTAATAAGAAAAAATATTTTTTTTACTCAACACATAATTAAGCTCTGGAATTCATTGCCAGAGGTTGTGGTAAAAGCTATTAGTGTAGATGCATTTAAAAAAAGCTTGGACATGTCCTGGAGAAAAAGTCCATTAACCATTATTAAAGGTAGAGTTGCAGAAATCCACTGCTTATTCTTGGGATAAGCCGCTTGAAATCTAAATACCCCTTGGGATCCTGCCAAGTACTTGTGCCCTGGCTTAGACACTGTTGGAAATAGGATACTGGATTTGATGGATCCTTGGTCTGACCCAGTATGGCAGGCCTTATGTTCTTATGCCGCCATCACAATGCCACTGCCGGCAGCTCTTAGGCACATGTGCACAAGGACCATTCTTAAAGGCCTTGTAGCTGGAAACTGCAGAGGTGCCCAGGGATGATGTCAACACTGGTTGGGTACTTAAGCCTGGCATTGGACAATGGGTCTCTTGCCTTGTAATGCAGTGTGTGTTGCCTTGTTGTGATCTTGCTTCCTGATTCCTGCCTTGCCTCATCCAGACTGCCTTACTTCGTCCACCCTGCCCTTCCTAGCTGTTTCTTTAGGACCTTAGATGTTTCCTCACTACCAGAAACCCCGTCGGGGGCTGGAGTACTATAAGGAACCCGACTTGAAGCCAAGCCAAGTTCCAAGAATCAATTGCAGTCATAGTTATAAGTTACCTGTTAAGTGCAAGGCAGGTAGTATACACCTGTCCCCAGCTACAATCATTGGGGTTGTTTTGGTTTTTTTTATTTATTTAAACAGGTTGAACTTACAGAAATACACAAAGTGGATTACCAAAGCAAAATAAGACATTTACAATAAGGAGACATTACAGAACAGATGCTACGACAGAGGGAAGGGTTAACCAGCAAATAAACATCCAAGATCAAGGTTCATCCTAGCCTAGGAATAGTAAATGGGACCATGCTAACATTTAACAAAATTGTGCTTTATACATTGCTGTTAATGGAATTAAGATAATCAAAAAGTGGTTTCCACTCCCAGCTCCATCCTGCCAGCTGATGGTTCTTCAGGGCCGCTGCTTTCTCATATCTAGAATATAAGCAAATTGAGTTCTACCAAAAGTGCTCATTAAGTAGTTCACTATGCTTCCAGAAAGATAGTATCAAGTGGATGGCAACCATGAGGAAAAAATCCAACAACTTACACTTCGAAGGCGGGATTGAACTCGGAAAGGCTGCACTCTGGAGAATTACAGTTCTGTAGTCAATTGGGCGAGTGAAACGCAGAATTTGCCATATAATCATCCAGATTAGTTTCCAAAATGAAAAAATGATAGGGCAGTAAAATAACATATGTGAGAGCGTAGCTTTGGGAGGTAATCATAACCAGCATGTGTGGGAGGGCACCAGATTAGCACAGAAAAGTTTCCATGGAGTCCATGGAGAAACAAAAAAAGAAGTCTAGTAAGAATAGAAGATAGTGAAATACGTAACAAGTTAGTCCAAAAATGACTCCAGTTGACATCATCCAATTCACAGTTACGGTCGTTACACCAGACAGTTTCTAGATTGATGGGAGAGTGTTGACGAGACATTTTATAGAACTGAGAAGCCAAATGAGCAAGCGGACCCAGCACCTTATAAGTTGTTAGTAAATGGGGACATTTAGTAAGGTGAAAACGGGATAAAACAATAGGTGAGAGAGATGTTCGTAGTTGGAGCCAAGCATAAAATTGAGTTAGTGGGAGAGAATAGTGCTTTCTGAGGATCTGAAAGGAAATATAAGATCTGTCCTGAAAAAGTTGTGAAAGAACCCATAACTCTTTTGCCTTCTAACTCAGCCAATTAATAGGATTGCCACCAACCCGAATATCAGAGTGGGACCAGATGGGGGCTAGTTGAGAATAGATCCAAGGAACAGCAGAGGGAAATTTGAGATGATAAAATTCCTTAAAGGCTAAGGGGTAGATTTTCAGAGCCCTGCTCGCCTAAATCCGCCCAAAACCGGGCGGATTTAGGCGAGCAGGGCCCTGCGCGCCGGGAAGCCTATTTTACATAGGCCTCCCGGCGCGCGCAGAGCCCCGGGACTCGCGTAAGTCCCGGGGTTCTCGGAGGGGGGCGTGTCGGGGGGCGGGCCCGGTCGTCGCGGCGTTCCGGGGGCGTGTCGGCGGCGTTTGGGGGGCGGGTACGGGGCGTGGCCGCGCCCTCCGTACCCGCCCCCAGGTCGCGGCCCGGCGCGCAGCAGGCCCGCTGGCGCGCGGGGATTTACGTCTCCCTCCGGGAGGCGTAAATCCCCCGACAAAGGTAAGGGGGGGGTGTAGACAGGGCCGGGCGGGTGGGTTAGGTAGGGGAAGGGAGGGGAAGGTGAGGGGAAGGTGAGGGGAGGGCAAAGGAAAGTTCCCTTCTAGGCCGCTCCGATTTCGGAGCGGCCTAGGAGGGAACGGGGGTAGGCTGCGCGGCTCGGCGCGCGCAGGCTATACGAAATCGATAGCCTTGCGCGCGCCGATCCAGGATTTTAGCCGATACGCGCGACTACGCGCGTATCTACTAAAATCCAGCGTACTTTTGTTTGCGCCTGGAGCGCAAACAAAAGTAGGCTGTTCGCGCTCGTCTGAAAATCTACCCCTTTATGCGTCGAGGCCAGAATTGGGTGAGCATGCAAGGCCCACGGGGAGAACATACTAATAACGACCTCAAAAGGAGCGAAGGAGATGAGGTCTCGTTTGATAATCATCCATCGGGGTAGATCTAGTAGGTTTAATCTATCGGAGAACCAAAAATACCCTTGCTGAAAATGAAAGCTTGGTGATACCTATAAAAATCTTGGAAATTGACGCCTCCATGTGACTTGTCAGCTTTTAGTTTCGAAAGGGGCTATCCAAGGTACCTTATGGTGCCAGAGAAAGCGAGATAGCAACCTATCCAACTGTGCATAAAAATCTTTAGAGAAAAAAAACTGATACCATGGAAAAGGGTAAAATGTATTCATGGAGCCAGTACAATTTTAATTGTATTTAAGCGACCCCACCATGTTAAATACAGGAGAGACCAATGGAACATGGCTTCCTTTAGCTTGGATAAAATGGAAGTTTCACACTGAGTTACAGTTTCCAAAATGTCTGAATAAAAGGTGACACCCAAATATTTTAAACCTTGCGATGAAAAACAGAAAGGGTAGGCAGAGATATCAACCAGGGCCCCTTGTAAATTCAGTGGCAAATGCTCTGTTTTATGCCAATTTACACTATATCCAGAGAAAGAGCAGTATGGAGAAATGGTAGCGTTGCGTCCGTCGGTGCTAGACGGCTTCGCCCCGTTTGCCTCACCTTATTCACGGCTCCTCCTGCTTACCTAGGAAAGATCGCTACCGCCACGTCTACAAGCTGACCTCTCCAGCGTCCCTGGAATGGCTGTGGTGCAGCCTCCCGCCATGCTCCTCCCAGGTACCTACTAGGGTGCGTGCGCGCGCCACCCACATCTTTATTCCAACCTTGGCGCGAACCTCAGGGGCGTTCCTCCTTGCTGATGTCATGCCATCCGGGTATATAACCCATTCTAATTTGCTAGCTCATTGAGTTAGCAAGGACTCGAATCGGTTCCTGTCTATGCTACTCTGCCACTTCCGTGCTGCCGCTGGAAGCTCTCTCTCTGTCCTTCGGGGTAACTGCTAACCTGGGTACCCGCTCCTCAGGGGCCCTCTGCTTTATTTCAGGTGCCTTATAGGGAACAGGTACTCGCTCCTCGAGGGCCTGCTCTCCCTGCCTCGGTGCCTGCACATCCTTCTACAACCTGGTGGAATCGCATATCTACAGCAAACACCTAGTGAGTACTCTAACTCTCAGTCTATCTCATCCACAGTACTTCCTTGCTGGGAAATCTGCTTCGGAACCTCCCAAGACCAACGGGGTGAGAAGGATTCCCTCTGCCAAGGTATCTGAGACTGCAACTACCAGACTGCCTCACTACCACCACCTCTGGTGGTACTCTTCAACCTGTAAAATAAAGAACTAACTGTGTTTGTGCGTCCTGAGTCTAGCCTAGTACTGTGGCTCCTCACGAGGCTCCTCCCCGTGGGCGTGGTCATCTGCCACAGTACCCAAGGATCCACCCAAACACTGCTCAACCATAACAGGTAGCAAAGAGATGGGGAAGGGAAGAATAAGGAATGACATATAAAGTAATATATCATCAGCATAAGTCGACAGCTTGATAGTCTCTGATCCAACCTTAATGCCTTCTTTAGATGAATTGGAGTGGATAGCCATTAACAGCGGTTCTAACACCAAATTAAAAAGCAAAGGTGAAAGGGGGCAGCCTTGTCTGGTGCCCCTTTGTAAGTTAAAGATAGGGGATCTCCGATTATTCAGATGGACTCAGCTTCCCACCCTTGGCTGCCGCTTGAGTGTATCAGTAATCCTCCTATGGGGCTCTGGGTCCCAAGGGATTACTGGTAAGTGTTAATCCAGTCCCTAGCTTGGGGTACCTAGAATCTTGTGAGTTCAGTGTTTATGGTTGGTTGAGGACAGTTCTGGTTATCTTTTTTGTGTAGAAAATTTTTTATTGGCAAACAAGGCTACAAAACAGTAGAAAAACAGAACACAAATGTTAAACAGGCATCAGAGCCCGATCAATAAGGAAATCACTGTTTTCCAGGCACATGTAAACAAAACCCAAGTAACCAGTTTTATACAATGTATAAGTATGTCCCAACCCCAATACCCACCCCCCTGGTTATCTTTTTAATCATGTTTTTAATCAAGTTTTTTGCTTGTCTGTCCACAGTTGCTTTTAAAGAGAATATTGGCAGGCTGGGGTCAATGCAGGGTTATGTATGCTATGTCATCAGCTTGCCCTGTCTCCATTTGCTGGCAGAGGAGCATAAACCCACTGGTCCTGAGTCCATCTATCTACATAAAAAAAACAAAATTATCAGGCAAATATTCTGGGAGCAGTGGTGAGACCAAAATGCAGTGCCTGAAGCTGAGCAACCCAACACTGCAAAGCGTAGAAAGCGTTGGTGTTCCAATCGCATGGGAATATGAAGGTAAGCCTCTGACAGATTCAAGGAGGTCAGAAATTCCTCCGATTGCACTGCCATTATTACAGATTGTAAGGTTTCCTTTTGTAAATGAAATGCGCCCAAAAAATAAGTGCCTAGAAGAAAGCGCAGTAAAGCGCAAGCACAACCTATGCTCCAAGTTAAGTGTATAAAATTTGTGCACGTAAAAAACATGCCCAAGAAACAAGCGCACAATGTGAGCGCAGAGCCGACACACTGCGCACACTGGCTATATAGGGCAGTAGAACACAATTAAGAGTGTGTGAAAATGATCGCTGTGGCCTACCATGTGACATGCAAGAAATAAAGCTTAAGCGTGGGGCCTAGCCCACCAAGTGTTGCGCCCGGTCGCAGACAGCTGCAACCTCTGTTGCTCACCTCTCTTCCGCCTGTTCCAGTCATTTCCAAGAGTGTCTCGACCTTAGCCTGCAAACGTCGCTCTCCCTGGCATCCCCGGGACAGTGTGGGCGATCCTGGACGCCATCTTGGAATTGGAGTTATCTAGCGCATGCGCAAGAGCCCCTTCTTATTGCCATCATGGCGGGAACCTCAGGGGCGTGCCTTCCTATGACGTCACCCGCCAAGAGGTATTTAAACCTTCAACTTACAAGCTTCATACGAGTTAGCAAGGACTTCCATCTTGCCTGATTCCACTCCTTCGGAGATCGTATCTTCGCTTCTCAGTACTCACCTTGACTACTGAACTTGCACTTAGGGTACCCACTCCTCAGGGGCCTGTTGGCCCTCCGAGGAGCGGATAGCCAGAGCACATCTCATCTGCAGGAATCCACCTTTGCTGTCTGTGAGTACCATCTTCACTTACTTGGTGACAAGACCTCCGGTGTACCCGGTTCCTCGGGCCACTACAGACTGCTGACTCCTGCCTCATCGCTACCATCTTGAGTGCTCGTGTCTACCTCGTTCCTCTGCTACGAGTGCTTCTAATCACCTCCCTCTGATTCACGGCGTATCCCACGCTGTGGGCCACTACCGGATCTCATCGATGAAGCATCTCCACTCCAGAGGAACTGCCCTGGCGTACCCCGCACTGTGGACCACTACCAGGAGAACCAGCTTAGCACCACTGCACTCCAGACAGAGCCTACACCCTCCTTGTGGTGGATCTACATTCCTGCCTAATAAAATACTTAACTGTTGTCTGCTTACTTGCCTAGAGCCTATTGTAGCGACTCCCCACAGGGCTCCTCCCTGTGGGTGGAATCATCCTCACTACAACCCACAACTACACCGAACTATAACAGATTGCTAACTCCATGGACCCGGCTCAGGCTTCAGCCCTACAGGCTATTCCAGGCCTGGCCCATTGCATTGCTGAACAGCAACGGACTTTAGAGACACTGGAGACTGCTTTCAATCAGTTGAACTCCCGACTGAATACTACAACACCAGACAAAGATACTTCACTGCAAGTGGGTTCTTCACGAGTAGCAATATCTTTACCAGCCCCCACTTGCTTCTCAGGTGACTCCCTGTCATGTCGGGGCTGTCTCAACCAGTGCTGTATGCACTTTGAACTTCAACCAATTTACTTCCCTATGGTACTAGCCAAGACCACTTACATCCTGTCTTTGCTTGATGGGAAAGCCCTGGCCTGGGCTTCACCTCTTTGGGAACGCAACGACCCGATCCTCATCGACTTGCAGGGGTTTCTGGCTTTATTCAAGTCTGTATTCGATGACCCATCTCGCAAGACTATCGCGGGATCAGCCCTGCTGCATCTTCAACAGGGAACCAAACTATTCTCGGACTTTGTCATTGACTTCAAGACACTATCCTCAGAGCTTCACTGGGACCAGAGTTGTGTACATATAATTTTCCTAGAGGGCCTTAACTTCCGCATAAAGGATGAACTAGCAGCGTGCGAACTACCTGAGACACTGGACTCCCTCATAGACCTGGCAGGCAGAATTCGTCCGAGGTAAAGAGCCTCAAGAAGCCTTCATCAGGAAGTGTACGTCCTTGACCTACTCCAGCTATACAAACCCAGCCCACTTCCATCTCGGAGAAAGACGAGCCTATGCAACTGGGCCACAGTCATTTAACCAGCAAAGAAAGACGCCACCGCAAAAAGATGGTCCTCTGTATGTACTGTGGACAACCTGGCCATGCAGTTCAAACTTGTCCTATCTGTCCGGGAAACATGCAGACCTAGGATCCGCGGGAGGACTCTTCCTAGGTCTCACTACACTATCTCCTCCACTAACTTTACCAGTCTCACTTATTTCCGGGACTCTTGAGTACCAAACGCTTGCACTAGTTGACTCCAGAGCAGGGGCAATTTTATACTCAGAAGACTGGTTGAGCATCTTCAGATCCCTACCATTCCGAAAACCACTCCTCCACTCCTGTCTTCTATCCATGGTGAGCCATTACCTGGAGAGCTTTCCTGCTCAACACAACCGTATGCCTGCACACAGGATCTCTTCATACTGAGACTATATTTTTTTTGTCCTCGACAAAGCCATCCATCCCATCGTACTTGGCCTACCCTGGTTTCAAGAACACACACCTCAGTTTGACTGGGCCACGTTGGAGTTATCACGATGGGGTCCAGCTCGCCACGACAAATGTTTGAAGAAGGTAACAACTAGGCCTTGCATGGCGACCTCTACTGGCCCACCTGGGTTGCCGCCTCAATATTCCTCATTTCAAAATGTGTTTTCTAAGACCGCCGCTGATGTCCTACCACCATGTCGGTCTTTCGACTGTGCAATAAATTTAAAACCAGGCTCCAGGCCCCCTAGAGGAAGAGTATATCCACTCTCCCTTTCAGAGACTGAGGCCATGTCAGCCTATATTAAAGAGAACTTAAAGAAGGGTCTCATTCATCCCTCCAAGTCTCTAGCTGGAGCAGGCTTCTTTTTTGTTGGCAAAAAAGATGGATCCCTTCGCCCTTGTATCGATTACAGAGGTCTCAATGAAATCACCATTAAGGACAGATATCCCTTACCTCTGATTTCAGAGCTATTTACAGACTTCAAGGAGCCCAGATTTTTATTAAGTTGGACTGAAAGGGGGCATACAACTTAGTTTGTTTTCGTCAAGGGGATGAGTGGAAGACGGCCTTTAACACTCGTGATGGCCACTTTGAGTATTTAGTGATGCCATTTGGCCTTTCTAATGCCCCTGCTGTCTTCCAAAATATGATGAATGAGATCCTGCGAGACTTGCTTTACCAGAGTGTGGTTGTGTATTTGGATGACATACTCATTTTCTCTCGAGATCCACAAAGCCATCAAGTAGATATCTCCAGAGTTCTACAAAGGCTTCGAGAGAATCGTCTTTATGCCAAACTTGAGAAGTGTGCGTTCCATCAGACGTCTGTTCTGTTCCTGGGCTACATAGTATACAACAGAGGATTTCAGATGGATCCCCAGAAGACGAGAAGCATACAAGATTGGCCACAACCCACAGGGCTCAAAGCTCTCCTCCGTTTCCTTGGTTTCACAAACTATTACCGCTCATTCATCTCCCACTACTCCACCCTGACAGCACCTCTCACTGCCATGACTAGAAAGTGAGCCAATCCCTCACAGTGGTCTCCTGAGGCCATTGCCACTTTTCAAACTCTTAAAGAGGCCTTTCTTAAAAACATCTTGCCTTCACCATCCGGACCCACAATGACCATTCATTGTGGAAGTCGACGCCTCTGATGTCGGGGTGGGAGCAATGCTTAGCCAGCACAGTGACAATTATACTCTAAATCCATGTTTTTATTTCTCAAGGCGATTTTCACCTGCCGAAAGAAACTATGGCATTGGAGACAAAGAGCTGCTGGCTATCAAGCTTGCCTTTGAAGAGTGGCAGCCTTGGCTAGAGAGAGCACAGCACCAGATAACTGTATTTACAGACCATAAAAATTTAGAATATCTGAGTCATGCGCAAAGACTTAACGATCGTCAAGCCAGATGGGTCACTTTTTTTTCAATCAGTTTGACTTCCTACTCAAATACCATCCTGCTGACAAAAACACAAGGGCAGACGCCCTCTCACGTTCATTCACGCCAGAAGATGTTCTGACACACCTCACCACATAATTAATCCAGAGAAGATAGCGCTGGCTGCTACGCACGTTGTTCCAGCGGGGAAAACCGTAGTACCTTTAAACCTGAGGTAGAAACTCCTGTCGTGGGCAAATGATTCTCGTTTAGCTAGACATCCCGGACAGGCTCGTACATTAGCCACTCTGGAGAGATACTATTGGTGGCCTATCATGAAGGAGGAAGAAAAGATGTACGTCAAATCCTGCGCCATTTGTGCCAAACAAAAACCCCCGGCCGGTCGCCCTTGGAATCTTCTAAAGCCTTTGCCAGCACCCAAGTAACTCTGGACGCACATTGCGACAGACTTCGTTGTCTACCTGACTCTTTCCAGCGGAAATAACACAATATGAGTCACAATTGACCGCTTCTCAAAGATGGCACACTTCGTGGCATTGCCTAGACTACCATCAGCCCCAGAACTGGCCAAGCTGTTCATTCAGCATATTTTCCGCCTCCACGGCATACCCAAGCACATCTTATCAGATCGAGGCATGCAATTCACAGCAAAGTTTGGGCGAGCCCTCTGCAAGAAAATGGACATTTCTCTAGATCTAACGTCAGCATACCACCCTCAATCGAATGGTCAAACCAAAAGAACAAATAGAACTCTCAAGGAGTTCTTACGCTCATACATCAATTCTAGACAGTGCAACTGGGCAGAACTACTTCCATGGGCTGAGTTTGACTTAAACTCGCATCCTTCTGCCGCCACTGGATCTTCACCATTCCAGATAGTATATGGCCGTCAGCCACTACCACCTTTACCACTTCCATTGTCAGTATCATCTCCTGCTGCCCAGGCTTCTGCGGAACAACTTCACCAACTCTGGAGTCAGACCAAAGGCATTCTGGAGAAGGAAGGACAACGGGCCAAGAAAAGCTATGACGCTCATCACAGAGCCGCACCTCAACTCCAACCAGGAGTCAAGGTATGGCTCAGTACCAGATATATATGTCTCAAATTGCCATCGGTCCGATTCGCTCCTTGCTACATTGGTCCTTTTACTGTCATCCACCGCCTGGGGCCAGTAACGTACAGTTTAAAGCTCCCTTCATCTATGAAGATACTGTTAGAGTTTCTGCTAGGAGTTAGCAATCTGTTGTCTTTTGATATCTTTTCTGCCATTTGGGCATCCAAATGGCAGATGAAATTTAATGTGGACAAGTGCAAGATGTTGCATATAGGGAAAAATAACCCTTGCTGTAGTTACTCGATGTTAGGTTCCATATTAGGAGCTACCACCCAGGAAGGAAAAAGATCTAGGCATCATAGTGGATAATACTTTAAAACCGTCGGCTCAGTGTGCTGCAGCAGTCAAAAAAGCAAACAGAATGTTAGGAATTATTAGGCAGGGAATGGTTAATAAAACGGAAAATGTCATCATGCCTCTATATCGCTCCATGGTGAGACCGCACCTTGAATACTGTGTACAATTCTGGTCACCGCATCTCAAAAAAGATATAGTTGCGATGGAGAAGGTACAGAGAAGGGCAACCAAAATGATAAAGGGGATGGAACAGCTCCCCTATGAGGAAAGGCTAAAGAGGTTAGGGTTGTTCAGCTTGGAGAAGAGACGGCTGAGGGGGGATATGACAGAGGTCTTTAAGATCATGAGAGGTCTTGAACAAGTAGATGTGACTCGGTTATTTACACTTTCGAATAATAGAAGGACTAGGGGGCATTCCATGAAGTTAGCAAGTAACAACATTTAAGACTAATCAGAGAAAATTCTTTTTCAGTCAACGCACCATAAAGCTCTGGAATTTGTTGCCAGAGGATGTTGTTACTGCAGTTAGTGTAGCTGGATTCAAAAAAGGTTTGGATAAGTTCTTGGAGGAGAAGTCCATTAATGGCTATTAATCAAGCTTACTTAGGGAATAGCCACTGCTATTAATTGCATCAGTAGCATGGGATATTCTTAGTGTTTGGGTAATTGCCAGGTTCTTATGGCCTGGTTTGGCCTCTGTTGGAAACAGAATGCTGGGCTTGATGGACCCTTGGTCTGACCCAGCATGGCAATTTCTTATGTTCTTATGTTAGGAGTTGGCAGTCTGTTAGGGTTTGCTCCTCCCAAGGGGAGGAGTTAGCATCCTGTTGAGCTTTGCTTCCCCAGAGGGGAGGAGCTAGCAATCTGTTAGCGACTCTGCTAGGGTTAGCAATCTGTTATAGGTTAGGACTGCGGAGTAGCAATCTGCTGTAGGAGCTGCTGGGATTAGCAATCTGTTGGCAAACTGTTATGGAGTTGCTCCCCAGAGGAGAGAGGTCAGCAACCAAATAAGATCTGTTCTTCCAGAGGAGAGGAGTAGTATCTGTTATGGATCTCCGCACAGAGTGGCAACCTGCTATACGAGAGTTCCCCTGAAGGGAGGTGTTGGCCATCTGTATGGTTCCTGCTAAGAAGTAGCAATTGGTTATGATACAGTTCCTGAGGAAGGAGATGTTAGCAACAGTTGAGGGTAGACTGCAAGGTAGCAGTTAGTTGTACTCAGCTCTTGAAGTGTGAGAGATGAGCACTCTAATGTTGAATGGGGAATCCTTGGGCCGATAGCAGATGACAGAGCCCTCAGGAGGATATTGTGAGAGGAACCACCGGCTAGGCTGGAGTATGGAGACAGACACAGGTTGTTCTTTATTTAGACAGGTAGTAGTTCCACCAGAGGTGGCAGTAGTGAGCTGATGTGCCCGGCAGGGCTGAAGTTCCTCAGATCCTGGAACTGCTATTTCCGGGTTTGCTGAGCTGTAGAGAGAGACTCATAGATAGTGAGTAGACAGGGTATGCTGGATACATAACCAGAAGTAGATGATACACTCACATAGATTAATAAGAAGGCTCAGTAGCTGGAGAGAGTTAGGCCCTTGAGGAGCGAGTACCTGGTTCCAGGGACAGCTCTGAGCGAGTGATGGTAACTCATAGTTATCCATCTCTGTAATGGTTTCCAGGCAATAGAGAATAGTTAGTATATTCAGGAACAGGAGCCTCTAGGCGAGTACTGATTCCTATATGCAAACTGGAATAAGAACTCACAATATCTGTGTATGAAATAACTTCTGAAATAGAAGACAGTCTTTGGAGGGTTTTAGGAACATGAGCCCTTGAGGAGCGAGTATCGGTTCCTAACTGCAATCTGTAATAATAACTCATGATCTCCGTACCTGCAATAGCGTCTTAGACAGAAGAGAATCCTCAGAGTTCTAGGAACATGGGCCCTCGAGGAGCGAGTTCCGGTTCCTATATGCAACTGGAATAGAAACTCACAATGTTCACGACTGTGATCGCTTCCAGGCAATAGGGAGTCTTCTGAGCGTTCAGGGACGTAGGCCCTTGAGGAGCAAGTACCGGATCCTGTCTAAGCAATCTTAAAACAAGAGGAGAGAGTGGGGCCCCCGAGGAGCGGGTACCCCTGGTAAGTTCGAAGAGGCAGAGCAGTGGAGAATGAAGCAGGTCGAGATAATCCCCGCAATTAATCCCTTGCTAACTCGATTTGTAAGCGTAAGCAAAGATCTTTTACGTCGGAAGCGGATGACGTTACTATGGGGGGACGCCCTTGCTGGTACAAACTTCGGAGCGTGCACACCCTACATCATCAGAAACATGGCAGATCCGCAGCGTCAGGCCAGCCCGGGGACCCCGGGAAGAAACGGCGAGGAGAAGCCGCACCAGCAACTGTCCATCAGACCCGAAGGGAGTCGCCTCAGAGGTAGAGAGGGTGGAGCGAGGGCAAGAGCAGGCACGAACGCAACAGATACACAATGCCTTCCATGTATCACTGCTAAAACCACTCGTACTCTCTGAATTTTCTAAAAAGACTCCAGACCCACAGCCTTTGTCAGCTGAGGAGGACATCGCCTATACTGTTGATGATGTCTTGGACGTTCGCAAGAGAGGAAAAACTTGGGAATATCTCATATCATGGGAGGGTTAAGGACCTGAAGAGAATACCTGGGAGCCAGCCACTAACATCCTTGACAAAGACCTTTGTTGCTCACCTCTCATCTGCCTGCTCCAATCATTTCCAAGAGTGTCTCGGCCTTAGCCTGCAAACGCCGCTCTCCCTGGCGTCCCTGGGACGGTGTGGGCGATCCTGGACACCATCTTGGAATTGAAGTTACCTAGCACACGCGCAAGAGCCCCTTCTTATTGCCATCATGGCGGGAACCTCAGGGGAGTGCCTTCCAATGACGTCACCCGCCAAGAGGTATTTAAACCTTCAAATTACAAACTTCATACGAGTTAGCAAGGACTTACATCTTGCTTGATTCCACTCCTTCGGAGATCGTATCTTCGTTACTCAGTACTCGCCTTGACTACTGAACTTGGACTTAGGGTACCCGCTCCTCGAGGGCCCGTTGTGCTCTGGCTATCCGTTCCTTGGAGGGCCTTCTCGTCTGCAGGAATCCACCTTTGCTGTCTGTGAGTACCATCTTCATTTACTTGGTGACAAGACCTCCGGTGTACCCTGTTCCTTGAGCCACTACAGACTGCTCTCTGTCTCCTGCCTCATCGCTACCAACTTGAGTGCTCGCGTCTATCTCGTTCCTCTGCTACCTCTCTCTGATTCACGGTGTATCCTGTGCTGCAAGCCACTACCGGATCTCATCAAAGTAGCATTTCCACTCCAGAGGAACTGCCCTGGTGTACCCCGCACTGTGGACCACTACCAGGAAGACCAGCTTAGCACCACTGCACTCCAGACAGAGCTTACACCCTCTTTGTGGAGGATCTACATTCCTGCCTAATAAAATACTTAACTGTTGTCTGCTTACTTGCCTAGAGCCTATCGTAGTGAGTCCCCATAGGGCTCCTCCCTGTGGGTGGAGTCATCCTCACTACATCCCAGGGGTCCACAACTACACTGAACTATAACACCAAGGGCCGCTCAGCCTGCCAGGCTGCGCAGTTCTCCAACCCCAATGGCAGCAGGAACGAACGTCGGCATGGCATGCAGAGAACAGAGACTGGAGGAAGTCCTGAAACCCCTCTAACTGCTCTGATTCAGGTAAAACTTTCTTTTTTTTTTTTTAAACCTTACCTGAGCTCAGTGCTTACTGGCTGAGTATAGAAACTGTCTCTGGCTGCGGGGGCAGAGGGCATCTGCCGTCATCGCCTCACTCAACCTCCTGCACCCGCTGAACTAGCAGCTAAAGTCCTTGCCGGGAACCTCAGCTACCGGACCAAGGCACACCTCTGAGGGACCATGGAAATCACCTCAGAAATTCTTAACTGGCGGAGGGACCTTTAGGTATCACCGCAGGAGAGCGGGGCTTTCTTTTCCTGAATTTAGAATTTCAAATTTCTCCATTCAAAAGCTCATAGCAGTCCCCATAGGGAGATGCATGTCCACCATCTGCTGGAGACGGAGAATCCTGGCAGGCAGGGGTCACTGCAGTGATGGCAGCTTGCTCTGTCTCCATCTGCTGGCAGGGGAGCCTAAAACCAGTGGTCCTGAGACCATCTGTCTACACACTAGGAAATTCAAAGTTTGTGTTAGTTTGGGGGAGGGGGGGGGGGGGTGAAATCAGTGATTTCAGTGTGACTCTTGGGCCACCGGCTGTGATTTCAGGGAATCTGTACAGACGTTTGCTGGGGATGCCGATTTTAATTTTATTAGTATTTAAATATGTCAATTGTTAAAATTTGCAATGAGCTGGTAATAAATTCAACATACAATATTGAAATTTACTCATGTAATAAAATGTTAAAGTTATGCAATTAATCTCTTGCTGTGATTTTATGGTGTTGGTTTGCTGGAGGGAAGTGCTGGCAATGATTTCACTCTTGCTGGGGGCACTGGCTGTGATTCTAGCTTGCATGATGCAGAAGCTCTACTTCCTAGAGGCCAGATGTATTAAACGTTTTTCTTATAATAACAAAATGGAAAAAAACTCTTTAGTTTTAGAGGTTCCCAGCCTGAGGTCTGTGGACCTCCAGGGGTCTGTGAGACTGTCCCTAGAGGTCCTCCAGAAAGGATATAATAAAGTTTAGCTGGGGAGAAAATGAGTAGGTTGCTATCACCTGTGATTAGTTGAGCTGCTGCCACTGACCAGGAATGTGAAATTGGGGCCTTTTATTGTCCCGAAAAGTCATCCCACATTACTACAGCTCAGGAGGAGGAGGGACATAGAGGGACCATTTGCATCCATTAGAAGCCTCAAACTGCACTGCAGCATGTTTAGCAGAGGCAGAAAAAAGTGTAACCAATTGCAGTCCTCGCAAATCATAAACTCCACTGCTGCACTGTGTGAGGATGTGGGGAAGAGAGGGGCCACTTGTGGCTGTGAGAACTTTTGTAATCTCGGCTGTACAGAGGAAAGTAGAGCTGGGTTATAATGGTAAGAAGCAGTTCACACTAGTGCCACATGCTTTCCTACTAGCCTGACAGACAGGTCGATACAGTTATGCCGCATTAGAAAGAGTGCGGCAGTGCCGGGCGCACCCTTGTTCCCCCACGCACAGTTCTCTTCACATACCGCTCGATACTCTATTTAAATTGCTTGCAAATGCAAGCCGCGTCTGCAAAGTGTTAGGCGAAGCGTTAGGCCTGCGCAACCCATTTTACTGTATAGGCGCTTAATACAGCGCCTATACAGTATCCTGGGTGCGCTGGTACCTGTCATTTCAAATGACATTTGAAATGACAGGTACCAGGAAGTGGATGGTTTCCCCCCTCCCGAAGCAAGGCGCAGGGCGAAAACTAAAACAAAAGTTGTTATATATATATATATATATATATATATATATATATATATATATATATAAATACCTAGATGTCACTTTCCGAATCCCCCATCTCCACGAGCGTTTATCCAGGCGGCGGTGGCGGGAGGCGGCGGGCGGGTGGGCATGCGTTCATCCAGGCGAAGGGAGCCTGCGGCGAAAGCGGCCTCCAGCAGCCCCCGCCGGCAGTGAATGAATGCACGCCTGTGTACGCCCGTGCAATTTCGGTGCTCAAGGCGTGACGTCACGACGCTTGACGTCACGGCATGTGACTGCCTTGAGCGCCGAAATTGCACGGTCGTACACAGGCGTGCATTCATTCACTGCCAGCGGGGGCTGCTGGAGGCCGTTTTTGCCGCCGGCTCCCTCCGTCTGGATGAACACACGCCCGCCCGCCGGCTCCCGCCGCCGCCCGGATGAACGGGCGCCCACCCGCCCGCCGGCTCCCACCACCGCCCGGATGAACGGGCGCCCACCCGCCCGCCGGCTCCCGCCGCCGCCCGGATGAACGGGCGCCCACCCGCCCGCCGGCTCCGGCCACCGCCCGGATAAACGCGCGCCCACCCGCCCGCCACCGCCTGGATAAACGCGCGTGGAGATGGGGGATTCGGAAACTGACATCTAGGTATTTATATATATATATCTACTAGATAAGGGAGCCCGGACCGACGTGCCGCAAATGCGCAGTAGAGTGCAACTCTACCGCGCATGCGCGGGCGAGCATGTCGGCCAGAGCTTGCCCATAACAAAAAATGGCGCTGGGAGGAGCGGCGGCAAGGCGCAGTAGCGGCACGCGCGCGCGAGGGACCTCCCCCGAAGATCTTCCATTTGTGCTATCCGGAAGGGGAGGGGAGAGAGGAGGAGGGAGTGACTGAGGGGAGGAGGGAGGGAGACTAGAGGGGGGAGGTGGGAGGGAGAATAAAGGGTGAGGGGAGAATGGGGGGGGGAGGAAATGGACCGAAAATTATTTTTTAATGTAGCCCGTTGTTACGGGCTTAACATCTAGTATATATATATATATATATATATATATATATATATATATATATATATATAACAACTTTACCAAAAGCGGGGCTCGCTGCAAATGTTTGTATATATGGATCTAGCATTATTGTTTTAAGTTAATTTAAGGAATCGTATGTGTAGTGCAATGATTTGGGGGAAAGTTTGCCGTCTACCATTGCCCCTGCCTGTAACGCAGGGGTAGGGGTAGGCGGTAAGTTAGCAGATTAAACGCGGGGCAAAACGGCAGGGTAAAATAGCGATAGTCGGGGCGCGCGTCACTGTATGGGAGGGAATAGCTAATTTGATCGTTTACATCTGATATACATGCCGCGTGCGGAAGGGGTTATGGGTCGGTTTCAAGAAGCGCTAAGGACGCGTGAAACTGGAGACTGTATCGCAGGATCGCCTTACGCGTCCGAATTGTGCGCCCACAGCGAGTTACAGACGGGGAATCTCCAGCCGCACTTTACATTATCGATCTGAGAGAAAGAGGAGGGGGGAAGTAACACCAGAAAAGTGAGTAGAATGGGAAATGGGACTGGGGTTGACAGTATGAGAGGAAAGAGGGGAGAAGGAATGAGACAGGAAAAAAAGAAGAAATGGAGGATAAAGAGGGAGACAGGAATCCATGAATGACCTGGGTAAGGAGAGTTAGAGTAGATAATGTTCCGCAAATTCCTCACTGACTGTAATTCATCTAATCATCCCGACTCTCAACTGAACTCTCAATCGTTTACCGCTTAACTCCCCCCCTCTCCCTGCTCCGGCATGCCCTCCCCCGCCTACCTTATAATATTTCTTCCTGGACTTGATTTCCATTTCTCTGATAATGTTTAACTGGTTTATATAATTTTTTACTGCAACCCAACTGTTAAGAATCTGTTTAATGTTCTCATTACTGCTCAGTTACAAGATATATACCTTTGTAAACCGTTATGATGGCTCAACCGAATAACGGTATATAAAACCCATCAAATAAATAAATAAATAAATGGCAGCCTGTCAGGGAAGAGGAGAAGACCCCCCAGGAATCATGCTGGACAGAGATAGAAAGAGACAGTGGACCACCACAGAACAGGAACGAAGAAGGGAAAGATCAATACCAGGGATCAAGGAAGAGGGAGGATGAGACAACAGCCAGGTGTAGATATGACATTACACACAAAGGTTATTTAAAGGGACACATAGACAAGCAGAGAGATCTCATAAGCCTTCTTCCTGTTACGGTCCCGGGCCGTTCCCCGGGACCTTCCCCTACCTCGTGGCCCGGACCGGCCGCAGCGCGCCTCCCTTCGCTTATCCCAGCCGCAAGGGATCATCCAAGGGCGACCTGGCCTGGTTCGCTGCCTGCCGCAGCGCTCCCCAGGGGAGGGAGACGCTGTCGACGGCCCGTGGCTGGCCCCGCCCCATAGGCGCACGCGCTTGTCGGTAGCTTACATTTAAAGGGGCCAGCGCGGGAAATGCTGGTCAGCTCCCCGGGTGACGTCAGACGCTGCCAGGTTACTTAACCCGGCAGCTACTACAGGACCTCGCCTTGCAACGAGGTTCTTCAGGTTTCCTGATTGCTAGTTGCTGCGAACACTTGGACTGCTCTCGTCTTCGACCCGGCTTGTTTCCTGACTTGTCTCCTGCTTCCGCCCCTTAGTTTTGGTATTGACGTCTGGCTTCTGGCTTCCAACCCGGCTCCATTCCACAACACCGTCTTCAGCTTCTGTCCCTGGCTTGGCTTCATCTTCTGACCCTCTGGTTCCCGACCTGGCTTGCTCCTGGACTCAGATTTCGGCTTCCTCCTCATCTCAGGTATCTGGTACTCGCTGGCCCAGAAGTTTCTCCTAAGTCCCAGCGGCTTGGGCTCTCACGGGCTCCTCCTGAGGAAGCCGCGGGCTTCTGAGGGTGAAGACTCTTCTTCCACTTGGGTCCAGCCATCGTCCGTCTCTTCAGCTGCTGCCTGGGTCCTTGGTCGCAAAGGACTCCACCTAAGTCCAAGAGGTCCAGTCCCTACGGGCTCCTCCTGGGGGGACCTCGGACTTCCAGTGGTGAAGTCTCCTCTGAGTCTCTCCCGAGCCGCTTCCCGGCTGGGACACTTGCTGTGGCCTTCCATAGCATACCATCCTCTGTCCCAACCGGCCCAAGGGTCCATGACCGTAACACTTCCCTTCGAAAAGCAGGCTGTTATGCTTTTTCTAAACTGTAAATTATTTAACTACCATTTTCTTATGTGTTTGTAAGAATCATAAAATAATAAAGTATAAAGCAGACTAAAAAGGGGTCAATTTTCAGGGATGGTAAGTTTCAAAACTTTTTATGTGGGAAAACAGCTGTGCACCTATATCTATTGTTGCGACTGTCACTTTCCGACGGCTTCACTCTGCCTACCTTTCCTTTTTTGCGGCTCCTCCTGCTCTTCACGGACGCCTGGCTGCCGCGGCGTCCGCCTGCCGTCCCCAGACCGGCTTGGGCGCTGCCTCCCGCCATATTCTACAGGTACCTTAGGGAGCGCCGTGTGGCCCTCATTCTTATTTCCTCATTGGCGCATTCCTCAGGGGCGTCCCCCTGTGATGACGTCACACTGCCCGGATATTTTAGCCTACAGTTTATTGCTAGCCATTGAATTAGCAACGGGGAATTCTTTCGGATGGGATTCGCTCTCCGTACCCAGATACTCTGCCTTTCCAACTTCTATTGGACTCTTTCTGCTAATGGGGTACCTGCTCCTCGGGGGCCTCTTTTGCTTCTTTCAGGTCGCTATCAGGTAACAGGTAACTGCTCCTCGAGGGCCCATGTTCCCTGACCCGCTGCTTGCATCCATCTCCTCTTCTACTTGGAAGAATTTGCTACAGACACCATCAGTGAGTACTACAGTCAACCACTCCTCAAGAGCTGTCTCCTTGGAACCAGGTACTCGCTCCTCGAGGGCCTGCCTCCGTTCTAGTGCCAGGGCCATCTCCTACGTGGAACTGCTGTGTGAGTACTTTGCCAACGAGTCTCTCTGCTCCCAGGGATCTGGTACTCGCTTCTTGAGGGCCAGCTCTCCCTATCTCGGGGCTTCTCCATACTTGGGACTCTGTGAATGTTCTATTGTACTCATTTTCTCAGTTCTCTCCACTACAGCACTGCTACCGGAGGAACCGCTGTTCCAGCGCCCTAGGGAATACTAGCCCAGCCGGGCTACATCTTCTACTCACTACCACCACCTCTGGTGGTTTCTCAAACTGTCTAAATAAAGAAATATCTGTGTTCGTGTGTCCAGAGCTGAGCCTGACTTGTAGCCCCTCACGGGACTTCCCCCCCGTGAGCGTGGTCAGCTGCCACAGTGTCCAAGGGTCCACCCAAACCTCACTAATTATAACATCTATCTAGGCGTCATAGTGGATCACACATTGAAATCATCGGTTCAATGTGCTGCGGCAGTCAAAAAAGCAAACAGAATGTTGGGAATTATTAGAAAGGGAATGGTGAATAAAACAGAAAATGTCATAATGCCTCTGTATCACTCCATGGTGAGACCGCACCTTGAATACTGTGTACAATTCTGGTCGCCACATCTAAAAAAAGATATAATTGCGATGGAGAAGGTACAGAGAAGGGCTACCAAAATGATAAGGGGAATGGAACAGCTCCCCTATGAGGAAAGACTAAAGAGGTTAGGACTTTTCAGCTTGGAGAAGAGACGGCTGAGGGGGGATACGATAGAGATGTTTAAAATCATGAGAGGTCTAGAATGGGTAGATGTGAATCAGTTATTTACTCTTTTGGATAGTAGAAAGAATAGGGGGCACTCCATGAAGTTAGCATGTGGCACATTTAAAACTAATCGGAGAAAGTTCTTTTTCACTCAACGCACAATTAAACTCTGGGATTTGTTGCCAGAGGATGTGGTTAGTGCCATTAGTGTAGCTGGGTTTAAAAAAAGGTTGGATAAGTTATTGGAGGAGAAGTCCATTACCTGCTATTAATTAAGTTGACTTAGAAAATAACCACTGCTATTACTTGCAACAGTAACATGGAATAGACTTAGCTTTTGGGTACTTGCCAGGTTCTTGTGGCCTGGATTGGCCACCTTTGGAAACAGGATGCTGGGCTTGATAGACCCTTGGTCTGACCCAGCATGGCATGTTCTTATTTTCTTATCTACAAAGGCCCTTTGAAAATTGCTATTCCCCACCATTGGGGGTAACTAAATTGCATAAATATTTTTAACCAGTAGGGGAGGAAGAAACAGGGCTAGGTTAGGTTATTTAATTTTTAAATTCTTTGCACACTTTCTCACATATACTTTGCACCTGTTTTAAAGCAGATGAAAAATACACAGGAACAAAAGTACTGGCTTCCCATGCTAGCTCAAGTTTTCTAAAGGAAACTCCATAGGTAGCATCTCTTTGAAAATTAGATTACAGGTCTGCAGATTCCAGTGCTGATTTTCTGACAGGTCACAGCAAGTTGCCAACCTGTAATTTTTTTGAACTTGCTTCCTTTGCCCCCATTGCAGCTGGAATAGAAGGTAAAATGGTCTCAACCTTCAATTATGAGGCCAATTTTTAAACAGGTTTGGAAATTGCCCTCCCTGTGTATTCAATTTAGCTTAATGGTTTATACATTATGAATGGTTCTGGAGTTTCTGTTGGCATTGCAAGCAAAAATGAAAGAGAATTGGGTAGCGGTCCATGAAACGTTTTGACACTGAAAAGGGGATCCATGTTCCCTGAAATGTTGGGAACCCCCTGCTTTAGTTCATAGCTGAGGTAACTAGGGATTTGAGAGTAGTGGGTGACAAAAGGTGAGTACAGAGTCTGCCGAAGGCTTTGGCGTGCTCTTCATGATCTCTGTGGCTGACAGCGGGATCCTTCTTTCTTACCTGGTAACAGATTTGGTCAGGATCGGGTACACCTTAAGCAGGAGTAGATACTGGCGAAGGAGCTGCCCGGGAAGGCTAACAGGCCCCTTCCGCATGGGTTTAGACACCAGCGGCATGGTCCACTCGCTCGGCACCTGTCACCGAATAGAAAGGACGGCTGTCTACGAGGCGCTCTGAGTCCACCCCCGAGCGAGGATCCCACTCTTGCACCAAGAGAGCCGCGGGCAGGTGGACGAAGACTACGGCCTGAAGGCAAGAACAGCAGGGCGGATCCTCCAGTGCCTCCCGCCTCCTGTCTTACTGGCCACTCCGCCTCCTTCCCCAGGGTGCAAACACAGGCCTTGTTACCATAGCAGCACCCAATCCTAGCTCAGGGCCGGCGGCGAGCATCCGTTTAGGGGTTTCACTCCAAACTCCCCAGCCCGCTTTTCTCTCCGGGACAGAGGGCGCGCCAAAGGAAAGCAATGTGATAGGGGCCAGATGTAAACATGGCGGCTTATGACGCTGGAGACCACGACGGCACTTTCACTCGATCCCTGACTTGAGACGGGCAGTTCGGGTTCACATGGGGGCGGAGCACATCGGCATTTCATTGGATGGCATGGAGGCGGCAGAGAGTGCTTTTTTTTTTTTTTTTTAATTAATTGTAGAAAATTGTTTTATTTGTAAAGATTCCCCCCCCCCCTTCAAAAAAGATCCAAAAAAAAGTACAAGCAACTCATTTACATCAGTCACAAAATAATCGTGGTCAGCCCCCACACCATGCTTACGTTCTATGGGTTCCGCGGAGCGCCGGGTTATGGGCGTGGTCTAGTTGAGAACGTGCTTGCGTGAGATGTTTGTTTTCTCGTGAGAGCTGAGTTTTAGCGCCAAATTTCTTTGGTAGTAGGAACTGAGCGAGAACGGGAAGGACTGGGAGTCGGGACTTTGAGGCTTGGGAGCTGACACAGAACGGCTCCGGACATTTCACGCCTTCCATTTGGGGAACAGACGGCAGCTTTGGAAGGATGGTGTTGCAGAACAGCGGGCGGCTGCGGGCTGAAGCTCGCGGGGAGGGCGAGAATCAGCAGTAAGTAGCTTGCTCAGCCCGCGGTGCGGGAGCATCTAGTCTCAGCTATTCTTACTGGCAAAGACCTCGTTGGTGG
This sequence comes from Rhinatrema bivittatum, assembly GCF_901001135.1. Classification (NCBI taxonomy): domain Eukaryota; kingdom Metazoa; phylum Chordata; class Amphibia; order Gymnophiona; family Rhinatrematidae; genus Rhinatrema; species Rhinatrema bivittatum. The sequence continues at coordinate 6,168,648 of NC_042625.1, forward strand.
CTTGGCCGGGTTTTCCAATGCCGCCTGATCTGGCAGCAAAGTCATAGAACTAAAAAGTTGTTTGCGATTTACCATTATTGATCCTTCTTCCCCCAGCATGCTGACTTCCAGAGACACCAAAATCATAAACATGGTAATGATTGCCCTATCGGGGGATCGGGCTTCCCCCTGTGGGCCGGTCGCTCCCATCACCTGACTCTTTTTTTTTTTTTTTAACTTCCCGGCCGAAGAGAATAAGAGGAGGGCTGCTAGGGTTTTCAGGCAAGATGTGCAGCATCCAGCCAGAAGTCCCAACCAGACGCTAAAAGCCCGTAGGGGCCGATGCAAGCCAGTGCGCTCAGCCGAGAGCACTGTTCACCTGTAGTTGGACGCCGGTAGAATCAATCCCCTAATGCAACCGCTGAGCGCACTGTACTGCATCGGCCCCAAGGGGAGTGTAGAAAGAGGGAGTGGGTCACAGGACCTCTTGCTCAGTCCAGCTGACAGCTGCAGTTGCCTGGGAAGTTGCTCTATAGGCTGTACCTGCCTCCCTCAGGACTCACTCTGAACCCATGCTTTGTCCCATAGCAATTTGGAATTTTGGTCAGCCCTCTGATGAGGTGCATTATTGCCCCCTGGGCTTGGCACTCTGGGCAGTTGTTTGCCTCTTCTGACAGCCCTGGTTCTCCCCTCTTTTCCCCCTTCCGTGCCCAACTTGCTTCTGACCTTCTGAGATCATGTGTGAAAGAGAGAGGGAGCATGTATGAATGAGTGTGTTTTGTGTGTGATAGAATGAATGTGTATGGAGAGGGACACAGGAAAATGTGCTACCCCCCACTTTTATAATCAACAAGAAATTGAAATGCTGAGTTGAAGGGGGCCCCTTTCATTGCCCTGAGAAGCTGTAAGAGAAATTGTTGCCCGTGTGCAGCCTGTCATTATCGTCCTTTAATGCTTGCACAGAAACAGTGATTAGGCAGTTCACTGGCTGGATATGAAATTTATGCTAATGAGGGACATCATATCTCTTCTCCTCATCCCTGTTCCTCAAGTGTCAAGTCCTGGTTTGTGGAAATAAACATAGAAATGATGGCAGAAGAAGACCAAATGGCCTATCCAGTCTGCCCAGCAAGCTTTCATACTTATTTTTCTCATACTTATCTATTACTCTGACTGCTGATGTCAGGGCCCTTGTTGGTAACTTTTTGGTTCTAATTTCCTTCCATCCCCGCCAATTGATGTAGAGAGCAGTGCTGGAGCTGCATCAATGTGAAGTATCGAGCCTAAATGGTATGGGGTAGTAACCACCGCAATAAGCAAGCTACTCCCACGCTTATTTGTTTGCCCAGACTATGCAATTTAGTCCTTGTTGGTTGTTGTCTGAATATAAATCTTTTTTTCTTCATACCCCCTTGCCATTGAAGCAGAGAGCTGCTTGGATATGCATTGAAAGTGAAGTAGCAGGCTAATTTGGTTTGGGTTAGTAACCACCGCAACAAGCAAGCTACTCCCACGCTTATTTATGAATGCAAATCCTTTTTCCCACATTTCCTCTTGCCGTTGAAGCATAGAGCAATGTTGGAGTCGCATTAACCGTTTGTATGTTTATTGAATAAGGTTATTAATCATCAGGTAGTAGCTGTCATTCCCGCAAGCCACCCCATGCCTCTACTCTTCATTCACATCCTCAAGACTTTATGGATCCACAGTGTTTATCCCACTCCTCTTTGAAATCCTTCACAGTTTTGGTCCTCACCACTTCCTCCGGAAGGGCGTTCCAGGCATCCACCACCCTCTCTGTGAAGAAATACTTCCTGACATTGGTTCTGAGTCTTCCTCACTGGAGTTTTAAATCATGACCCCTGGTTCTACTGATTTTTTTCCAGGCTTGTTGTTGACCATGGATCATTAAAACCTTTCAAGTATCTGAAAGACTGTATCATATCACCCATGCCCCTCCTTTCCTCCAGGGTATACATATTTAGATTCTTCAATCTCTCCTCATAAGGCATTCGATGAAGACCCTCCACCTTTTTGCTTGCCCTTCTCTGTCCTGCCTCCCCTGTCTCTGTCCCTTCTGAGATACGGTTTCCTGAACTGAACACAGTACTTCAGGTGAGGCCTCACCAAGGACCTGTACAAGGGGATAATCACGTTCCTTTTCTTACTCGTTATTCCTCTCTCTATGCAGCCTAGCATTCTTCTGGCTTTAGCTATTACCTTGTTGCATTGTTTCGCCGACTTCAGATCGTTACACTATCACCTCCTGCTCCGTGCACATCAGCTCTTCACCCCCTCATCGAATACATTTCTTTTGGATTTCCACACCCCATATGCATGACTCTGCACTTCTTGGCATTGAATCTCATGAGGGGGAGGGTGTCTGAAATCAGACCGCCGAAGAAGGACCTTAGAAGACACCTTTGCTGTTGCCATTAAGGGAATATTGTGGACTCAAAGATTGCTTTTAAGGAAAAAGATGATTGCCCCCTGAAGCAGGACCGTGGGGTTCGAAACGCGATCGCGTCGGGACTTTACTATGAGCTAAGTACCACAATTTTGCCGATTTTTCATGAAAGTTATGCTATAAGTGAATTTTCAATTGAGATATTTTGAGTTCCCGTGGCAATATGGACTGATTTTAGTGAATCATAAAATCCAAAAAAATAGATATAATAATAAAGTAATGTGACCTTTCCATGGTGGGTCTGATTGATATACAGACTCGTTGCGTATTGGTACTACAAAACCATTATTTATTTATTTATTTATCATTTTTTTATATACCGAGGTATAGCAGAGTTGCCTTCACTCTGGTTTACATACAGAACAACGTGTTACATTGAACGATGTTTGAAATTTAAAAAATCAAAAATTAACAATGATGAGCAAAGACATAACAAGGAAAATGAATATAACAGGATAACACAGGGTGGAAACCCTGAGTAGGTGAACAGAGATATCTGGGAACATTGAAAAACAGAGGACATCTGCATCATGAAACAGGGAGATTGATTGAAGGAGATATTGAAAGATAGCAGGCTATGTTAATATACTATAAGTTCATTGAGTGCAGTCTTTAAAAGATTGGCTGAGTAGCCAGGATTTTAGGTCTTTTTTGAAGGATTTTAAGTTTTCTTGATTGCTGAGGAAATGAGGTAATGAATTCCAAAGTTTTGGGCCAATAATGGAAAGGGCTCTGTTTCTGGTGGAGGATAATTTGGCCTGTGGGAGTGAGGGAATCACTAGTTGGATTTTACTAGTCGTTCTTGTTGTTCGTTGAGAGCAATGTAAGTGAATGATGTCATCAAAGGTGGAGTAATTGTCTTTGTATATTGCATTGTGAAGAATAGAGAGAACTTTGAATTCTACTCTTTTTTTCAATAGGGAGCCACTGTAATTGATTGAGAACAGGTGTAATGTGATCGGCTTTTCTTTTACCTGTTAGTACTCTGGCTGCAGCGTTCTGAAGGAGCTGTAGGGGTCTCAAAGAAGATTTAGGAAGGCCAATCAAAAGGGAGTTGCAGTAATCCAGACTGGAAAATAAGAGGGCTTGTAGGACGGTTTTGAAATTGTGGGGGTGAAGCAGAGGTTTTAGATGTTTTAATATTTGAAGTTTGTAGAAGCCTTCTTTTATTTTTGTAGCAATGTGTTTTTTGTAGTTTAGGTCAATGTCTAACCAAAATCCCAGGTCTTTAACGCTCTCTTTAAGATGGACGAGGGTCTTATCAAAGTGGAAGGGAGGAATTGTTTTATGATCAGGATTTTTTTTGGCAATTAGGATACATTCAGTTTTGCTGGTATTTAGACATAGTTTGAGATGAATTAGCATGTTTCTGATTGTGTCTAGGTGTGAAGCTGCTTTAGACATAGCATCTTCTAATGAGGAGGAAATTGGAATGAGGAATTGTATATCGTCGGCATACATGTAATACGTTATGTCGAGTCTAGATAGGAGATGGCAAAGAGGGGTAAGGTAAATGTTGAATAAGATGGGTGAAAGTACTGATCCTTGTGGCACACCTGTTTCGAGGGGGATGGGGTTTGATGAGCAATTGTTGTGAGAAACTTTGAAGTGTCTATTATTGAGGAAGGATGTAAACCAACTAAGAGTCTTGCCAGCTAGTCCAATGGATTCTAGACATGAGATAAGAATTTTATGATCCACTGTGTTGAAGGCTGCAGAGAGGTCTAAAAGAATCAGAAGGTATCCTTTTTTGTTGTCAAGTCCTCTTAGGATGGTATTGGAGAGGTTAAGTAGGAGGGTTTCAGTGCTGTGGTTCTTTCTGAAGCCGGATTGGGAGGGAAAGAGAATTTTGTTATCGTCTAGATGTTCGTTGAGTTGTTTCAAAGCTGCCTTCTCAATCATTTTGGCGAAAAAGGGTAGGTTGGAGATTGGGTGGTAGTTGTTTAGGTCATCTGGGTTGAGGTTTTTTTTCTTTAATAAGGGTGTGATGGTGGCAATTTTTAACTTGGGAGGCAGCTCACCTTCCTCGAGCAACTTGTTGATGATTGCTGAAATTGTTGGAGCTAAAGGATAAGCAATTTCTTTAAGTGCTCGGGTGGGAATGGTGTCAAGTTCGTGCCGTGCAGGGTTGATTTTCTTCAGCATTTTTTCTGTTTCTATGAAGGAGATAGGTCTGAAATCGAGCCAAGGAGGGATGTTAATTGTTGATGATTGAAAACTGAAGCTTGAAGTGGAGTTAAAGGTATCTGTTATTTTGGAGATTTTGTCCTTAAAGAAGAAGGCTAAATCTTGGCTTAGGTTTTTATTGGTGATAGTTGCGTTGGAGGTGGAGATATCAGAAATGAGGTTATTTACAAAGTTGAACAAGGATTTGGGTTTGTTAGAGGAATTAATAATTTTAGAGCCGTAGTAGTTCCGTTTTGTGTTTTGGATTGATTTTTTGTAGGCCGCTAATTGTGTACGGTATTTTTGTTGTGTAGCAGGTAGCTTATTTTTTTGCCATTCTTTCTCTGTTTTCCTGAGAGCTGATTTCATGTTTTTTAGGGTGGTGTTAAACCAGGGGTTTTGAATTTCGTTTTTATTGTTTAGCCGTTTGATCTTCTCCGGGTTAATGATGTTAGCGGTTGTTTCAGTGATTGCAGACCAGGAATGGATAGCATTGTTTATGTTTGATAAATCTAGATTTGCTAGTTGAAGTCCTAGCTCTTGAAGGAGAAGATTCGTTTGAAAAGGAGGACGGAATTTGAAGGATTTTTTTGTAGAATTATTATTTGTTGTGTTGTAGTTTGTTTGAGACTTGCAAAGTAAGAGATGGTGGTCAGACCATGGAACTGGGTTGTGAGAAATGGAAGTGTTCGTGAAGAAGTTATTAGTGAAAATCAGGTCAAGTGTGTGACCTGCTTTGTGAGTAGGGTTGTTCACCTGAAGGATGAAGTTTAAACTTGACAGCATGTCTAGTAGGGTTTCGCAGCTTGGAGAACAGGGGTTGGCATCTGTATGGAGGTTGAAGTCTCCAAGGATGATAGAAGGATTTTTTGTGTTGATGTTTGAAATAAGAAATTCAATGAGCGGTGAGATGTTGCTGTCTAGCAGTTTGGGTGGGCAAAATACAAGGCAGATTTGCAGATATTGGGAATCGAAGAGAGTAACTTCAAATTGTTTTGGGAGGTTATGTGGGATTATTTTCATTGAAAAGTGTTTTCTTATAATGAGTAGCAGGCCTCCTCCTCTTTTGTAATTGCGGGGAATTGAAAAGGTATCGTAGTCATTGTGGGTACGGTGGTTCAGAATTACTTGGTCGGTGTTTTTTAACCAGGATTCGGTTATGGCAAAGAAGTCAGGATTGTTTTCTTGTAGTATGTCGGAAATTAACATGTGTTTCTTGGACAAGGACTGAGCGTTGATGAGAAGGAAGGTGAGACAAAGTAAGTTTTTGTTGTTTTTCAATAGGGGAATGTTTATAAGGTGGCTGTGTCTGTTTTGTAGATGAGGGTTGTTGAATGTCACCATCTTTGATTAGGTGAGGGAGTGGAAGAGAGGAAAATGGGTGAAGAGAACAGGAAGTTGAAAGAGACTGAAGGGTCAGAGTGGTGGATGCTGGAGGTTGAGTGCAGTCCGAGTGACGGATGGTAGAGGTTGAGTGCAGTCCGAGTGACGGATGCTGGAGGTTGAGTGCGGTCCGACTGACGGATGCTGGAGGTTGAGTGTAGTCCAACTGACGGATGCTGGAGGTTGAGTGCGGTCCGAGTGACGGATGCTGGAGGTTGAGTGCGGTCCGAGTGATGTATACTGAAGGTTTGTTTATGGGTTTCTGGAAGAGGAGTGGGACTCGGAGAGGGTTCCTGGTCAAAAGGAGAGCGGGTACATTCCGTTCGAATCGATAGATTCTCAGCCGAAGGAGGGGGTGACTGAAGGTTGAGATCAGGAGATGATTTTCCTTCTTTTATTTATTTTTTTCTATTTTCTACTTCTTGAGACTCAGGGGCTGCACAAAGGGGCCAGCCCCTTTGTCGCGCTCCTTTGTCGCGCGGCGCCTGCAGGTACTTAAATTTAAACCTCCCTCTCCGTTCCTGATTGGATGTCCCCTGGGTGGTGGGCGGGTCCCAGAGCCGCGTGGATGGGCGGCGCGGCTGGCAGGAGGCGCGATCGGTGGCTGGGCTCACCGGGGGAAGGGAAGACAAGGAGGCCTTACCCCGACGGGTCTGGGCGCCGATTGCGCAGGCCTTCACTCCCTCGGAGCACAGCAGCAACGGCGGTAGTAGCGTCAACGGAGGTCCGGGACAATTATAGTCTTAGCACTGAATTGTGTTTATGTGGCGAATTATAATCATAAAAAGATTGACCAGGAAACCAGTTGTTTAAATATTTTGAATCTCCGCTGCCATATCTTAGACCAGTCTTCCAGCTTCCTTAAATCCCGTCTCATTCTCTCCACTCCTTCCGGCGTTTCCACTCTGTTGCAGATCTTAGTATCATGTTGGCAACCCTAGCTGCAGCCCGAAAAGAAACTTGCAAGGCTGTGGCAGAACCCATCCTGCCGCGACTGAGAGACAGTCGTTCGGGGCTGTCCGAGTGCTGGGAGAGAGGCCTGCAAGGCCGCATGACCCTCCCCATCCCCCTTAACTTTGCAGGAGCTGCAGCTTCCTTCCACTTCCCTCCGGGCAGTTAGGAGCATTGCTGCCATTCAACAGCGACAAAGACAAGGCCCAGAAGAAAGGGGGAGGCCTGAAAGGTAAAGGTGTGTGTGTGTGTGTGTGTGTGTGAGAGAGCGCCTGCACCAGGGGCTGATTGGCCTATCGGGGGATCGGGCATCCCCGGGTTGGCCGGTCGCTCTAGTCGCGTGGTCTGCCGAGTGCGGCTGTGATAGCGCCGCGCTCGGCAGACCATGTGGTATCTCCCGGAGCGGTGAATCCCCAGGCAGGTCGTCATCGGGAAACCGCCCCTGGCCTGCACTGTATGTATGAGTGAGCCTGCATGTGTATAAGAGCGAGAGAGCCTGCATGTGTATGCATGAGAGCAAGACAGCCTGCATGTGACTGTGAGAGTCTGTGTATGTGAAAATGAGAGAGATTGTGTGTGTGTGTGGGGGGGGGGGGGGAGAAGATAAAGATTATGAAGCCCCCCCTTCCCCAACAATCTATGGGTGACTGGAAATCAAAAGATTCTAGGTATGAAATGATGGAGATTTTTAATCCTGTTATTTTAAATTTCATGTGTCTGCTGTTTGAAATATTTGGAATTTGGTAGATATTAAAAAAAAAAAGTGAGTCATTTTAATTACTGAATGTTCATTGGCTGTTGCCTGCTTGAATTTATTCTTTTTATTAGTATAGTTTTAATATTAATGATGTTTTGTATTTCTTGACTTAATTGCTTAATGGTTTGAGGACTGATTCTGCTTTTCCGTTTTTGCACTGCATAATAATATAGTCAGGCTTGCTGTGAATGTGTCTGCTGTTTTGAAATATTTTATTGGTTTAGAAAATTTAAGAAAATGTTATGTTTTTAATCGTTGGATGTTCTATTCATCAGCCTCTTTGAAATATTTATTCTTTTTTTGAGTATAGTTTTACTAATATGATTTGATTTTATTATTTGATTAATGAGGAATGGCGATGTTTGTTTTTTCCATTGTTGCACTGCATATGGAGTCTGTCTTGTTCCAATTTAGTATTTGTCTGCATGTTTTTAGTCATACTTTCTCTTTATTCTGTATTTGGTGAGGGTCAGTCTCTGTTCTACATGTGTGATTGAGGTGAGCTTTTCTGCTAGCATGTAGTTTCTGTCAGGCTCTTCAGCTTGGCTTGTTCTATTTTCTTAATATTTGGTGTATTGGTGTTTTATGGCCTGGTGTAATATTTGCAGTGTTGTCTTTTCATAGATAGGGTTGCTATTTGAGTGCAGACAGTGCTGTTTATGTATGGGACGTTTACTATATTGTAATTCAGTTTACTGTATGCTTTCTGACGGCCAACATGCTTTACAATAGTCCCAATACATATAGTTGCAGGTGTCTTTTTTTTTTTTTTTTGCAGAGTTTTCAGGCTGGTACCACAGCGGTGCATGTAATTATTACACATAAGTAATATTTTTTCCCCGTCGATAGGGCTGTATTAGCCATGCTGTCATGGGAACTGTCAGTCAGGTCCAGGAGGCGGAGCTTCCTAAGTGATGTCAGAGCTTTGCTCTGAGGCTGTGAGTGGTTTCCCGCGCTGATAACGACTCTCCTCAGTCTGTTTTTCTGCACACGGGATCGCACGCGGAGCCTCAGACCTCCTCAGCAAAAACCAAAATTAGAAGAAAAAAACGAAGAAATGAAAGAGGATGCTCCCCGACCTTCAGGATTTAAACCCTGCCTCTGCGGGAAGGTCACAGATGGACATGACCGCTGCTATCGTTGTCTGGGAACAGACCACCCGCTCGAGTCATGCCCTCATTGCGATCGGATGTTGCTGTGGGCATGCCGACAGAGGAGGGAGAAGATGGAGCATCTCATGGCCTCAAGGACCGAATCTTATGCCCCACCGTTGGAGGCCCACTCTTCCCCGGGGCCTAGTACGTCTGTGCCGCCCCCCCCCCCCCCCCAGCGTCGAGCGGCCTCCATGGAACCTCCGACTACGAAGCATCGCATGAGAGGTAAAAACCTGGCCTCTGGGAGTCGAGATCCCTCCTGCGAAGAAAAGCGACACCAGCCGGAGTCGCATGCGCCGGGGCGGGTAGTGACACATACCCGAGAACCGATCCATGCGTCGAAATCAGCGATGCACGCCCAGTTGACGCAGCGCTGGGTGGACGCGACGCAGGCTACAAAACCTACGGCGCTGGAGGATCCGACGCCTCGACCAAGACCTTCAGAGTCTCCCCGGGGCGCCGACTATGGCGCAGGCGCGTTGGCCGACGTACCCTCTTCCGACACACAGACTGACACCATTACGGCATGAAGCAACGGCGCCGAAGTGCCGAAGCGAACCGACGAAAACCACGGTGCCATCGATGCACGACACGATGCCCTCGGCGCCAACACCAGAAGCCAGGAAGAAAACATCAAAAAATCGCCCGCATTCCCCAGAACATACTGGGACGCGGAAGAAATCTCATTTCATGCCGCTGGCTACTATATCAAAGACGTCCAGGGATGCCCCCTTGACCCCAACACCCTCTTCACCAACCTCCTTGCCCAGGTCAGACAGGAACAGAAGGAACTTCGTCGTCAGTCTCCTCTGCCTCCTCGGGTCCTGTGTTTTCAGACTTATCCTTAGCTTCCAAACATCACTCCAGGGGTGACGTTCTGCAGGAACCCCTGGCGAAAAAACGCAAGGTGCGAGAAACTGCGCGCACGCGTGCCCGAGACTCAGCCACCAGATACAGACATCCTCTTGGCAGCCATTCCAGCGGGCAGACCACAGGTACCGGCTAGACCACCGATGCCGCCCGTGACAAAGGACGCTTTCGTCAACCTTTCTCTGGCATTATCGGGGTTCTTCGAAGTCATGAAATTCTCTTACCAGATGGGAAATTCATCGCCTAGTACAGACGAGGATTCTCCACAACCTTCAGAGCATTCATCCCTGCAAAACACACATCCTCCATCTCCGTAGGACGTAAGACCTCCATCTCCATGGGCACTCTCTCCAGCCCCAACACCGGCATCACAACCTCAAAGGTCGTGTACCCCAGTGTCGCCGGACCTGCAGCCCACATCACCGAATAGCTCAACAGGGTATCCCTCAGAACCTGGGGACGAACTGGCGGAACCATACTCTCCTCCGGAAGACCTTACCTATCCGAAGTTCTTGGAATAGATAGGCTCTGTCCTCAACCTTAACATCCAAAAGGTGCCAGATCCGAGATCAGCGACTCTAGATCTATTAAAGATTTTTGATCTACCGGCAGAGCCTACCTATCTCCCTCCACATGGGGTGCTAGACTCAGTGCTGGAATGCTCCTGGGATAACCCTTTTCAACTCCCACCGGTTTCGAGGAAAACAGATCTCAAGTATAAAATGCAAAAATCGCCTTACTATTCAGCACTGCAACTACCCCATGCATCCCTGGTAGTTGAGTCGGCAATGGCGAGAGCTAGAAAATCCAGATTACACGCCGCTTACCCCTCTGGGCAGAGATCTTCGTTTGCTGGATGAATTTGCGAAGCGCACATTCCAGGCGTCAGTGCTGGCTGCCCGCATTAACCATCACCAATTCTATATCATCCAATACCTCTACGAGTGTGTGCAACGCTTGAAGGACAGCTCAGACCTTGTCCATCCCATTTGGGACCCGAATCATGTCCAAGGCCTGGAGGAGGGCATCCGCTATTGGTTGCGCACGGTCTATGAAAGATTTGAGACCTCCTCCGCGGCTGCCATTGCGGCACGACGTATGGCGTGGCTGCGGGCAAGCTCCATTAGAGAAGATGTCCATGAGAAATTGGCCAATTTACCGTGCAAAGGAGACAATTTGTTTGGGACCCGTTTCCAGGAAACTGTGGCCCAGCTAAAGGAGCAGTCCATGGCTGTACAATCATTGGCCACTCCTCAATCCTACTCTGCAACACACAGATACCCCACACTACCTCGCAGACAAATCTTCCAACGCCGGCCTTATAGGCCATATGCCTCGTACCGTCCCCCACCTTATCAGCAGATTTCCCGTCTGCAGAATCAACAAAACCAGAACCGGCAAGGACAACCCCGGGGCCAGTGCCCACAAGCACAACAACCTGCTGCCCCGGCCAAGACTAACCAGTCTTTTTGAGCATTGCCCTGCCACCACCGCAACTGGTACTAGCTGGAGGTATCACGGCACACATCCGGGAATGGGAAAAGATCACCACCGACCAATGGGTACTAGACATTGTTCAACACGGGTACAGAATTCACTTCCACTCTTTCCCTCTTCTCCCTCATACAGTATCGAGGGGGTCCAGACCCCATCAAAACCATTTGGAGCAGGAGATGATGGTGTTGTTACAACATGCGATTCGCCGCGTCCCTCCAACAAAACATTTCACGGTATTCCACTCCCCCTATTTCCTAATTCCAAAGAAATCCGGGGACCTTCGTCTGATTTAGGACCTCAGAGAACTGAACAAGTTCATCGTCAAGGAAAAGTTCAAAATGATCTCTCTCAAATCTCTGCTACCCTTGATCCAACCCCAAGCCTGGATATGCACCATAGACCTCAAGGATGCATACACTCACATTCCTATGCATCTTTCCTCCTGGCGATAACTGTCTTTCCAAGTCCATGGCCAATCCTTCCAATACAAAGTCCTGCCCTTTGGCCTGTCAACAGCGCCCAGGGTGTTCACCAAATGCATGGCAGTGGTAGTGGCGTTCCTTCGCCAACGGGGGATTATGCTATTTCCTTACCTCGATGACTGGCTGCTGGTAGCCACCAGCCCGGACATGCTTCAGCAACATCTTCAACACACAATTCAGTGCCTGGACAAGTTGGGACTGATTATCAACTATCAGAAGTCCAACTTACATCTGGCACAAACGATACAGTTCATAGGAGCTCAGTTGGACACAATCAAATACAGAGTTTTTCTGCCGGCCGACAGGAAACAAAACATGCGACTCCTTTTCCGCAGCCTAAAGTCGACCATGTCGCCGACGGCACATCACGTCTTGGGACATATGGCTGCCTCGATCCACGCAGTCTCCAACATGAGACTCTGCATGCGACACCTCCAATGGGGACTCAAACGACAGTGGAAACAACATTCTCAACCACTATACTGGAAAGTGTCCTTAACAAAAACCATGATGACGGACTTAGACTGGTGGTTGCGCAAACCAACACTCACCAAGGGAGCTCCTTTCACTCTCCTACCGCACAATGCGGTCCTAAACACAGATGCCTCCCACAAAGGTTTGGGGGGGGGGGGCCCACCTCGATAACCTCCAGACGCAAGGCCTCTGGTCACAGCGCGAACAATCTCTTCATATAAATCTCTTAGAATTGAAAGCCATCCGGTATGCTCTACGCACCTTTGTCTCTCTCCTCCAAGGCCACCGGGTGATGGTCTACACGGACAATCAGGTGGCCATGTTTTATATCAACAAACAGGGGGTATCAGGATCCTGGACTCTATGCCGCGAAGCTCTCATCCTCCTGCAATGATCCATCCACCACTCCATTCAACTACAAGCCACTTACTTGCCGGGAATCACGAATACTCAAGCGGACCGGCTGAGCCAAATCTTTCATCCACACGAATGGTCCTTCGACAACAAGGTAGCAGAGTCCATTTTCCAAAGATGGGGTCATCCGTCCATAGATCTTTTCGCCACAGAGCACAACTGGAAAGTACATCACTTCTGCTCTGTATGGCCAACTCCACACAGGGTCGCTCAGGACGCTTTCCTCATTCCATGGACAGAGCTACTGATGTACGCATTCCCCCCAATTCCCCTCATCGCAAAGACTCTACAAAATGCATGAGGGACGAGGTGCAGCTGATCCTCGTGGCACTGGCATGGCCACGACAACCATGGGACGCACACCTTCTACACCTGTCGTCAGACGCGCCGTTCAGACTTCCCAATCAAGAAAACCTGCTGTCCCAGGATGAGGGGTCCCTCCTCCACCCGTTGCACTCCTCTCTGCATCTCACGGCTTGGAGGTTGAACAGCGCCTTCTGTTGGAACAAGGCTTCTCCATCACAGTTCAGGAGGTAATCTTAGCAGCTCGCAAACCGTCCACGAGGAAAAACTATCACTTCAAATGGAAGCGCTACACCACGTGGTGCGATGCCAAGAAGGTTGACCCATTTACCTGCACACCAGAAACCTTGCTGGACTACCTACACACTTTGTATATGGATGGTCTTGCTACAGCTTCAGTCAGAGTCCACCTCAGTGTGATTGCAGCCTTTCACCGATTGCACAATGGCCAACCCATCTCTATCCATCCGATGGTCTCTCGATTCATAAAGGGGCTCACACACCTCCGCCCCCCCCGGTCTCAAAACCGCCAGTTCCGTGGAATCTAAACTTAGTACTTGAACAACTGATGGTCTCGCCCTTCGAACCACTGGAGTCCGTGCATCCAAAATACCTCACCTGGAAGGTGGTCTTCCTTACCGCAGTAACATCGGCACGGAGAGTTAGTGAATTACAGGCCTTGGTACATTATAGCCCATACCTTCAATTCTACCACCATAAAGTGCTCTTGCGTACACACCTCTCCTTCCTGCTAAAGGTAGTCTCCCAATTTCATCTCAACCAATCAATTGAGTTACCAATTTTTTACCCAAAACATCACAAGAATGACAGAGAGGTTACTGCATACCCTGGACTGCAAAAGAGCACTGGCCTACTATAAACAAAGGACCCACTCGCCCCACAGGGCATCACAACTCTTAGTTTCTTTCAACCCGAATGCCCCTGGCCTTCCGGTAACCAAACGCACCAAAACAAAGCAACCCTGGTACACCCCTGAACTAAAACTCCAAAAACACAATCTCAGAACTCAAGAAAAAATATGGCGTAAAGATCCTTCTACCAAGCAACTTGCCAAATACAAAACCCTACTGCATGACTAAAATGTTAAAATGTAAACCGAATTGATCAGTAATTCTGTTATTGGAAAGTCGGTATATAAAAATGCTAAATAAAATAAATAAAATGACTACAGAACTAACACTCTCAAAGCCAAACGCAACCACTATGCCGTCAAAATTCACAACTTTCAATTCAACCCGAGAGCTCTTTTCTCTCTTATCTCTAACCTTACCATGACACCTCCATGCGAAGACCCTAACACTAAATGCAACCAGCTTGCCCAATATTTCCACAACAAAATTGCTACCATTGCCTCCCGCTTTCCCCTTACGCCTTCACCAACCAAATTCACCCCTAAAGTCATTGACTACAAAATGGATACTTTCGAAAGCATCTCCTCCTCTGAAATCTCTGTTATACTTAAGAAAATGCGACCTGCTACACACCCCTCTGACATGATCCCCTCCAAAATGCTGTTGACAATCCCAGACAGCATTTCCCAACCGCTGGCTGATATCATCAACACCTCCTTATCCACTGGAGATGTTCCCACCCAGCTCAAATCAGCCATAGTAAAACCCATCCTTAAGAAACTGAAACTTGACCCTTCTGACATCCAACTACCGACCTATTTCCAACCTCCCCTTCATCGCCAAAGTCCTTGAAAAAACTGTCAATACCCAACTGTCAAACTACCTAGACCAGCACCAGATACTCTATCCATCACAACACGGCTTTAGAAAGCGCTTCAGTACTGAAACTCTACTACTCTCCCTCACCGACCTTGTCATCAGAGGCTTTGACAAAGGTCATTCATTCATTCTAGCCCTATTAGACATCTCCGCAGCCTTCGACACTATTAACCACTCTATATTACTCGACAGGCTAAATGACATTGGCATCTCTGGGACCCCATTTTGCTGGTTCAAATCATATTTTAGTGACAGACAATTCAAGGTAAAAATAGAAAACCACGAATCGGAGCCAATCGATATCACAAGGGGCGTATCCCAAGGCTCCTCCTTATCATCCACTCTCTTTAACATATACCTCCTCCCCCTCTGCCAGCTACTCTCAAATCTCGACCTCCCACACTTTGTCTACGCAGATGACGTGCAGGTTCTTATACCTATCACCGACTCCATCTCCAATGCCCTAAAAAGATGGGATAGTGCCCTCTCATCCATCAACTGTCTACTCACACAACTCAACCTAGCCCTAAATCCCAACAAAACTGAACTTATGATCATTTCACCTCAACCCATCAATCCTTTACCCACCCCCTCAGCCAACTCTCCCCTTGCTCCCCCAGTCCTCTCGCAAACTGTAAGAGACCTAGGCGTCACACTTGACCCTCAATTCAGCCTACAGAAATTTATCTCCTCCACCATCAAAGACTGTTACTATAAATTGCACACCCTCAAAAAACTTAAACCTATCCTGCACCTCAACGATTTTAGAACAGCCCTACAAGCCCTAATATTATCTAAAATAGACTACTCAAACGCTCTACTCCTAGGTCTTCCAAAGAACAGCCTTGCCCCCCTGCAGCTGCTTCAAAATCAGCAGCACGAGTATTAACAGGCACCCCCAGAAAAGAACATATCACACCCATTTTCAAACAACTTCACTGGCTCCCCATCACAGCCAGAATTCAATTCAAAACCCTTACCCTTATCCACAAAGCCATCCACAATCCTGACATGCTCTGGTTCCCAGACAGTTTACACATCTGTTCCTCTTCCAGACCTACCAGAATGCCCTACACCGCAAATATTCACACACCCCCTCCCAAACTCTTCCATCTTACAGCCACCAAACAACGTGCAATATCCCTAGCTGGTCCCTCTCTATGGAACGCTATGCCCACCCACCTACGCCTTGAGACGTGCTCTAAGTAATTCAGACAGAACCTCAAGACTTGGTTGTTCACACGAGCCTACGCATGAGCCGCACTTCTTTTCACTCCTATTCTCCCGCCCCTCCCCTCGCCCTCCAGGTCTTTGACTGAAATCCCCCCTTCTTAATTCACTCCCCCTAGTATATTATTGTACATAATCTATACTTGCATTTAACTGTTTTTGCGTTTAACTATTTGTACAGCATAACCTTGGTTTCCCTTATCCCTCTACCCCCTTCCCCTCTCTCCCCCTCCTAGTTCTTTTATTAGTTTCATTTGTAAAGCCCCTTCCCTCTACCTCCCTTCCTCTTCCCCCCCCCCCAGTAGTTCTTTTATCAGTTTCATTGTAAAGCCCTGTTGGCCGCTTTTTGTTCTATGGAAACCGATGTGATGTTTTCTTAACGAATGTCGGTATACAAAAAACTTTAAATAAATAATAAATACATATCTAGCTGGATCACCCAGTGTATACAGTTCTGTCATAATAAACGCAACTCTGCATTGCCATCTTGGCCCACAGCTCATCAAACACGAGCGGTGGCAGCCTCCATTGCCCATCTACGACATATTCCACCAGTAGACACTTGCAAAGCAGCCACGTGGGCTTCTCTTCACACGTTCACTTCTCATTACTGTCTTGACCAACAGTCGGCGGACGATGCAAAGTTTGGTAAAATCCTTCTACAGTTATTGTCCACGGACTCCACGAGATCGACTGTCGCCTAGTAGCCATCACGCTGTATAAGACAATACCTATGACCTGTTCGTCAGCGTGGTGGGAGCTTAGGACTCCCATGACAACATGGCTAATTCAACCCTGCTATCGACGGGAAAAAGCAAGTTTGCTTACCGTAAACGGTGTTTCCGTAGATAGCAGGATGAATTAGCCATGCTGACCCACCCACCTCCCTGATCAGCCGACATCAACTCTACGACCACATTTGCTTTATCACAGACTGAGGAGAGTCGTTATTAGTGCGGGAAACCACGCGCAGCCTCAGAGTAAAGCTCTGACATCACTTAGGAAGCTCCGCCTCCTGGGCCTGACCAACAGTTCCCATGACAGCATAGCTAATTCATCATGCTATCTACGGAAACACAGTTTACGGTAAGCAAACTTGCTTTTACCTTAAAATGCTGAATATTATTTTTCATGTAAAATCTTACTATAAATGCATGTTTTTCAATTATTTGTGGGAAGGGTGGGGCTAGGAGTCTGTGCAAGGCTGTAAGGTTCACCTATGAAACCTAATACCCTTGCACCAGCCTTGGCTGCACTAGCTCCATAAGAGAAAGAAGGACTCCATCTGGAGCTGTGCTGCTTTGGGTTAGTGGCTCTTCCCAGTCTCAGCCAGGACTTATTTTTCTCTTTTTATAAGCCCAGGGAACAGTGTGGATCATTTCTGGTCCCCCCTCCCCTGGAGTCAATAGGCAGAGCACAGCCTGGGAACCATAAGAGGAGCAGACTGTGTAGCCTGCAGTCAATAGGTATGCACTAGAGTGGTGGAGGGTTGTGGAGAAATGGAGGCAAACTACAGGCACAGGAAGGAAGGGGGTAAGTCAGGAGACAGTGCCTATGCAGTGTTGGGTAGGTTTCTGTCTGAGGTGACTGTACTGAGCTCTGAGAGAAGCAGTTGGCTGTGGAACCACTGAGTCTCCTAGAGAATGGGATTGGGAAATGGAGGGGGGCTGCTGCAAAATGGGGAAGGGCTGGCAGCAAGCAAGAACTTTTCACCACGATGCAGCAGTGCTGGACTGGGGGTGCTCACTGTGTAAGCAGTACAAAAGTATTATGTCGGAGAGAGTGCATGCGTGTCTGTGTTAGAGAAAGTGAGAGAGAGACACATGGGCCGGATTTTAAAAGCTCTATGCACGCTGGACCTATTTTATAAAGGCCCGGCGACACGTGTAAGTCCCAGGGCTTGCAAAAAGGGGGGCGGGGTCAGAGGGGATCGCGCACCAGCTGAAGAAAGTGTTAGAAAAAGGTTGGGGGGAAAGGGCGGGGAAGGTGGGGTGGAGGGTAGGGAAGTTCCCTCCGAGGCTGCTCCGGTTTCGGGAGAAGGCAGTGTGGGCTCGGCGCGTGCAAGATGCACAATTGTGCATCCCCTTGCGCGCGCCGACCCCCAATTTTTATAACGCACGCACGCATGTTATAAAATCACGTGTCCATTTGTGCGCGCTGGGTAGCGCGCGGACATGGACACGCTTGCACAATTTTAAAAATCTACCCCTTTTTGAGAGAGAGTGTGTGTGTAGGTATCTTTCTCTCGCACGCTCGCACGCTCACTGTGTGTGGGTGTGTTTTTGTGTCTGTGTCTTTGTGGGTGTCAGTGTGTATGTGCCAATAAAGTTTCTGCAATCTAAAAATCTATTTGTATTTGACTATGTGTGTGTCTCTCTGACCCTGGCTGGCAGTGTCATTTCTTGCAAATGATTCAAGAACCAGACTGAGAATCCAGGATATAGCTCTATAAGAGAGAGAAGCAAACGTGTAAGGGGCCCAACCAATTTGCATGGATAGAACAGGGGCTGCAGCTCTGCTCACCCCTGATCTAGAATGTGCTCAACTTCTTAGTTATTTAGGAAATTTGAAGTTTATTTTGGAGATATTTTGGCTCAATGCTACTAGGTTCCATGGTTGACTTGGCATGCTTTTGGGAGCTGTTGACACACGTGCTGCAGGGAAAGTGCATGAGGGCGATAGAAACCCCATGGGCCAGTTTTGAAAAAGTCCCCCGGGCCGATATTTTCCTGTAATCTGCCCCTGATGATGGAATAATTGGTATACATGTATTTGTATAGTCTTTAAAGAAGAAGCAGTGATTAGTGAATTTTGTCTTTTATTTGAAGCACTTACTGCAACATTTATTATAACCCAAGTATATTCTTTATTGTTTTTAAAATTTCTTTCAACTGAAAGCTAATCTGCTACCGTATAATCACATTTTATAATGTAAAAGAGATGCCTGTTGATCCCAAGCTACAGGTGGCTTTTCACAATGAAAGGGAAGGATTGTGACCTCTTTGATTTTGAGCATTTCTTCAACATCCATTGAAATGGGAAAACGTGTCAAACTGCTCATTCTTATTTCCAGGGATGATGGCTCCTCAACTTCTGCTGTCAAGCGCCTGGAACGCAGTCAGTGGACAGACAAGATGGATGCGCAGTTTGGTTTTGAGCGGATCAAGGAACCGGGAGAGAAGACTGGCTGGCTCATCAATATGCACCCAGTGAGTAGTGATGCTTTCTTATATATGGAAACAGGTCTTATTTTAGACTCTCATTTCCTAGTGGATAGACAGATGGACTCAGGACCAGTGGATTATGCTCCCTTGCCAGCAGATGGTGCCAGAGCAAGCTGATGTCGCAGTATATACACTCCTGCAGTGACACCAGCCTGCCTGTATTCTCCGTCTCCAGCAGATGGAGAATACACAATGTTCTTCATTCATTTTATTGCCCCACTCCAATTACATCCCATTCCTTACTCCTCTTACTGCACTTGCTTGATTGTATCTAATTATAAATAGTTTCTACTAGGAGATTAGGCCGATTCAATTGTCATATATGTTGATTTACTGCTATGTTCTGCATTTGTTTGAATGTATCCAATTATACATAGTTTCTACTAGGAGATTAAGCCAGATTCAATTGTGATATATGTTGATTTACTGCTATGTTCTTCTATTTCATGCGATATATGCTCGTTCTTACTAAATTGATTGTAAAGCTTGTTGCTAAATTATGTTCATTGTGAACCGAGGTGATGTTTGAAACGTGCCGCGGTATATAAAAACCTTTAAATAAATAAATAAATGTGCATCTCCCTATGGATTTTGGAAGGAGAATGTCAAATAGAAAAAGAAAAGTCCCGCTCTTCTGCAGTGATATCAGATGGTCCCTGAAGTGTCGTCCTCTCCGAGCGGGCAATCGTACTTCCCGTCCCATCTTTTTGGATCGGAAGGATCGCTTCTCTCTCACAGCCTGGCTTTTGAGAGGCAGAGGTTATGAATGAAGGGGTATTCGGAACAGGTGATTTCCACCCTACTGCAGGCCAGGCGGCCCTCGACTTCTATGGCTTACGTCTAGGTGTGGAAGGTGTTTGAAACCTGGTGTGATCAACAAGGTTTAGTGCTGTTGTCTGTGTCCATTCTTCAGGTTTTGGCTTTTCTGCAGCAGGGGTTGTCAAAAGGCTTGGCTTATAACTCCCTGCGGGTTCAGATTTCGGCCCTAGGATGTCTCCGAAGTCGGATAGGCTGCAGACCCCTGGCCAGTCCACCTGGATATAGCCCGTTTTCTGAAGGGGATAAAGCATCTTCGTCCTCTGATTCGTAAGACTTGCCTGGAGTGGAATCTCAACCTAGTTCTATGGGCGCTCTGTAATTTCCCCCTTTGAGCCTCTGGGGCACACCTCTCTGAATGACTTTATCTTGAAGACGGCGTTTTTGGTGGCCATTTGCTCCGCTAGGCATATTTCAGAATTGTAGGCCTTGTCCTGTCTGGATCCCTTCCTGTGCATTTCGGCGGATAGGGTGTCCCTGCGTACAGTGCCCTCCCTTTTGCCAAAAGTGGTGTCTACCTTCCATGTTAATCAGACCATGGAGTTGCTTGGTTTTCCTGAATGGTCTTGTGACTTGGCTTCGGGAAGAGATCTGTATCTTCTCGATGTTTGCTGGATTCTCCTTCGTTATTTGAATGTCACTAACTCCTTTCGGAAGTCAGACCACCTTTTTATTTTGTTTGGGGGTCCGAAGAAGGGTGAGAAGGCATCCAAGGCTTCCTTGGCTTGCTGGTTGAAGGAAACGATTTGCTTGGCCTACATCGGCAAGGGGCGTTCTGTTCCAGCCGGATTGAAAGCTCACTCGATGAGAGCGCAAGTGGCTTCTTGGGCAGTTGTCGCCTGCAGAGATTTGTAGGGCCGCAGTCTGGTCCTCCCTGCATACCTTTACAAGACATTACCACCTGGATGTCAGGGATCCGGAGCAAGCGCTTTTTGGGAAGAGTGTCTTGCGAATGGGTCTTTCGGGTTCCCGCCCAGTGTAATGTGGCTTTGGTACATCCCACTGATCTGGGTATGTACAGACAAGGAAAATTTTGGTTCTTACCTGCTAATTTTTGTTCTTGTAATACCATAGATCAGTCCAGGGGACCCACCCGGGTGCTACTGCCGAAAGACTGATTTACCTGGACTTAAGCCACTGTACATAGGAAGTCTGTTAGAATGCATTTATGCCAATTCGGTGATACGAACCGAGGTTCGGACCTGGGGTTTTCAGGTTTGAGGCCTTTTTTTGTTTTGGCCCTTGAAGGCATTTCTTTCATGTTCGCCCTTTTTTGGGGAGTTAAATGATTTTTTTGTCTGTTTCTTGGCTTGGTTATGGATAAATACTGAGGAGCTGCAGGTGGCACAGTTGGATATAGCAGTGCCTCAGTTTTGTTCTCTGCCTCTGTCTGCTGGTAGGAGTGCATAACCCACAGGTCTGGACTAATCTGTAGTATTACAGGAACTAAAATTAACAGGTAAGAACCAATTTTCCTTTCCTTGACCTCGCCAAACTGGTTGATACTCACGACAGATGCGGGTCTCCAGAATTAGGGACCTCACTGTCAGGAGCTGACTGCCCAAGGGCGTTGGAATGCCGGAGTCCCTCTGGAACATCAATCGCCTGGAAGCCCAGGTGATATGATGTGCATGCTTGCAGTTCAGCCACAGACTGCAGGGTCAAGCAGTCTGAGTGATGTCAGACAACGCAACTACGGTAGTCTACATCAATCGACAGGGATGAACCAAGAGCCAGCAAGTGTTGCAGGAAATAGACCAACTTGTAGATGTCTTTCCGCCCATTCTATAACTGATCTTGGCCTCTCACATTGCAGGAAAAGACAATGTAAGAGCAGACTCTCAGCAGGGAGAGTCTGGACCCAGGAGAATGGGTGTTGTCGGTTGAGGCATTTCAGCTGATAATGGATCGCTGGGGCCTTCCACTCTTAGACCTGCTGGCTACTTGTTGCAGTATGAAGGTTCCTCTATTCTTCTTCAGTTGCAGGAGAGATCCATGGTTCCTGGGCATAGATGCTCTTGTACAGATCTGGCTGGAAGACAAGTTGCTTTATGCCTTTCCTCCATGGCCCTTATTGGACAAGATGGTTTGCAGGATCGAAGGCCACAAAGGGTTGGTACTCATGGTGGCACTGGATTGGCCCCGATAACCGTGGTATTGAGATCTGCAAAGACTACTGGTAGAGACCCCCCTTCACCTTCTGCAGTGCAAGAATCTGTTGCAGCAGGAACCAGTCATTCACGAAGATCCAATTCTGTTTTGTTTTACAGTTTGGCCCTTGAGAGGGCTCGCTTGGTGAAGTGGGAATGTTCTTCTGCGGTGATTGCTACCTTGCTCCGCGCTCAGAAGTTCTTCACTTCCTTGGCCTATGTGCAGGTTTAGAGATTTTGTTTGAGGCCTGGTGTGAAGATTTTAACTTTTAACCATATACCAACAAGCTTTTAACCCATACCAATAATCGCCCATCAATATGCACCATGCAATATACACCATGTAAGATGACTTCCAGATACTCAGCCAGGTTTCAGTTATAGAATCTCACTACCTAATCGTTATCTTTGTAAGTTACTCCCCGTTTCTTGATCCAAGTTTATTCTCCCGGTTTGATGTAATCGCATTCTTACATGCTTGTTTCTTAATGTAAACCGAAATGATATGTAACTTTGCTACATGAATTTCGGTATATAAAAATGTTAAATAAATAAATAAGATCGGAGTGTTCTTCCTCGTTTGGTCAAGATCCTGCCCATTCTGTAATTTTTGCAGGATGGATTATATGAAGATTTGGCCCTTAATTCTTTGAAGGTACAGATTGCGGCTCTTGCCTGTTTCCGGGGCCCAGTGAATGATTATTCCTTTATCTCATCCTGATGTGGCCTGTTTTTTTGAAGGAAGTGAAGCAGCTTCTGCTTCCTTTGAAGTTACTGGTTCCTTTGTAAGAGTCTTAATTTGGTGTTGGAATTCTCGGTGGGCCCTACATTCCAACCACTGTGTAGTCTTTCCTTGTGGTTATTGAGGTTGAAGACAGTGTTCCTGGTGGCTATCTGTTCTGCATGTCGAGTTTCCGAGCTGCAGGCCTGGTCTTGCTGGGAGCTGTTCCTTCGGGTGTCTCCAGGGGCATTATAGCTGTGTACTGTTCCATCCTTCTTGCCCAGAGTGGTGTTGGAATTTCATTTGAATTAGTCCATTCCTTGCTGTCCCTGGATAAGGTCAGGGACACTGAGGAGTATCTTCTCCTGCATCCCTTGGATGTCAAGAGACTTATCATGTGTTATCTGGAGGTTTCTAAACCTTTCTGAAAGACGGATCATCTGTTTGACCTTAGGTGGGCAACTATAGCTCGCTGGATTAAGGAGGTAGTCACAACCATGTATGTGGATGCTGAAAATCCATTCACTACTCAGGTTAAGGTTCATTCCATTAGGGCTTAGGTAGTGTCATGAGTGGAGGTTAGATTGTTGTCTCCCGTCGACATTTGCCGAGCTGCGACGTGGTCCTCCTTGCATACCTTTTCCAGGTTTTATCGTCTGGATGTGTAGGCCCGGAAGGTAGCAGCCCTTGCTCATGTGGTATTGACTGGACTGCTGGCAGCCTCCTGCCGTACTCTGGAGTTGCTTTGGTACTTCCCACTGGTCCTGAGTCCATCTGTCTATACACTAGGAAATGGAGACATTACTACTTACCTGATAATTTCTTGTTCCTTAATGTAGACAGATGGATGCTGCTTCCTGCCCTCGGCTGCTGAATGATTGTCAGTGGCCCTTCTGTGGGGCTACGTGTTCTAGGGGATTGCTAGTAAGTGTTCATCCTTGCTCAAGCTTTTTGCTAGTCTGTCCACAGTTGCTTTTGAAGAGAATACAGACAGGCTAGGGTCACTGCAGGGTTATGTATACTGTGACATCAGCTTGCTCAGTCTCCATCTGCTGGCAGGGGAGCATAACCCACTGGTCCTGAGTCCATCTATCTACGCTAAGGAAAATGACATTATCAGGTAAGTTGTAATTTCTCCAATGTCTTATGTTGGCCATACTCATTAGGTCTGTGCTACAGAATCTGCTTTTCTACCCTTTAATTAGAATAAAAATGTTGAGGAAAATCTTGCTATTGCAGTGTAAATTGTTTGCTTAGGACAAAGAAAATGGTATAGGGTTTGCTTGATATGAGATGTAAGGACTTAAATATGTGTGCCCAGAAGACTGATGGCAGAGGGGAATAGGATAAAGACATTCAGATACCTTAAATATATCAATGTACAAAAAGCAAAACCTTTTCAGAGGAAATGATGCTCTCTAGAAAGAGGCTCCGAGGGGCTAGACTCAAAGTGCAACAGCAGAAGATATTTCTTCATAGAAAGAGTGGTGGAGTCATGGAGCGAGGTAGTGGAATTGATGCAGCAGAGGTGGGTGAGACAAAAACAGTAATGGAATTCATGAATGTTTCAGATAAATGCAGAAGATCCCTAGTTATGAAGAACTGAAGATGAAACCAAAGATCGACAGTAGTCTCTGTCGTGGCATGTGCAAATTAAGGGTCTGCTTGGGCAGAATTTATGCCACTGGATCTATAGTATTGCATCAGGAATGAAATTGGGTAGACTAAATGGGCCTTGTGGTCCTTCCCTGCTGATGTGTGTTATGATATTGATTGTACATCGCTTTGAACGATTCATAAATGTCTAAAATAAATCATATTCTATGAACAATGGTGAATGTGGTTTGCCTGCATTAACTGATGCGATGGTTGGAAGTGTTTTTTATGTGTCTCTCCTTTAATGCATTTTAAATTTCTTTTATACAAGTTTTGGGGATATTTTTACTCTTTCCTAGTCTGTGTGTCTTTGGCAACTGCTGCACTGAAATGTATTTATAGTAGGACCTGCAGTTTTGAGAGAACTGAGCCAGCAATGGGGGGGCTTTGCTTGTACATGACTTTTTTTTTTTTTTGATAGGGGCTTCCCCAACTCCATTACTCCTTGTTTGCATGTTCTGTGAGATGAAGACCATTTCTCTGTTTGCTCCTGCTTAGAGACCCATTGTTATGTTTTCAAAAATGTGAAAAGTGCTTTTGTTGCTTGTTTGCTTATCTTCTGTTCTTGGGACAGACAATAATAGACATCACAATAGACTTCCAAGAAATACACTTTCAGAAACCCCTACTTTTTATTGATCATACTTGTTTTAAATTGGTGTTCCTTTAGTCTCCATCATATCCTTTTTTTTTTCTTTGCATCCTGCTTACTATGAGCTTTTTTGTTCTTTTCAATGTGCCATGGGTAGTTCACCATATAAATCTTTTTTTACATCTTTTTTAGACAGAAACTTTGGATGAGGATAAGCATCTGATTAGCTCTGTGGATTATTACTTTATTCAGGAAGATGGAAGCAGATTTAAGGTAATTTTTTTTTTTTTTTTTTTTGTGTGTGTGGGGGAAAGGGTATGGATGTTAGATCAGAATCTAGATTGGTCAAATAATCAATTTGATTATTTCTGGAAATTTTGCTTACTGTTGACCCTTGATTCTTATGTTCACTTTCTCTTTTGGCCTAATTTACACTTTTCTTCTAAAACTGTTAACCTTCTTTGGCAGGCTTCTGTTTAGCTCACCTTCTGAAGAAAGGAAGGCTTATGAGATCACCTTTGGGCCGATACAGTAAAAGTCATGGGAGAGCGGGCGAACGCCCACTCTCCCGGCACGCGCACAGGCCACTCTGCGTGCGATTCTGTATTCAAATGAGGGCCCTAGCGCCTCTTTTTGGACAGGAGCGGCGGCTATTGGCGGGTTTGACAGCCGACACTCAATTTTTCCGGCATCACTTCTCAGACCCGCTGACAGCCACGGGTTCGGAAACTGGACGCCGGCTGAAATTGAAATTAGGGGTGCTGCGAAAAAGGTGGAAGTCGCACAATCTTCAGTGGTGACTGCATTGAGAGCATTTGATAGGGGGTGTGGATTTGATGCCTCTTGTTTGGTTGATAGTGCTCACGAATGGGCCTTTCTGAAAGGAGTAGCTCACTGTCACAGCTGAAGGCCGGTAGTCCAGTGTGGAGATGTGACCCATCAACCATCTGGAGGCTCAGGCGATTCGTCTGGCACTTCTCGAATTTGTGCCCCATTTACTTAGAGGAGCAGTGAGAATGATGTCTGTAAACACCTTGGCAGTAGGGGGAACTCGAAGCCAGCAGATCTTGGTAATGGACACACTTTTTCCTTGGGCGGAAAAGCACCTTCTGGTCTTGTCTTCCATAGTGGGAGAAGACAACATGCAAGCTGATTATATCATTCTGAATCCGGGAGAATGTTTTCTTTCTGGGGTTTTCAACCTTATTGAGAACAGGTGGGGTCAGCCCTTCATGAATTTGATGGTGAAGGTTCACCAGTTCTGAAGTCCTCTGAGATTGATGCCCTAATTCAGGATTGGATGAGAGCAGAAAGCTTGGATATGTTTCCATCTTGACCCATGATAGACAGGGTGGTTCCAAAGATTGATGGACATCTGGGCCAAATCCTGGTGGCTTCAGATTGGCTCCATTTACCACAGTTTGCAAATCTATTGCATGTGTTGTGAGATGGTAGTCTTTGCTTCCCGCCTCTCGGGAACTTGGTGTGTTCTGGTGTGAATGGAGTCCAGCTTGGAAAACTTGAGTATTCCATTGCCTTTCTCTGGTTTGTATATGCTGTTTATTTATCATCTTTTAACAATATATAAAATAAACTTTTGCATTAGAAATACAGAGAATACAAAATCAAAGTAAGTCATCTTAACATATTTAACCCTCTTGACTCAAAGGGTTTATAATTAAATTTCTATTAAGTTTCTCTTGTTACATGGGAGAAACATTACAGAGGAGTACATAAAGAAAATTACAGACTTTGGTTCCTGTATTCCGCTCCCAAACAAATTCTCCTCCCTTGTGGCATCATTAGGGTTGTCTCCTCCCATCCAAAAAGACCCATAGTTGGTCCGGTGAAAAGAATATATAAGTATTTCTGACCAGTTTAATGATGCACTTGCATGGGTAATGCAGCGTGAAGCTGCCCCCTAGTGTTAGGGTTTCAGATATCATCTGTAAGAAAGCTTTTCTACACTGTTGCGTAGATTTAGCTGTCTGGGTACACACGTACGAGACCACCACAGTATAACTCATTTATATTTTTAAAATAATTCTTCATAATCTTTGAAACACTTGTTTCATCAAAAAAGGTAATAGAGTACAGCTCTGTTCACAATTTCAATGCTAGAATTTTCTTTTTTTTGTCAAAATCATTTTTATTAATGAGCAACGCAGGTACAACCAAAACTGTTGTTGGGGGAAAGAGAAGGTACAATATAAACCAAAGATTGATGCAGCTTTGCAATACAGGATGATTCCCCTTAATTATCAGAACCAACATGAACAACACCCTGCGTACACTCTGAGGTCAGACAGTACCACACAACCCATTCATGCCACATTCAACCACAGTCAGAGGGCAGCCCTGACGGACCCCACGTAGAATAGGGAAAGACTCCGACAGGGCACCATTAATAAGTAACCTGGCTCTGGGATTAACATACAGTGCTTGCAGCCAAGATAGAAAAGAGCCCGTTATACCATATGTCTGTAAAGCCCAAAACAAGTAATCCCAAGAGAGGGAATCAAAGGCCTTCTCTGCATCCAGGCTCAGGACCAGAGCCTCAGTCTTCGGGTGACAGCTTAGAAGGCTAACCAATCGCCTCACATTTTTGACTCCGTCGCCCTTTAATGAAACCTGTTTGAATCTCCTCTTGCCTTCAGTAATTCATGCAGACCAATCTGGCTGCCAATACTGCCGCTAGTATTTTTAAGTCCCCATTAATTAGGGATATGGGCCTGTATGAGCCCACTTCCTGTAAATCTTTTCCAGGTTTAGGGAGTAAGACTATAGTGAATTGATTTTCTGTAGGATTAATAGAGGCTCCCTGGACTAGACTGTTGTAATATGACCGTAACACAAGTAGAATTGGGAATTTCAAAATCTTGTAAAATTCCGGTCCGAACCCATCTAGGCCAGCTGCCTTTTCCGCTTTTAGGCCATGTATAATGCCATGGATTTCATTATCTGTGATGGGCGTATTTAACGAGAGGAGCTGTGCCTCAGTGAACTTAGGCCATGGAAAATTAGAAAAGAAAATCTCTCTTGAAGGAAGATGGCTAGATTTCTCCCCATAAAGCCCACTGTAATATTCAAGGAAGTGGTCTGCAATGGCTGTAGGGGCTACCTGACGGGCCCCATTTTATCTTTGATACTAGTAATGAGGGATTTAGGGCCCCGTGCTCTAACTAAACTAGCAAACAATTTACTGGGCCGGTTACCATAGCGATACAGCTGGTATTTGTAATATCTCAGATTTGGAAGCCCGTTGGAATAGTAACGTTTGCAGAGTTTCCTGTATTCCTTCCTCTTTGCGCTTACTAATCTCCGACATTGCCTTGATATGCCAGAGCTGGGCATGTTCTAGTTCTTCTGTTAACTTAAGGATTGTGGTGTTGCGCTTCTTATTTTGGGTAGCAACATAGGCTATAATGTGCCCCTCATAACTGCCTTCCCTGCCTCCCATACAACCCGGGGCGCAGTGTCAAGGGTAGAGTTGATAAGCGTATAGTCCTCCCAACGTTCCGTGAAAACGGGAAAACTCTTTATCTAGCAGTAAACCGGGGGCATGCGCCAAGAGAAGGGGGTTTAGGGGTTCGCCCAAGTGAGATTGTTACGGATACTGGTGCATGGTCAGACAGGGCAATCGTGCCTATGGAGGTGGCCGTCACCTGGAAAACAGGAGCTCCGAAATAAAAAAAAAAAAAAAAAATCTAATCTGGAATAAGACCCATGAGGATGGGAGAAAAAAGTATAGTCCTGTTCTCCAGGGTGTAAAGCCCTCCACAGGTCCAGCAGGTGCAGTTCCTGACACAAAAAGTTGGGGCCCTTGTGGATATCATTTGGCTCTATGGGTTTAGGGGGTTTAGTCATCCACCTTATTGGCTAACATATTGACGTCCCCTCCCACTAGCATGGCATAATCAGAAAGTTCCCCCCAAATTCCCTGGAGGTGGGTAAAAAACTTATGCTTATAAACGTTAGGAGCATATATGTTACACAAGGCCACCCTTTGCTGGTTACATAATCCCTGGACAATGACATAGCAACCTTCGGGGTCATGCCATACTCTTTCTGATTGGAAAGGCAATTGCTTATGAATTAGTATAGCCACCACTCTCTTTTGAGACGAGTATGAGGAGAAAAAGCACTGTCCCATCCATTCCCTCTGTAATTTTGCATGTTCACCCGCAGACAAATGAGTCTCCTGAAGAAACACTACATGTGAACCCCATACGCTTAAAGGCCTTAAATAATTTCTTCCGTTTGATAGGGAACTGTATGCCATCCACATTAAGAGATGTGAACTTTACCGTAGCCATGTCGGGGATTACCTAGGAATCATCCACAAAAAATATTCCATAGTAGATGCGAGTAACAAAAATCCCTTGGCTCCCCAGCCGGAGCCTCCGGGATCGGATGGGGACAGCAGCAAGATACACACGTCATTGTCCTTTATAAACTGCCTCATATCTATCTCAAGAGGGGTGTCTCCCAAGGTTCCAGGTTACCCCAACCCCATCAAACACATCCATGCATCCCAGGCGCTCCATTCACACCAGCCACACCCATACGCATACACACACGATCCACACGCCGCCCCCCCCCCCACTCCTTGTGATGGTGGAGAGAAGCTCCCCTCTAGGCCCCCCAAACAGTAACAGAACTAGATAAAACAATCAGTCAAGAACGGCATAACCTTAAAGTCAATGTGGAGCAATGAGGCCTCAACCAAGAGGTCCCAGCCCCATTTCAAGGCCCTGAATAGCAAATGTAGTTCGGGCCATAGCAGTTCTGGATGATATAAACAGAAGATGAATGCCCACAGTCAGCAATCGCAGAAGAATATATCGAACAACAAAAACTCGGGCCGGCAGTGACCTTCCATCATGAAGACAGTGGGTAGGACAGCCTACCAAAGAAGGGCCATCATTCCCCACCGGCATTGGGCAAGGTGGCTATAAACTTTTCCGTGTCATCTCTGGCGGTGAAAGAGAACCTTGTTATCGTGGAAGACACGCAACTTGGCCGGATAGAGCAGTCCGAATTTGATGCCTCTCTTGTGTAATTCCATGCAAGCTGGAGACACATTCTTCCGTTGCGCTGTCATAGTCGCCGAAAAGTCGTTGAAGAGAAGAATCTTGTGTCCCTGGTATTCTCTTGCAGCCCGTTGCTTGGAAGCCCGCATGACCTGGGTTTTGTGAGTCCAATTCAGGATTCTCGCCAGCATCGGTCTGGGCCTCGCAGCCCCTTCACGCAGTCCCTTCACAGACCATTGGGGCTGCAGAGAGCTCTAGGTCCAACTGCTCCGGCAGCCATGTCTCCACTAACTCTGACAGTTCACTGTCCTTGATTGACTCAGGAACTCCAATGATACGGATGTTATTCCTCCGGCTTTTGTCTTCTAAATCTTCAATTTTCACTAGCAGGTCTCGTTGGCTAGCTTGCAGTGCCTCTACATGGCGCTCCGACTCACCAAGCCGGTCTCCATGGTCCGACAGGATGTGCTCCGCCTCATCCAATCGTTTAGTTTGACCCTCCAAGGCCGATTTGATGTCATCCATGGAGTCCTGTATCTTAGTGAGGCAAAGATCTAATGCCGCGGTGACACTTTGAGAGATTTGAAGCAGAGCATCCACAGACAGTGAGTCCAACACCTTAGCACCCGCAGGGCCCTCAGTCATCTTGGTAGCAGGGGGGCGAGAGCGACAAACGGCACTCTTCCGTCGCATGGCCCCCAAAACAGGAAGGCAAACGCAGGACGGCAGGCTCGTACCGATGAGAAATCTGGGATGAAAATTCTAAGCAGGCTGGCTGATTTTAAGAAGGAAAGCCTGAAGCGGAGTCGTCTGCTGCCCTCAGTGATAGTAACCCTCAGACCAGGGCTAGGTAAGAGACTGCTGCAGGACTCTCTTAGAGAGTGCAGTCTATCTCCCCTCCACACCAGCAGAAGGGGGGGGGGGGGGTGGACATAAATACTAGGTCTTCCAAGTGATATCAGGGCTGCCATTCACAAGGGCCCGACCTCTTGTCCCCAAGCAAACTCAGTCACAGTACCTTATGAGGATAAGTACCCACGTGACCAGGCTGTAATCCGCTTATATATTTTCCATCCGCTGTCCCGTCTAACTCACAGCAAGATCCCAGGGCTAGCAGGGAGGTATTCGGCGGGGGGGGGGGGGGGGGGGGGGTCTCTGGAGAGGAAACACTGCGGATCACTCATTTACAGCCACAGGAAGAGAGGGTACTGTAGCGGGCCGGCCGCCATCTTGGACGTACCACGTTATTCTCATCCCCCGGCTGAATCTGCTACCATCGACCTCCATCCGGTTCCGGATCAGTAGCCTCTGGGTCCCATCGATCTCCAAAGCCCCCCGAGTCGAGGGCCACAAAAATCGCCGTTCTATTGTGAGGCTAGCAGGGGGAGGCTGGTGGGGGACCGCCCTCCCCGGTGACATCACCAGAAGTCCCTCAATGCTAGAATTTTCTAAATATTCGGTTAGATTTTGAAAGTCCAACCCTTGCACATTTGGAATAACTGAGACAGAGCTCTTCTTTTAGGTAAGAAGAATAATTTTTTAACTGCTGGAATCTCATCTTGTGGCATCTTTAAGATCTCCATAGCATATTTCCTAAAAGTTTAACAAGGGTATTTCAGTCATTACAATAGGAAAATTTAGAAGTCTTATATTTAAATGTCTCAAAGTTTTCAATTGATTCAAGTTTCCTCGACGTATACGCCCTTTCAAATATCATAGTGGCATTTATACTATGGAGACTTTTTATTTCCTCGTTAACTTTCTTTAAAGAGTCGTCATATTCAACAAACTTCTGCTGAATGTCCCTTTCCTGTATCACAACTTTAGTTGCTATTTGGCCAGCTTTAGGGCCTGATTGTCTAGTTTGGCTGACATCCTCGCCATAAGGTCCCAGATCGTGTCAAGGGATGCTAGCATCGGTTTAATAAATTGCAATGGAGGAGGTCGTTTTACCCCAATTTCAGTAGACAGACTACCTTCTCCTGCTGGTATGGGGACGCCAGTTATTTCCTGCGATTCTCTCCTCTGCGAAGCAGCTGCTGGGGTTTTCGGCTCTCCTCCAGACAGTCCGGCAGCTTCTGGGCCACCCAGCCGGGCACTCCCGATGTCATCAATATGAGCCTCAGCTCCTCCATCGCCGGAGTGTGGCAAGGCTCTCGACGGCGTTTTCGGAGCTGGATGCCGTTCTAGAGAAGATGTGGGAATCCCCTTACTCGACAACATCAGTTTTCCCAGAAATTGGATTTGAAATTCTGCATGCAGGAATCCCAGTTCTATTCCTTGCCATAACTTTCACACTCGTCATTAGTCGTCGAGTCTGCGATGCAACGTGCCAAGAGATCAAAATTACATGGCTTGGCACCGCCGGGAAAGGAGCAACACCTCTTAGACGATTTTGGTAAGAAGGAGTACCAGTCCTCCATGCTCTCGGCTCGCATCAGCCAGCACCAATTTTATCTGGTGCAGTACCTCTACGAAAGTTTGCAGACCTTGAAAGGGGCGCTACCCGATTTCGAAGGGGCACCAGAGGCAATACACCTGCCAATTCCATTTGAATCAATCTATTGAGTTACCAATGTTCTTTCCAAAACCACATCAGAATGTTTGCACACATTGGACTGCAAAAGGGCGTTAGCGTATTACAAACAGCGCACACAGTCCGAGACCCAAGCATCACAACTGTTCATCTCCTTCGATACGAATGCACTGGAGCTCCCAGTAGCCAAACGGACTATATCCAGCTGGATTGCCCAATGCATTCAATTTTGTCATCAGAAAAAGAACCTCTGCTTATCTTCTCACCCGAAGGCGCACCAGGTACGAGCGATGTCTGCCTCATTGGCTTATCTTGCTCAAGTTCCACCAATAGACATTTGCAAAGCTGCACCATGGTCTTCATTACACACATTCACGTCTCACTACTGCCTGGATCAGCAGGCGTCACAGGACGCCAACCTCGGGAAGGTGGTTTTACAGACAATATCTTCCTGATCTGCACCTGACTATCCACGCTTTGAAGCACGCAAAAAAAACCCCCAAAAAACTGAGAAAATCCAAAAGGACTAAGACTGTCCTCGCATAAAGTGCTATAGTTGCGTGATGGGGAGCTTAGGACTCCCATGACAGCATGGCTAATTCAGCCCTGCTATCAACGGGAAAAAGCAAGTTTGCTTACCGTAAATGGTGTTTCCGTAGATAGCAGGATGAATTTGCCATGCTGACCCACCCACCTCCCTGGATAGTCAGCAAGTTTTCATCAACTACTATATCACAGACTGAGGAGAGACTGTTTTTCTGCGCGGGAAGGCACGCGCAGCTGCACAGAGCAAAGCTCTGTATCTACTACAAAGCTCCGCCTCCTGGGCCCTGATGGACAGTTCCCATGACAACATGACTAATTCATCCTGCTATCTACGGAAACACCGTTTACGGTAAGCAAACTTGCTTATTTACTGGTTTGTCAGTATGATGTATGCATTTTATTTGTTTTGTTTTTTTTTTTCCTACTGGCTTACTTAATTTAAAAAAAAAATGTTATTTATAAAAAAAAAAAAAAAGAAATGCTGCTCTCTTCTTGTCAACAAAGGTTGGGAGGAAGGGGAAGTATCACAGCATGAGGCCTAGGCACTTGCCCCAGTTTGGCCCCTTTCAGAGACCGCCCTTAGTACAGGACAGAAGTACTGATGCTCGGTGATGCAGACATGGTCTTCTCTGTCATAAGCAGTTATGGAAAGACCGCCTTGTATATGGAGTGTGTGTGAAGTGTTGATGCTGGCTCTCTTCTTCAGGTGGCACTACCCTACAAACCATATTTCTACATTGCTACAAGAAAGGTGAGTAGGTCCTTTTTCTTACTTTATGCCCTTGCATACTGTCTCAGAAACCTTCCCACAGATTAGGTTGAAGCAGAGCTCCTATGCTGGTTATTTGATCTCTCTTCGTGGAGTGAGCTTTGATGAATTTTCAGATTTGCAATCAGTTCTCCCTCCCACCCACACTATTTAACGTTTTTGTTGGCTCCCTTAGGAAGGTGACTCATAATTTTGACATCAAATGTTTTTCTTATTTGGATGACGTCCAACAATATGTAATCCTTTGGGTTAAAATAAAACGTAATGCAGCTTTACAGAATCTGACTTTCTGCATCAATGCAGAAAGCATTGGACTCAAATGCTTCTACAACTGAAGTTCTGAGAGTGGACAAGCCTGGGATCTTAGTGACAATTTTTTCCTTTTCTGATGTTTCTGTACTCCCTGTTCAGAACCAGGTTTGAAATCTTGAGGGGTTTGGTGATTAAAAAAAAAAAATAAAATCTAGTGCTACCTGGAATAAGATCAATTTTGTAGGCCAGACATTAATCATTTGAGGTTGCTTAAGCAGTTGCAGACTTTTCTGAACAGAGAAATCTTAAGGTTGTCCATGCCTGTATTATGACTTGATCTGATTATTGTAATGTCTTGCGGATTAGTTTACCAAAATATATTGGATACCTTCAATTGGTGCAGAATGTGACTAATTGTAATTATTTGGACTGCATGTCCCTTCTGCTAGAAAAATGACATTGGCTTCCAAACATTTAATTTGCAGTTCAAGATTTTTCATATTCTGATCCCTGCATGGCACTGGAGCCAGGTACCTTAAAGATAGGCAGACTAATTATACCCTCATGTGCTTTCTGTGATCGTTCCAGGTACACTATTTGATAGAACCAGCCCTGAAATTTGACCTGTACTAGGAAATGTACCTTCAGTATCGTGGGTTTGATTTTTAAGGACTAAGCTCTCAGTTGAGATTAAGATGAAGGATTAAGACTAGTTTGTGCAGGCTCTTGTTAATTTTACTCCTAATTTATTCAGCTTGTGTCTCTCTTTGTTTACAGTTGGATTCAGTTTTATTCTAGTTATCTATTTTGTCATTCAATTCAAAATTTGTTTTATTTGGTTTGAGTTGTTTGTTTTATTTTGTGAACTTTGCTGTTCTTCGCTCAGAGCACCTTATGGTAAATGTGATGAGTAAATAAAAATTGCTAAATAAAATTAGTCTCTTGGAGGGTTTTCTCTCTCTCGTCACAGAGCTGGTAGGAAGTTTTGCTATGCTGATTTTTGTCTGTCCTTCCTTGCTTTTAGGGATGTGAACGGGAAGTCTCCTCCTTTCTGTCCAAGAAATTTCAGGGTAAAATAGCAAAACTGGAAACTGTTCCAAAGGAGGATCTGAATCTGGTAAGTAATTTGTCTATCTCCTTGGGTGGGAATAGTTCCTAGACAGATCATGGAAGAATTTTATATATTTAGAGCTATATTTTCTATAATCTTTATTCTTTGAGTGTATCATTGCCTAGATAGGGTTGCAGTGCTGATTGAATTGTATGATTAACTTCTGTGCATGTTACATTCTGACTTTTCTAATGCTTTCAGCCTGTCTGAAAAGCACCTATGCAATAGTTCCGTCTGGGAAATGCAGTTGACTTCTGTTCTTCATCTAGGCAGGCCAGTCCACACAACTAGGTATATGCATGCCAACCAGCAGATGGAGACAAAGAGTAACAGACTTGCTGATGCCACATCATATACTCTGCACTGACATCAGCCTACCAGTATTCTCCATCTCCATCAGATGGACATGTGTACGGTTCTGTGAATGTATGTCTGTCATGATTTGGGATGGGCCTGGGCACTCCTGAGAAGACAGTGGTGACTTTCTCCTTCAGATGAGCTAAGCCCAGTAATGAGGTGAAGGTAATCTGCCCCCTCCCTCTGAAAGAAGCTGAAAGCAGACATGACTTCCAGAAGGATAAGACAGCATTGATTCCATTCTGCTTCTGTCTGTCTCCCTTGCCTCCTTTGTTGTTTCTCTGCCTCTGGATTCCCTGTCAATAGCAGAAACTTTTGACAATTTAACCAATTTTTGAAGGTCCAGGCTAGAGGAACCAAAACACAAAAAGCTGCCTGACCACATGGCTGCAAATTCATTGGAGATCTGTCAGGAATGGCTCAGAGGCAGCGGTGGCAACGTTTCAGACCAGCAATTTCAACCTTTCTCAGTGCGCAAACGTCAGCTGAGAGGGAGAGAAGAGTTTGCTCTGAGGCAGATCGTACTGCAATGTGCATGCAGGAATGATGGCACTGGGCAGTCCGCATGGTAAAAAGCCCGTGCTCTATTCTGCCTGCAATATGAGGTCTGTGCACACAGGCACCTCTGTCATTGTCTCAAGTGCACCACGGCCTTGGGGAAAGTCTCAATGAAGGAATTTGCACCAGCTAGAGTATCTCTGTCCAGGGAGCTGGTAGAGGTCCCTCCCAGGGGAAGTGGCCTATCTGAGACCTCTTTGGAAAGAGGAGAGCTAAATCCTCTCCTGTTCCTCAGGATACCATTGAGGTTTGCTCCAGTGTGACCGTGCCTGCTCCACTGGGGCCTGGGATGGATTTATCCACCCTTTCCTGGGTAGAGGTTTGTTTTTGTTTTTTTTTTGTCTAAAGACCTTTTGTATGGGAAGCTCTGCATCTGAGGCACATCTCCTTCCAGCTTGGGCTTCTTCCTGGAACAGAAAATGTGTGTTCCTTTCCTGCACATGGCAGGGTTCAGATGGGAAATGATAGGGACCGGGAGGAAATTGAAGACCATCTAGGAGACTTGTAAGTCTCTTTGGATGAGTTCAGGTCCTTCCTAGCAGGACTGGTGAGGCTGCTTTAGAAGAGGGGGAAGATTTCCTCCTGGGGGGGGGGTGGCGCACAAATTTTTTGTGAGACTTTTTTTCCATAGGGATGAGTTATCAGCTTTGATTTCTCAGTCACTGAGCACACTGCAGCTGGGGGATGCGGTTTCCAAGAAATACTGAAGAAGGCATAAAGTATTTTTTACCTCTGCATGAAGCAGTGCAGGAACTTAGGGGAGCTCCTGAGTCTAATTTTAAAAGGGGGGGTAATCCTGGGAATCTCCTGACAAAGGGTTCCCTCTGGACCCTTTGGCAAGAGAACAAGTTTGGTTTCCCAGGGTGAATGCTCTGGTGTGTTCTGTAACTATGAGAACCACCTTTCCAGTGGAAGATAGAACTGCCCTTAACGATGCTCAGGATTGGAAAATAGTCTATGCTGAAGTAGGTAGGCCTTTGAGGTTATGGTTATGAATCTGCAGATTTCCACTTGCTGCTGTATTGTGGCATGTACAAGTTTTGCATTCCTCCCAGGAGGAACTGGGAGATGATGGCCCCTCACTTGAACCAGGGGTAGCATTTTTGGAGGATGCAGGCTATGATTTGGCTCAGTGGTAACCTCCATAGTAGTGGCTCAGCATCTTCTCTGGCTGTGTAAATTGTCAGCGGATACTACCTTGAAGTCAAATTTGACTAAGCTGCCTTTCAAGGGCTATCTCCTGTTCAGTGACAAGTTGGAGAAAAAGGGTCAATAAATGGCGGGAGGGCCCGAAACTGAAAATGCTGTCCCAGTACCATGAATTGAAGATCCTTCTGATGATCCTTACGAATGGGAATATGGAGGTATGCCTGTGTAAGGACCAAGGTAGCCAAGAACTCTCCTCTGTGTACTGGTGCTATTACCTTGCACAAGGTATCCATTCGAAACCGCAGTACTTGCAAGGACCTGTTTACCTTTTGCAGGTCCAGAATTGGCCAAAATGCGCCTTCCTTCACGAAATAAATTGAGTAACTTTCCTGTGCCTGCTCCTTCAGTGGGACCGGCTTTATTGTGCTTAAATCTAGCAACCTCTGAAGAGTCCCTCACCGCCTCTCGCTTGCCTCGAGACATGACATGGGAGTTTAGAAAGGCCTCCTGGACAGGGCATGAAAATCTAAGGCGTAAACTTCTCTCACTTCCTCGAGAGAACATAAGAACATAAGAAAATGCCATACTGGGTCAGACCAAGGGTCCCTCAAGCCCAGCATCCTGTTTCCAACAGTGGCCAATCCAGGCCATAAGAACCTGGCAAGTACCCAAAAACTAAGTCTATTCCATGTAACCATTGCTAATGGCAGTGGCTATTCTCTAAGTGAACTTAATAGCAGGTAATGGACTTCTCCTCCAAGAACTTATCCAATCCTTTTTTAAACACAGCTATACTAACTGCACTAACCACATCCTCTGGCAACAAATTCCAGAGTTTAATTGTGCGCTGAGTAAAAAAGAACTTTCTCTCCGATTAGTTTTAAATGTGCCCCATGCTAACTTCATGAGTGCCCCCTAGTCTTTCTACTATCCGAAGAGTAAATAACCGATTCACATCTACCCGTTCTAGACCTCTCGTGATTTATTTATTTATTTATTTATTTATTTATTTAAGGTTTTTCTATACTGGCATTCATGATAAGATCATATCATGCCGGTTTACATATAACAGGGGGTGCAAAAACTGCAAAACACCTCTATCATATCCCCCCTCAGTCGTCTCTTCTCCAAGCTGAAAAGTCCTAACCTCTTTAGTCTTTCCTCATAGGGGAGTTGTTCCATTCCCCTTATCATTTTGGTAGCCCTTCTCTGTACCTTCTCCATCGCAATTATATCTTTTTTGAGAGGCTAAAGGTCTGAGGTAATCTTGACCCACTCCTCATAAAAGCCAGACAGTCTCCCCCCTACCGCTTCTATGGAGGAATGGGAGATCCTGGCTTCATTGAGATGACTTTTCTCCACCGGCCCCCTGACCAGTGACCTCTCTGGAAGACCTTCGGGCACCTTGAAAGGACTGCTCTTGTCCACCTGACAGTTTAGTCCCTGAACCCATGGAATTCTTGTTCAAATGAAACCGATGGGAGTCCCGAAAATGGGATCGTGCCAAAAAAAAAAAAAACCAAAAAACTTCTTGTTGCTTCTCTTATCCTCATGGAATTTGTTCCCTTTGGATTACCCAGGGTCCTCATCAACTGGTCCAAATCTTCCCCAAACAGTTTTCCCTTGAAAGAAAAATTACACAACTGGACCTTGGACTACATGTCCTTTGACCAGTTGCACAACCACAAAAGTCTGCGGGCCGACACCGCTGAGACTGTGCTCCTGGCCAAAGTTTGAACCAAGTCATACAGGGCACCTGTGACATAGACTAGACTACAGTAGCCTCCAGGTGTGCCAAATATAGACTACTGGCATCCCCAGACACAGTCTGCTCCTGAGCTTTCTGAACCCAACACAAACATACCCTCTGCATCATACTGCCACAAATTGCAGTCCAAAAACTCAAAGCGGAACCTCAAATATCCGCGTCAGTTCAATCTCCAACTTGTTGTGCTCCGCATACTTAAGCATCACGAAACCGACCACCGGAATGGTTGCCTTTGTGGTAACCGCTGAAACAGACGCATCCACCTTAGGAGCTGTCAGGAGCTCCAAAGAATCCTCCATGAGAGGGTAAAGCTTCGCCATCGCCCCACCGACCTTTAGGTCTGTTTCTGGAAAATCCCATTCTCTGTTCACCAAGTTCCGAATCTTCAGCAAAGGAAAGGCACTAGGTGGACCCTGCAATCCTTCAGGACCGGATTCATGCCCTCATTATCGGACTCCTCCTGAACCACCTTAACCCAGAGTTCCTCGAAAACCCGGGGAATAAGGAGGCGCAGCTTCTCCTTTTTTTAAACAAACGGACCACTGGAAGATAATCTCCCTCAGACCGTAAAACCATCTAGATCTGGATTATCCTTTTG
This sequence comes from Rhinatrema bivittatum, assembly GCF_901001135.1. Taxonomy (NCBI): domain Eukaryota; kingdom Metazoa; phylum Chordata; class Amphibia; order Gymnophiona; family Rhinatrematidae; genus Rhinatrema; species Rhinatrema bivittatum. The sequence continues at coordinate 6,208,362 of NC_042625.1, forward strand.
AGCATCCGGATCAGCATTCGCAGCCACTTCTGTCTCCGGAGAGGGTGAATCCTTCCAGAAATACTCAGAATCTCCAGAAATCCTCAGAATCTCCCAACTCATCAGGATCAGCTTCTACACCTGCGCGGCACAGACTGAGCCGGCACAACAGATCTCTGAAACCACCAGCCGTCCCCTTAGGCTTTTAGGAAATGCAACGCAGCTGCTTTTTCTGGGAATGTTTTCCCCCCATGCCCTTTCTCACCAAGAAGGCCTTATACATGAGGAGCACAAGCTTCGGAGAAAAATCTTCCTGATCTTCAGGCCCTTGATCCAGCAGGCTCTCATTCCACTCCGCTCCCCCCTCCTGACTATCCACAGGTCACTGCCCCACCCTGCGAAAGGAGGTGGGAGTCCCCAGACTCCCTGGGATCTGTGGCCCCCCCCCCCCCCCCCCCCCCCCCCCCCCCGCCTGTGAGCCCTCACAGGCCCCTCAGTGTTCTGGGAGCCTTCTGTGCCTGCCGCTGCTGGTCCAGACAACCATGGCACCCTTTTCCCTATGACTGCCCCTGTTGAAATCCCCTCTGCTCCTGAGGAATAGCTGAATCACAAGGTGTGCTGACCACATGCCCTGCAGGCAGCGACAAGCGGTTTGGGCGCCATTGAACATGCGGCCGCAACAGAGGAGGACTGCCAAGCCCCGCTAACGGGCCAGACAGACCACATACGCAGTTACCTGCTGTGCGCACAGTGCCGTGCCATCGCAAACTGCAGAAGCGGTGAGCGGGAAACCTAGGCCGCACTTGTGACCAGTGTGCGGTGCTATGAATGAGCCTGACCGCACGTGGGAAAACAATCTTCAGTGCCCTGGGACTCCTGGAGCAAAGGAAGAACAGCTCAAGGCACTCTCTTTCTCGATCCTGCTGGCACCGACCGCACCGCAGTCGACAGTGCCCTGCCCATCAAGCCAGACTGAAGTTCTGCACTAACTAAAAAAAAAAAAAAAAAGTTGTTTGTATTTATTTATTTATAACAAAACTTAATCCAAAAGAAAAAACAAGCAAGGGCATTTCCTTTCAGGAATCAACAGGCCGCAGGCGGAGACTTAAGATGACCGCAAGGGAGCTACTCCCCTGGCTATCAGGACCTCCGGACACCAATGGGCTAAACCAGCCAGAGGCTGCCGATTCCTTGGTTGCCTGGCTCCACCTGAGGGATGGTCCATGAAGGAGCTTAACACCTCAGGGAGCTCCAAATCCAAATTTTTCTCGTCTCACTAAACTTTTTTTATTCAGACTGCAGGTTTGCACCTCTACCATCTGCTGGACACAGGTAGCAGTGCCTTGAAGTTTTTGTTCTCTGCCTCCATCTGCTGATAGGGATGCAGAACACATGTGTCTCTACTGATCTGGGTATGAACAGGAAAAACCCAGTTGTGTGGACTGTTCTGCCTGTCATAGAGGAAAGGAATTTATCAGGTAAGAAATAATTTCATCTTAAAGTGGATTGATCAGTTTCAGATTTCACGTGAAGACCAACCATGGTCCTGGCATCGGCTTTGACGTTCACCAGAACCCGATCATTAGCCATCCCAAGATATACAAAGCTTTACCAAAGGGACATTGATATCTTTCCTTCCTTGTGATGTGGGTGCTCATAGGCCCTTAGTCTCAGTGAAACACTTTTGATATGTCACAAAAGAAGTTATTACTCCCCTTCTCCTAAGTTTAGATTTTTCATAAGCAGTCTTTATAATTGCTTAGAAGTATAACATTGCAATATGTCAATTGTGTTGCAGTTATTTGTATAGGCGCTATAAGCTAGATAAAGATGCTAAGCTACGAGACTGTAGAACATTTTGAAATGATATGAGGTTACTTTACATTCCATTTAAGATTATAGAAACATATCTAAAACAAGGATGAGGTTAATTGAGATTCTATCTGAGATTATAGAAAATATTCTTAGAATAATCTCAAGGTTGCTAATGCTGGCAAATTCCAAGAAAACGTTTACATATGAGAAGAGGATTAATTAACTTGGAGAATGAAAGCAAATTACCAAACAGCCATTAAGATTATTTGTTTATAACAGCCAATCATAGAAATTTTGACAATTATGTAACTTAGTTTAGGGGTTGGAAATATACAAATTAAATTCTATATAATGCTTTGTTATCAGTAAAATCATTTGAGAAGGAGTTTGTGTTGGTGTCTTGCATGGCACTCTGCCTCTCCATAAGGTACCAGATTATTTAATGTCTAAAATTTATATTTTATAGCATATAAAAAAAAAACCAAAACCTTTTCTCTATAGCCAGTGGCTTTAAGCATTCTTATTTTCAAAGAACCATAACACTTGTGTTAAAGATGAAAGTGAAAAGTTTAGAAATCTACAAAATCCATACATATGCATGTTTTGATTATTTTGTTAACTTGGATTTTTCATCTCGGCAGCCAAACCATCTTGTAGGTCTCAAGAGGAATTACATCCGTTTAGCCTTTCACACAGTGGATGATCTAGTGAAAGTGAGAAAAGAAATTTCTCCTACAGTGAGGAAAAACAAGGAACGTGATCATGCTAATGACACCTACACTGCCATGCTGTCAAGGTAATGCACGTCAGAGTCCCTGTGATTATACCTTCATTGTCATGCTCTTGCTTCTCATTTCCATCCCCAAAGTCTCCCCCCCCCCCCCACCGGCAAGCACATTTCAAATGTTGAGTTGGCTTCAGCAAGATCCTGTGCTATGTAGGGATCATCCTCAAGCAATGGGCAGACTTAAAGGCATTGCATAATATGCTTCTCGCCACAATTGTAGGCCTCAGATCTAGTAGATTCAAAACAATTGGCAATTATAAAAATATCACATTTTCATACATAATATCATAATTAGTGACATTGATTAGAAATTTTTTATTGTATACAAATATTTTATCTAAACACTTCAATACATTTTACAATATTTATTCTTTCCTGGCGTGTAGCCAGATGGACTCAGTACGAATGGGATAGTATCCGCGTGCTAGCAGTTGGAGACTGATCTGACGTCAGTACGGGGGCGTATATATCCCCACAGGAAGCGTAGCTATTCAGTAATTTCCGTCTCCAAAGCAGTTTGGAGTGCCTGCACGCTAGTTGAGCGTGCTTTCCAAGACTACTTTGATTTTTTTCTCTTTCTTCTCATTTCAGATTCTACTTTGTTGTTTATTGCCTATTCAGGCTTAGAGCCCCGCGCTCCTGCGGTAGATACCCTCGGGTTCATCCCCCAGTGAGCTCCCGGGGTGATTGCCATGCTCCCCCGGTGGGAAAGTCCTCGGTCCTGCCGAGCCGCGGCAGTGACGCAGCCCCCGGACGACGTTCGGGTGTAGCCTACGAGGCCCTCGGTCCCGGCGTGGATGAGGTAGCGGGTGCATATCCTCAATCGCGGTGGCGAGGTGTTCCCTTCCCCCGCAGCCGGAGACTGCTTGTGTTCCAGCCGAGAAGCGCCGACGCTGGTAAGCTGCACCGCTCTTCCTACGGGTCTCCGAAGCACAGAGGATCGGCGGCGTGGCACGCCATGGAGGACGCCATCTTGGGCCTGGTTCAGGTACTCTGCGCCCGTAATAGGCGCGGCTTTTCCTCCTTCTTTTGAGTTTCCGGCTTTTTGTGTGCCTGTTGCATGTCACTGTGCGTATAACGCTAGCCGCCTAGTGCTGAAAGCCTATTGAATGCATATTGAGCGTATCTTGCTGGCCGCCTATTGCTGACAACCTATTGCCTGCATATTGACTCTATACTGCTGACCGCTTGTTGCTGACCGCCTATTCACTGCATATTGAGCGTATACTGCTGCCCGCCTATTGCTGACGACCTATTGAATGTATATTGAGCATATATTGCTGGCCGCTTATTGCTGACAGCCTATTGAATGCATATTGAGCGTATATTGCTGGCCGCCTATTGCTGGCAGCCTATTGAATGCATATTGAGCGTATACTGCTGCCCGCCTAACCTATTGAATGTATATTGAGCGTATATTGCTGGCCGCTTATTGCTGACAGCCTATTGAATGCATATTGAGCGTATACTGCTGCCCGCCTAACCTATTGAATGTATATTTGAGCGTATATTGCTGGCCGCTTATTGCTGACAGCCTATTGAATGCATATTGAGCGTATACTGCTGCCCGCCTAACCTATTGAATGCATATTGAGCGTATACTGCTGCCCGCCTAACCTATTGAATGTATATTGAGCGTATATTGCTGGCCGCCTCTTGCTGACTACCTATTGAATGCATATTAAGCGTGTTTGGCTGCCCGCCTATGACTGGGAGCCTATTGCCCGCAAACTGTGCGTCTAGCGCTAACCACATGTTATTATTGCGCGCCTGTTGTATTAAGCGCCGCTTGCTGCCGCATACGCTTATTGTACGCCTGTTGTATTAAGTGCCTTTTGCTGCCGCTTAGGCTTATCGAGCGCCTGTTGTATTCAGCGCCGCTTGCTGCCGCTTTTTCTTATTGAACGCCTCTCGCTCGATGGAGCGGGACGCAGCGGAGTCTGCGGCGCCGGCGCCCCCTACCTCGGGCATTGCAGCCCTTGGCCTCTGCTCTGCATGCCAGCTTCGGGCCATGCGCAGTGATGACCCAGACTCGCTTTGTGTCCAATGTGAGGAGGCCGTGCGACCCTCGGGTCTGGACCAGCCACGGTTTGTGGACAGTTCCCTGGGGGCTACCCCAGAGTTAGGGGGCAGTCTCGACCAATCCGGAATCCCGGGGGAGCTTGTACCCTGGCGATTAGAGGCTGCTTCGATTTCCTGGGTGGATCTCTTTTTAAGGGAATTCATGCTTTTGTACAGATGCAAACGGCTGCCCAGCCTGGCCCGGCGGTTCCGGCCGTTCCTGTCATTCCTGCGGTGGCTGCGCCTGCGGTGCCTGCTGCGCCTGCTGCTGCGGTGGGGGTTCCTGCAGATCCGGTTCCTGGGCCTTCACGCCCGTATCGCGGGCAGGATTTCCCGCCGCTGGACAGTCCGGATCACTCAGACCAGGAGGTCTCACCGGACGAATCCGAGCTCCCGGACGAGGGGGACCTTCCTCCAGGGACTGAGCTATATAGAACCATGAGGCGGTTCTTCCCTAAGGAGGATCTCTCCGACCTGGTGTCTCGGTGCCTGGCGGAATTGGATATTACAGGTCCCAGTGCTTCGGTGCCCCCGGCGCAGAACCCCCTGCTGGAAGGTCTTCGTCCTACAGCCCGCCATTTTCCTTTCTTACATGCGGCTCAACAACTGATCGACTTAGAATGGGCGGCACCAGCGGCTGCCTTTAAAGGGGGTCGGGCGCTGAGGGGCATGTACCCATTAGCACCGGCTATACAGGAGCTGCTGGCGTGCCCTCAGGTGGACGCCTTGATTAGCGCTGTGGTCAAACGCACTACCATTCCCGTGGAAGGGGGGACAGCCCTCAGGGAGCCTCATGACCGGCGACTGGACGCCATTCTGCGACAGACCTTTGAGGTGGCAGCTTTATCTTTGCGGATCGCCACCTGCTGCACGGTGGTGACACGTGCCTGTTTGTCACAGGTTCGGAACAACGCTCCGGCGGCGGACATGCAACCCGCTCTTTCCTTTCTTACGGATGCGGCATCAGACTTGGTCCGCACAACAGCTAAAGGGATTTCATCCTCCGTGGCCGCCAGGAGGCAGCTCTGGATCCGCAAATGGTCGGCGGATGCGCCTTCCAAAACACGCCTCACTAGATTGCCCTTTAAAGGCTCCTTTCTCTTTGGTAGCGACCTTGACAAACTGGCCAGTGCATGGGGCACCTCTCCAGTGCCCAGATTGCCGGAAGATCGGTTCCGAAGGGGCCAGCGCGCCTTTCCAAGGCCCTCCAGGGGCAGGGGTTCACAGCGCTTTGTTCCTTACAGGGGTCGCTACCAGGCGCCACGTCCTCCGGCCAGGAATCAGTCCTTTCGGGCCAAGCAGCGTCGGAGGGGAGCAGGCCCGGGCTCGGGTCCCGGCCGCGCCTCCCAATGAGGATACGCCGACTCATCTGGGGGACGTAGCCATAGGGGGCAGGTTAGCCCTCTTCTACCCCAGGTGGGTCGAGATTACGTCGGACCAGTGGGTCCTCGCTGTGATCCGGGAGGGATATTACCTGGATTTTCATAGTCTCCCCCCGGACAAGTTTGTGGAATCGTCCTGTCCCACGCACAAGAAGGCGGCATTGGAAGCTATGCTGGCGAGGCTCCTGTCCTTGAAAGCCATCATCCCAGTACCTGCCTGGGAAGTGAATTCTGGTCATTATTCCATCTATTTCATAGTACCCAAGAAAGGGGGTACCTTTCGGCCTGTCCTGGACCTCAAGTCCGTCAATCAACTCTTACGCGTCCCGCGGTTTCGCATGGAAACTCTGCGCTCCGTCAAGGCCGCAGTCCAACCAGGGGAATTCCTCACGGCAGTGGACCTGTCAGAGGCATACCTGCATATCCCCATCCATCCGGATCAGCAGCGCTACCTACGCTTCAAGGTCCTAGGCAGCCACTTCCAGTTTCGGGCTCTGCCCTTCGGGTTGGCAACGTCGCCACGGACATTCACCAAGGTGGTGGTAGTGGTAGCGGCTGCACTCAGACGGGAAGGGATTCTAGTCCATCCCTACCTCGACGACTGGCTGATCAGGGCGAAGTCACGAGAGGAGAGTTTGCGGACTACCGACAGAGTGATCGCCCTTCTGGAAAGCTTGGGCTGGGTGATCAACCTCAGCAAGAGCTGTCTACAGCCTTCCCAGTCCATAGAGTATCTGGGAGTACAGTTCGACACCCGGGCGAACACTGTCAGTCTTACGACCAAGAGACAGTTGAAGCTTCGACATCGTCTCCAGTATCTGATGGGAGCCAGTCGGCCCATGGCTTGGGATTACATGCAGGTCCTGGGTCTCATGGCATCCACCCTGGAAGTGGTGCCCTGGGCGCGGGCCCATATGAGACCTCTACAGCATTCCCTGCTCTCCCGCTGGAGCCCCCGTCGACGGGACTATTCCACGCACCTTCCTCTACCGGCCAGGGTTCGGACCCAGCTGCGGTGGTGGTTGCAGTCCAACCACCTGAGCAGGGGGTCAAAGATGTCCTCGCCCACGTGGACCTTACTCACCACGGATGCCAGCCTGAGCGGCTGGGGAGCACATTGCGAAGAGCTCACCGCGCAAGGGCGATGGAACAGAGAGGCGTCAACGTGAACATCAATCGCCTGGAGGCCTGGGCTGTCCGCTTGGCATGCCTTCGATTCGCTCACAGACTACGGCACAGAGCGGTCAGAGTGATGTCCGACAACGCCACCACAGTGGCCTACATCAACCGGCAGGGTGGAACCAGAAGCCGACAAGTATCTCTGGAGATCGCCCTGCTGATGGTGTGGGCAGAGGCGAATCTGCAAGACATCTCCGCCGTCCACATTGCCGGGAAGGACAATACCACAGCAGACTTCCTCAGCAGAGAAAGCCTGAATCCAGGAGAGTGGCAGCTGTCCCCCACAGCTTTCCAGATGATTGTCGATCATTGGGGGATTCCGGCCATGGATTTACTGGCGGACAAATCCAATGCTCAAGTGCCCGGATACTTCAGCCGCAGGCGCGACCCGTTCTCGTCCGGCATCGATGCCCTGGTCCAGCCATGGCCCCCAGGGACTCTACTGTATGCCTTTCCTCCGTGGCCTCTGCTGGGCGCTGTCGTCTGCAAGATTCAGAGACACCGGGGCCTAGTTCTTCTGGTGGCACCAGACTGGCCACGAAGACCCTGGTACGCGGACATGAGAAGGCTACTGGCAGGGGAGCCCCTTCCCCTGCCTCCTCTCCGGGACCTTCTACATCAAGGTCTCATTCTTCACGAGGATCCGGCTCAATTCTCTTTTACGGTATGGCCCTTGAGAGGGCTCGATTGAAGAAGAAGGGTTACTCGGAGCCCGTGATTGATACCCTCCTCCGGGCTCGCAAGTTTTCCACATCCCTCACATACATCCGGATCTGGAGGGTATTTGAAGCATGGTGCGACACTCATGCCACCAATCCACATGCAACCACAATCCCTATTGTGTTGGATTTCCTGCAGGATGGGCTTCAGAAGGGTCTGTCCCTCAGCTCCATCAAGGTTCAGGTGACTGCGTTGTCTTGCTATGGTCCCAGGAGGGATGGCAAGACCATCGCTAGGCACCAGGATGTTTCTCGATTCCTGCAGGGAGTCAAGCATATTCGTCCGCCACTGAAGTGGCCTGTGCCTTTGTGGAACCTCAACCTTGTTTTGGATTTCCTCGCGGGATCCACCTTCAGGCCCCTTCGGGGCCTGTCTCTTCGATCTCTAACCTTGAAGATGGTATTCTTGCTGGCGGTGTGTTCAGCACGCCGCATCTCCGAATTACAGGCACTGTCCTGCCGTGATCCCTTTCTTAAGATCACTCCAGAGGCTATCCACCTTCGTACGGTTCCCTCTTTTTTGCCTAAGGTGGTTTCACAGTTTCATCTTAATCAAACCATATCCTTGCCTACCACGGCGGGTTTGCAGAAATCTGAAGAAAGTCGTTTATTACGCCATCTCAACATCGGCAGAATGCTGCCCAGGTATCTGGCACTTACACAAGACCTACGAAAGACGGACCATCTGTTCGTCCTGTACAGTGGGAAGAAGCAAGGTGAAGCGGCCTCGCGGCCCACCATCGCCCGCTGGATTAAAGAAGTCGTTCGAGCCGCCTACGTGGAGGCTGGGAAGGCTCCGCCTCTACAGGTCAAGGCTCATTCTACCAGAGCCCAAGCGGCATCTTGGGCTGAATCAAGGATGCTGTCTCCAGCAGACATCTGTAAAGCAGCGACGTGGTCCTCCCTTCATACCTTTTCCAGGTTCTACCGTCTGGACGTCCAGGCCAGGGAGGACTCAGCTTTTGCGAGGGCGGTTTTGCATGGTCCTCAGGCAGCCTCCCGCCCAGGTGGGAGGTAAAGCTTTTGTACATCCCATTCGTACTGAGTCCATCTGGCTACACGCCAGGAAATGTTTAGATTACTTACCTGGTAATCTTCTTTTCCTTAGTGTAGACAGATGGACTCAGCATCCCACCCCGCTGCCTGTGTGCATGCGTTTCACCGGTTCCAGGTAAGCCATGCCTTTGTTTACATGAGAGCGTGCACTTTACCAAGTGTCAACGCTTTCCGGTTGGGAATGCTGGCGGTCTCCAGCCACTGTCAATCGGTCAGGGGAATCCTGTTTTCACTTTTCACTGAGCGTCAGTACACACATCCATAACAGCTTTTGCAAGGAAGATTACTGAGTCGCTGTGCTTCCTGTGGGGCTATATACGCCCCCATACTGACGTCAGATCCGTCTCCAACTGCTAGCACGCGGATACTATCCCATTCGTACTGAGTCCATCTGTCTACACTAAGGAAAAGAAGATTACCAGGTAAGTAATCTAAACATTCATCGGATACATCAAGTGAATATCAAATTTTCAAAAAACACAATCATTAAAAACTACCATTCATACACACATCCATACTACTTAAAAAAAATCTGACTATTTTGCACTCCCTTTTTTTATAACACAATTTCCCCACAAATTGATGCTTCTTTTTATACTCCCTTTATACTCCCAACATGTTTCGCCACTCAATAGGCTTCTTCAGGGGGGCATAATGTGAATCATTACTAACACCAATCTTCAACAATCTTCTCCAACAATTCATCCAAATGTATCCTTTCTATAAAAGTAATATTGCAGTAACAATTATTAATCATAATTTTACAACATTTATCAGATTACTCTTTTAATTAAAAAAAAAAATCAAATATTCTATCACTGCTATACAAACCTCTCTCTTAAATTCCTCTTAATTCTTCCACTCCGAGGATAAGCAAAAGTTCTCCACAATTTCACCTTTGTTTTCTAGAAAACAATCACAAGAAAACACAGAGATGCCCCTACTTCTTCAGCGTTCAATTCCACCCGTCCTCACAACAAACTGTAAAGTACTGAAAACAAGACTGAAAAAACTTACCGCCAAAGTGCTGTACTCCCAATCTTTCAACGGGTCCACCCCACAATTTTACTTTCGTTTCTTACTTCCTTTCTAAAAGACCACAAGTAACATTACAGCCAATTCTTAAAAGTTAATTTTAACTCCTATCCAAAAAGAACACAATTCAGGGAAACCTACCACCAAAATGAGCACAAAGACACTCCCAACTTCTGAGCGTTCCTACATCCCGTCTCACAGCTGTTTCTAAGAGGAAGAATTGTTTAAAGGGCTCCCTATTGCATCTTATAAATCAGGCCACAGCCAATCAAAAAGCTCCATTTTCTGAACGTTCTTAAGTTCACTCAGCTGTTTCTAAAAGGCAGAGTCATTTAAAGGGCTCTCCATTACACTTTATAAAATCAAGCTACAGCTAATCAAAAAAAAAACCCAACTCATTTCCTCAACGTTCTCACATTCTCTCAGCTGTTTCTCAAAAAACAAAGTTCTTTAAAGGCTCTTCACTATACCTTATAAATAAAGCTACAGCCCATCAAAAAAGGCTACAATTCAGAGACAAGCTGCCCAATCCACCCGATTATTCAAACCCATGGGTATTAACGTTTTTAAAGAAAAATTCCATCTTTGTTCTGCACGTAACATTTTGTTCACATCCCCACCCCTTCTACTTGTAACAGTTTGGAGTACAAAAAACATCAGGTCCTCAATCAAGTGTTCTTGCTCATGCCAATGGGGCCACCAAAGGGGTGTCTCAACATTATTTTGAATCTGGCTGCAATGTTCCATTATCCTTGTTTTCACCTTTCTGGTTGTCTTTCCTACATAAAATAAACCACATGGACATTTTATGGCATAAACCACTGATGCCGGTTGACAGGTGGTCACTGATCTCAAAACAAATTTCCGTCCTGTAGCCTGACACACAAAATCCTTGATTGTCAATGAAAACCTACTTACCCCACGTTTATTACATGGGCTATGACCACCAAAAGCTTGATCCAAAATATCACCCGGCATCAAATCTGAATGTACTAGCATATCTCTGAGATTTCTAGATCTACGAAAAGAAAACATTGGTGGGTCTTTCAAACCAGATAAACCACTCATCAAATGCCAATGTTGCTTCAGAACTTGCATAAGATCCCCCACTCTACTGGAAAAAGGTAACACACATAGCAGAGAGGGATTCAGTCTTCTTCCTTGAAGTCATTAGCAAATCACAATTTATATACTTAGCTCTTCTGTATGCTTGTCTCACTTCAGTTGTTTCACAAATTATCCCTTGTCAGACCAGGAGAATATATGGACTTAGTATAAGTGACCGATGATTAAATCAGTCCTTGTGCCTTAAAGGCTTCACCTATAAGCCATCGCACAAAGAGACACCGTATGATGGTCACTTTATACTTCCATCAAGAGTCTTATATTTCAGCAGAATAATTTTTTGTCTCACAATACGTGCAGGGTAATCCCTTGCATTGAAATGTTCCCGTAGATCACCAGCATGTTTTTTTATAGATGGCCACATCTGAACAAATTCTTCTCACTCTAAAATTGACTTAGAGGAATATTTTCTCATATGTGTCTGGGGTGAAAACTAGTAAAGTGTAACAAACTGTTTCTATCTGTGGCCTTATGGTATAATTCAGTTTTAAAAATCCCATTTTCTCTACAAATTTTCTTATCCAAAAAGGAAACAGAATTTAATTGGATATCACAAGTAAACTTCAAATTCACATCACACTGATTCAAGTAAACAAAACATTCTTCAAATTGCTCCCAAGATCCAGACCAAAAGATGAGAATATCAATATAATGGCACCACAGCCTGGCATATCTATACATCAACGAGGGGTACACATTTCTCTTCAAAAGCTGTGACATATAGACATGCCAGGTCTGGGCATGTCTATATGTCACCCATTGCCGTCCCATGAGTTTGTTGAAAAAACTCATTTTTAAACAAAAAATAATTTTGGGTCAAAGCAATGGTAGCCAATTCCACCAAAAAATGTGGGAACCCTCCAGAATTGAGCTAATGCCTGATACGATCGGTCTTCCAGGTGGTGAAATCAGAGATTTATGTACCTTTTGGGAGTACATAAACAGGAAGACGTGGGCAGTGTTGAACTAAAAAAGCTGCCTCCTTCACAGTAATCCAACCAACACTTAAAGCTTCCGTCACCAGGGTAGATATTCGTACTCCCAAAGGGTAGGATCTTCAGATAGTTTACAATAAAACCTCTCATCGGTAAGCTGTCGACAAACTTCCTGCTCATATTTACTTCGATCTAAAAGCACAATCGCACCCCCCCTCCCCCTTATCAGCGGGCTTAAACACCAAATCCCTCTGCTGTTTAAGATTTTCTAAAGCTTGATGCTCTTCCTTTGTCAGATTCCAAAATGGAAATTTTTGTTCTGCCTCCTTACTTTGTAAATCTCTTTCTACACCCTCCTCAAAAGCCACCGTAAGAGGGTGAATCTGACCCAGGGGCATCCACAAAGAGGGTTTTTTTTCACAACTGAACTTTAATCAGTAGTCATACTGTTCCCTTGAAAAAATATTTTCAAACGCATCAGGCGAAAAAACGTTTGTAAAGCCAAACTAATCTCAAAGGGATCATAATATGGAGTAGGTACAAACGACAACCCTCGATTTAACACCCGTTTCTCTACAGAAGTTAAAGAATATGATGACAAATTTATAACTAAATCAGACTTATCAATCTTTGCGGATTCCGATCTCGTAAGTGTACTGGGCTGCGGTTTTCATTGAAACAACCCCCTCTTCCACCCCGACGCTTTACCCCATACCTGGTCTTTAGGGCTTGTTCTAAAAAAGATATATGGTTCCCTTCCTCTCCCGAAGAATCGCTAGATGATGAATCAAAATTAGTTGTTTTCTTAGATTTCAGATCTAGTAGAACAGCGGTTCTCAACCGGTGGGTCGTGACAAATCAGTGTGTCACCACACTTCCTAGTCCTCCACTGACCCAGCTGCTCCCCCTACCCAAACGAAATAGGTCCTCCGCCCGGGCTTAAAATGCTGATAGCCCGGGTGGAACGTGGCAGGACAGCTGGAGTCAACGGCACCGGCATGCTTTCTTCTTCCCGCACCACGGATGAGGAAGTGGTGAGCAGCAGGTGCGTGCGCAGGAAGAAGAGACCATGCTAGTGCGCTCAGCATCGGCCCGAAGAAAAGGAGAGGCGCGGTCTGAAGAATGTGCAGCGCGGTTCGGAGTAAAACGAGGAACAACATCAACCCTCACGGCCGATGGGACTCCCCTCACGGAGAAAGCTGAAAATGAAGGAGGTTACTGCTGTCTTTAGGGTTGAGAGGAGGCTGCTGCTGCTGCTAGTTCGGGGGAGGGGGGAGAGTGAGTGAATGAGCAAGCATGTGTGTTTGAGATCCTGTGTGTGTGTGTGAGATGACTGAGAGCCTGTATATGTGAAAGAGTATGTGTGTGATTGAGATCCTTTGTGTATGTATGATTAAGAGCCTGTGTGTATAAGTAAAAGAGAGACCATGTATGTCTGTGTGTGATTGAGAGCTGGTTTAGGTGAGGGAGCATGTATGTGATTGAGAGCATGTGTGTAAATGAGAGAGCGCACGTGTGTAAGCATGTGAATGAGTCTGTCTGAGAGAGAGACATGTATGTGTGCAATTGAAAGCCTGTATGTGTAAGCTTGAAAAGACAGACAGCATGTGTGTAAATGTGCGATTAAAAGCCTATATAAGAGAGAGAGAAAAGGCATGTGTATATGTGAGCGATTTGAGAGCCAGTGTGAGAGAGGAGAAAGTTGCAAGCAAACCATCCCTACTCCTGCTAATTCAAAACCATCTCAGGGCATCTGGATATCAAATGTTCCCAGGTTTGCAGAGCAAAAACGTTTTTGTATCCTTACTATTTTTCATTACTGGGTCTTTCTGTCTGCTATTTTGAAATATTTTATTGGTATCTATAAATTTTTTATGAGTTTTTTAAATTATTGGATATTCCATTCATCCGCTATTTTTAAATCTGTTCTTTTTGTTAGTATAGTTTTAATGCTACTGATTTTATATTTCTTGATTTGTTTTATTAGGACTGGTGATGTTTGTTTTTTTTCCTTTGTTGCACTGCATACAAAGACTCTGGCTTGTTGCGGTTTCCAATTCAGTTTTTTCTGCATGCTTCTAGTTATGTGTTTTGGTCTCTTAATTCTTTGTTAGGTGAGGGTCAGCACATGTGATTCAGGTGAGGTTTTCTGCTGGCTCTATAGCAGCCTTGGCTAAGACTGCTATAGAGCCTGCTTAAGGCCTGGTGTAATTTTCAGTGTTGCCTTTTCTTAGGTAAGGTGGTTACTGTTTAAGTGCTGGAAATTGGTGCTGTTTTGGTGTGGGCTGTTTACTATTTATGCAATTTCTGTTCAAACAGAATATGTATCTTTCCCTTGTGTCATTCTTAACAATAAAATAATACCGGGCCTTTATTTATTTTTTATTTCCGCCATGAATTGTAATGAGCAGTGTGTCACACATGTGAGCATGGTCTGTCAGGTGTATCATGCTGGGAAAAAGGTTGAGAACCACTGTAGTAGAGTATATGCCATACTGTTCAGGGAAGAGACGACTGGGTCTCTGCCTCAGGGTCCCAGTGGCTGCATTTGCATTACCATTTGCCTTAATTGTGAAGCTGCAGAAATGTGTAGGAAAAACCCTTCTCTTCTGCTGTTTTTGCTAGTTTAACGGTAAACTTATTTGTATGAAACTATTGCATGAAGCCTTCCAGCATCATATTGAGTTCTTGAAATATTAGATTGGATAGCTAAGGCAGTAAAGCTGGGTAAGGTTTGTCTCTAACGTTCCCATCTTGTTGCAGTGCTCTGGCTGGCAGCAGTATAGCAGGTGATGAGGGCACCTCTAAGAAGATTGCAGATCAGATGGATAACATCATGGACATGCGGGAATATGATGTTCCGTACCATGTGCGCCTTTCCATAGACCTGAAGATTCATGTGGTGAGTGAGAGGATCAAACTTCTGTACCAGTATTAGCGTGAATTAAATAAATATCCAGGTAAATACCATTGAGTAGGATGAATTGCACGAGAATCCAATCCCTTTCCAAAAGAGCATAAGCTAAGTTTGATCATCTGCAGTACTTCTGTTGTTTTCTATTTTTTAATCTTTGGTATTAGTCTTTATTTTTGCATATTTCTCTTATTTTACCTCCGTGTTAGTCTATTCTCCTAAGGAAAATAAGGCTTATGATGAGATGACTGTGTGTGTGTAATTGTGTATAGGAGATTTAGAATAAAAAGTCTTGTACAGCTTGACAATTCATAAATTTTAATAAACTGTCTTGTCTTTACCAAGAATTCAGTGCAATGTTAAACTCATTTTTTTTTCAAAAAGAAATACTATCAAAGCTTAAATGAAAATTCTAAGCAGCATCCCAGGTGGTTCTGCTGAGCTGGGCTCAGACTGGTTCTACCTCTAGGATGCTGGCAAGATTTCCCTGTTAGAGGCAGGTGGGATATAAAGTTTCTCAAACTAGCAATAGTGTTTATTGATGGCCAGTGTAAATGTATGTTTGAGACTTGATTATTGGAGTATACAATGGGGGGAAAAGGCTTAAGAACATAAGAAATTGCCATGCTGGGTCAGACCAAGGGTCCATCAAGCCCAACATCCTGTTTCCAACAGAGGCCAAACCAGGCCACAAGAACCTGGCAATTACCCAAACACTAAGAAGATCCCATGCTAATAATGCAATTAATAGCAGTGGCTATTCCCTAAGGGGCGGATTTTAAAAGGAGCGTGAATAGCCTACTTTTGTTTGCGCTCCAGGCGCAAACAAAAGTAAGCTGGATTTTAGTAGATACGCTCGGAGCCGCGCGTATCTACTAAAACCTGGATCGGCGTGCGCAAGGCTATGGATTTTGTATAGCCGGCGCGCGCCGAGCCGTGCAGCCTACCCCCATTCCCTCCAAGGCTGCTCCGAAATCGGAGCGGCCTCGGAGGGAACTTTCCTTTGCCCTCCCCTCACCTTCCCCTACCTAACCCACCTGCCCGGCCCTGTCTAAACCCCTCCCTTACCTTTGTCGGGGGATTTACGCCTCCCAGAGGGAGGCGTAAATCCCCGCGCGTCAGCGGGCCTCCTGCGCGCAGGGACGCGACCTGGGGGCGGGTCCGGAGGGCGCGGCCATGCCCCCGGGCCGGCCTGGGCTGTAGCCACGCCCCCGGGCCCGCCCCCGGAACGCTCCCGACACGCCCCGAAAATGCAGCGCGGTTCGGGCCCGCCCCCGACACGCCCCCCGACACGCCCCCTCCGAAAACCCCGGGACTTACGCGAGTCCCGGGGCTCTGCGCGCACCGGTAGGCCTATGTAAAATAGGCTTACCGGCGCGCAGGACCCTGCTCGCGTAAATCCGCCCGGTTTTGGGCGGATTTACGCGAGCAGGGCTCTGAAAATCCGCCCCTAAGTCAACTTGATTAATAGCCGTTAATGGATTTCTCCTCCCAAGAACTTATCCAAACCTTTTTTGAACCCAGCTACACTAACTGCACTAACCACATCCTCTGGCAACAAATTCCAGAGCTTTATTGTGCGTTGAGAGAAAAAGAACTTTCTCCAATTAGTCTTAAATGTGCTACTTGCTAACTTCATGGAATGCCCCCTAGTCCTTCTATTATTCGAAAGTGTAAATAACCGATTCACATCTACTCGCTTGTTATCAAAATTACAGGTGTGCCCAGTGGCATTGTTTATCTTCTTTTTTGTTCGAGGCAGTCTGTAGCTAGGGATTCCCACCTTGTGAGATCTGCCACATTGCTTGTCCTGGGAGAAAGAATTGCATACCTGTAACAGGTGTTCTCCAAGTCCTTACAGAACCCGCCCGTCTCCCCTGGGAGTTGGTTCAGATATATATGTTAAGGTAACAAGACTGAAGGGGCCCCCATATGGTATGTTGGCATGCATGGGCATTCTCAGGCACAGTCACATTTTAGAAACTTGGACATAAAAGTTTTGTGCCGGGTTCAATCAGATGAGATCACCTCATGTGTGAGGACTGACATATTGCATTTTTGTTTTGTCTGTTTTGCCAGAGTATACAATAACTCTAAATCTTGGCTAATGTATGAGAGGGCCAATTTTGTGTGTGTTTGTTTTTTTTTTAAAGTCTTGATTCAACCTTCTGTAAGCTCTGGGTGGCCAAAGTCTGTGATGAGAATCTTGCTCTCTGTGCAATAAGCTTATGATTTCTTGCCTATTGTGGTAAGAAACTGCAATATTTTCGTGGTTTGGTCTAATACCATCTTTTTTTTTTTTTTTAATGGGTTAATGGTCACTTTGGCAGCCATTTTTATGTCTTTCTCTCCTCCGATTCTTCACGTGTTAGAGGTGGAAGCAGGTCGTGAGTGCTGGTGCTAGCAAAGCCTGCACCTGTGATGCTTAGTAGAGAGAAAGTAAAGTGATTAAAATATCTGTGTAAATGCTAATGTGGTAATAGATTTAAATATCTGGGCTGTGTGTGTGCTGCTAGCTACTTGCTTGTGTCAAGAGGGAAAATCCATGAATATTTAGGAGTAGTGCACACTTATATGTTCTAGTGTGCCTGAGTTGTCTTCCAGTTTTGTAAAAATACTGGTTAATACTCTGTAAAAATATCCAAAATGTTGATAAACAAAAAAATTGGAAAACCAATTAAGTCCAGATTTTCCCTCTCACTGTGCCTGTTCCCCTTACCTTATCTTTAAGACTCCTTGCCAATTTTTTCTTTCACAAGCTTGTGTCTATCTAAAGCCAAACTCTTTAGGCTCTTATGTAGAAAGCTGAAATCCAGAACCTCCTGGGTAGCATTCTCTGAAATGCTCCCTGTTCCATGCGCAGGTTCCCAGAGGCAGGCAGAGCTCCAGAATCTCAATGCGTGGATGAGACGATGGTGCAGGGAAGAGGGATTCAGTTTTGTAAGGAACTGGGGAACCTTTTGGGGAAGGGGGGGGGGGAGTCTTTTCCGAAGGGATGGGCTCCACCTTAACCAGGATGAAACCAGACTGCTGGCACTAACCTTTAAAAAGGAGAGAGAGCAGCTTTTAAACTAGAAAAAAGGGGAAAGCAGACAGTCACTCAGCAGCGCATGGTTCGGAGGGAGGTATCTTCAAAGGATACTGACGCATTAGACTTTCGGATAGTAGAAAGACTAGGGGGCACTCCATGAAGTTAGCATGGGGCACATTTAAAACTAATCGGAGAAAGTTCTTTTTCACTCAACGCACAATTAAACTCTGGAATTTGCCAGAGGATGTGGTTAGTGCAGTTAGTATAGCTGTGTTTAAAAAAGGATTGGATAAGTTCTTGGAGGAGAAGTCCATTACCTGCTATTAAGTTCACCTAGAGAATAGCCACTGCCATTAGCAATGGTAACATGGAATAGACTTAGTTTTTGGGTACTTGCCAGGTTCTTGTGGCCTGGATTGGCCACTGTTGGAAGCAGGATGCTGGGCTTGATGGACCCTTGGTCTGACCCAGAATGGCATGTTCTTATGTTCTTAACAATGAAGTTCCAATAATAAGAAAAGCAGTCCAGGTGCCTGTAATTATAAGCTCAGCTGAGCTAAAAGATTCCAATTTATCCCTATCAATTAAAAAGCAGAATGAAAATACAAACAAAAAACAAACTTTGAAAATGTTTGTATGCTAATGCCAGAAGTCTAAGAAGTAAGATGGGAGAATTAGAATGTATAGCAGTGAATGATGACATAGACTTACTTGGCATCTCAGAGACATGGTGGAAAGAGGATAACCAATGGAATAGTGCTATACCTGGATACAAATTATATGGCAATGACAGAGAGGAGCACCCGGGAGGAGGTGTGGTGCTTTATGTCCGGGATGGCATAGAGTCCAACAGGATAAACATCCTGCATGAGACTAAATACAAAATTGAATCTTTATGGGTAGAAATCCCTTGTGTGTCGGGGAAGACTTTAGTGATAGGAGTATACTACCGTCCACCTGGTCAAAATGGTCAGACACATGATGAAATAAGAGAAATCGGGGAAGCTAACCAACTTAGTAGTGCAATAATAATGGGAGATTTCAATTACCCCAATATAGACTGGGTAAACGTAACATCAGGACATGCTAGAGACATAAAGTTCCTAGATGTCATAAATTGGTTCAGGAACCAACGAGAGAGGAAGCTATTTTTAAATTTAATTCTTAGGAACGCAGGATTTGGTGAGAGAGGTGGTAAGAGAGTGGTGGGGCCACTTGGCAATAGTGATCATAACATGATCAAATTTGAATAACTGGAAGGGAGACAATAAGTAAATCTGCAGCTCTAACACTAAACTTTCAAAAGGGAAACTTTGATAAAATGAGGAAAATAGAAAAAAACTGAAAGGTGCAGCTGCAAAGGTTAAGTGTTCAACAGGCTTGGACAAGGATTAAAAATACAATCCTAGATGCGCAGTCCATGCATTAAGAAAGGTGGAAGGAAGGCAAAACTTACCGGCATGGATAAAGGTGAAGTCCAAAAAAATCCTTCAAAAATTGGAAAAAGGATCCATCTGAAGAAAATAGGATAAAGCATAAGCATTGTCAGGTTAAGTGTAAAACATTGATAAGACAGGCAAAGAGAATTTGAAATGAAGTTGGCCTTAGAGGCAAAAACTCATAATAAAAATTTTTTTTAAATATATCCGAAGTAAGAAACCTGTGAGGGAGTCTGTTGGACCGTTAGATGATCGAGGGGTAAAAGGGGCTCTTAGGGAAGATAAGGCCATTGCAGAAAGATTAAATTAATTCTTTGCTTCCATGTTTACTAATAAGGATTTTGGGGAGATACCAGTTCCGGAGATGGTTTTCAAGGGTGATGAGCCAGATGAACTGAACCAAATCACTGTGAACCTGGAAGATGTAGTAGGCCATATTGACAAACTAAAGAGTAGCAAATCACCTGGACCAGATGGTATGCATCCTAGGGTTCTGAAGGAACTCAAAAATGAAATTTCTCATCTATTAGTTAAAATTTGTAACCTATCATTAACATCCATTGTACCTCAAGACTGGAGAGTGGCCAATGTAACCCCAAGGGCTCCAGGGGCGATCTGGGAAACTGTAGACCAGTGAACCTGACTTCAGTGCCAGGAAAAATAGTGGAAACTATTCTAAAGATCAAAATCATAGAGCATATAGAAAGACATGATTTAATGGAACACAGCCAACATGGATTTACCCAAGGGATGTCTTGCCTAACAAATCTGCTTCATTTTTTTGAAGGGGTTAATAAACATGGCTAAAGGTGAACAGTAGATATAGTGTATTTGGATTTTCAGAAGGCATTTGACAAAGTTCCTCATGAGAGGCTTCTAAGAAAACTAAAAAGTCATGGGATAGGAGGCGATGTCCTTTCGTAGATTGCAAACTGGGTAAAAGACAGGAAACAGAGAGTAGGATTAAATGGTCAATTTTCTCAGTGGAAAAGGGTAAACAGTGGAGTGTCTCAGGGATCTGTACTTGGACTGGTGCTTTTCAATATATATATATATAAATCAACCTAATAAATGAAGGTTGACCGACGTGCCGCAAATGCGCAGTAGAGAGCAGCTCTACTGCGCATGTGCACGTCTGTCTTAGCGTCAGGAAAAAAAAACATGGGGGTGGCAGCGGGCGGTAGCGGTAGCGGCGGCGGCCAGTAGGGAGGGAGGAGAGAGAGGGAGGGAGGGAGGGACTGAGTGAGGGGGAGGGACTGGGGAGGGACTGAGTGGGAGGGAGGGACTGGGGAGGGACTGAGTGAGAGGGAGGGAGGGGAGGGAGGGACTGAGTGAGAGGGAGGGAGGAGTGGGTGAGTGTGTGGGAGGGAGGGGGGTGGGGAAGAGTGAGGGGAGAGGGAGAATGAGGGAGAGGTGAGAGACAGGGATGTGAGTAAGTGGAAGGGTAAGAAGTTGTGGAGCAGAGAAAAAGGGAGTGGAGGAGGGCTGAGGGGGAGGGGATGGGATTGAGAGAGGGTGGGGAGTGACTGAGGGAAGGGAGAGAGGTGGGAGTGACTGAGGGAAGTGGAGGGAGGTGAGAGTGAGGGGAAGAAGGCAGTGGGAGACAGAGGGTGAGTAAGACTGAGTGGAGGAAAGGGGAGGAGTGAACGAGGGGAAGGGGGAGAGAGGGAGAAAAAGTGTAGAAGGGTGCTGTGTTAGAAAATGGACTGAAAACAAAATGTAGCACGGGCTTAACGGCTTGTATATTTATAAATGATCTGAAAGGAATGCGACGAGGGAGGTTATCAAATTTGCGGATGATACAAAATTATTCAGAGTAGTTAAATCACAAGCAGATTGTGATACATTACAGGAGGTCCTTGCAAATACTGGAAGATTGGGCATCCAAATGGCAGATGAAATTTAATGTGGACAAGTGCAAGTTCCTGTACATACCCAGATCAGTCCAGACAGTGGGTTGAGCCTCCTTTCCAGCAGGTGGAGACAGACTAAAACTTGAAGGATGCCCTATATCAGGACAGAGCCTATCCTTTACCCCTTCAGTATTCGTTTGTCTCCAGCAGGTGCAGCATCTCCTCTTCGGTTCTCTGCTGTAGGCTAGTCAGCCTCTTCTTCTTTCTTTTTCGGCTCAAGCAAGTAGTTCTTTTGATTCCTGCTAGTTTTAGAAACAAAGGAAAAAATCTATGAAGGAAATTTTGCCGCCTTTTAGTGTTTTTACTGTTTTGTGTGGGAGACATCAGTCTCCCAGCTCTTGCCCGGCTCAGGGGGGCTTTGCCCCTTTTGCAGGAGGGGGTTCCCTGCATAGTCCTGAGTCCATGGACGCTTCCAGGTGTGGGGATCGACGCTCTCCGGGCTTCGTTCCCCCTCTGGCTGCCGAGAGGGTTTTTTAACCCGCTGCTGCGCTCAGTAAAAAAAAAAAAAAAGGAGTTTAAAAGTTTCAAACTTTCAATAAGTTGCAGGTGCTCACCTACCTCTAACTTATTTGCAGCAGTTGACCAGCTTTTTTATTTTTTTCTGGTCAGAGTAGGGCTAGAACCAGCAGGCAGCAGGTTTCCCGCCTGCTCTCTCCTGCTGTGCAGGCTGTCAATCAAGCTTTTTTTTTTCAGCTTTTTTTTCTTCAGCCGCGGCTTAGCTATGTCCCGGCTGGCAGCCTGCCTTTCTTGTGGACTGCCCTCTTCGCGTTTTTCGCGGCAGGGCCTCTGCACTGCTTGCCTGCCGGGTGGGGAAGTCCCTCCTCGGCAGGACAAGCAAATTTAGCCCCGGGCTCCACTCCTTCCGGCATGGCTTGGCCTTTCCCGGGTCGGCAGAGCCCGGGAACGGTCGCCATCTTGGATTTTTCATCTGGGCAGATTTCAGTGCTCCCTGGGACTGGGGGGGGCCAGATTTTTTTGATTTGGCCCCTGTGGGTGCCCAGGAGGGGGGTCCTGACCTTCCCTCGCCCCCCTCCCCCCAAATCCAGGGTACCTTTTCAGCGGATTTCGTCCTCCTCATGCACAAATCTTATCTAGCTAGCCTGCATGAGCTGGACGAAAGCCCCCCCCCCCCCCCCGCCAAAAATCCCTCGTTCAGCGCCGTTGACCACTGGACCGGCCGCGGAGCCCCAGGGACCAGATTCAGCGGATGCCCCCCCCCTCGAGGGGGATGACCCTAGAGCCCTCCGTCTTTTTCGTAAGGAGGAATTAGAGCCCCTCCTCCCTTTTGTTTTGCAGGAGCTGGGTCTGGAGAGTCCCTCCGTGGATAATCTCATGGCCTCGCTCCCTAAGGATATGAACCCGGTTCTGGGAGGGCTCCAGCCTCGGCCTTTTCCTTCCACCCCATGCTTAAGCTCCTTATCCTGCGGGAATGGGAGGCTCCTGAGGGTGCGCTTCGGGTGGGGCGTGCGATGGATAAGCTCTATCCCTTCCCGGAGGAGGGCTTGGAGCTGTTGCGATATCCATCCGTGGATTCTTATGTTTCTGCAGTGGCCAAGCACACCACCATTCCGGTGGAAGGTTCCACAGCCTTGAAGGATTCACAAGATCGTAAGCTGGAGGCTCACCTGAAGCGCATCTTCGACATTCTGGCCCTCAGGGTCCGGGCGTCTTGCTGTAGCAGTCTCATGATGCGAGCGGGCCTCCAGTGTGTCCAATAGTTACTCTGTGCCCGGGAGCTTCTGCCAGGTGAGGCAGAACAAGCCGAACGTCTGGAGGCAGTAACTGCTTACGTATCGGACGCCCTCTACGATCTGATCTGTGTCCAGGCGATGGTTTAGGCAGTGGCGGCCCGGAGGCTCCTTTGGCTACGCCAATGGTCGGCTGATCAGTCCTCGAAGACCCGGCTGGGCACGCTGCCCTTCAAAGGTAAGATGCTCTTTGGGGAGGATCTCGAGAAGCTTATGGACTCCTTGGCTGACAACAAGGTCCATAAGCTCCCAGAGGACCGCCCTAAGTCTTCCCGATCCTTTGCGGCCTCTCGCTTCAGGGGCCAGCGTCGCTTCGCTCCTCGGGGGCGGGGCGGTTCTGCGAGGGGGTTTTCTCGTGCGCAGTCCTGGTCGCAGTCCTTTCGTGGCAGACGGCTCTTTCGCGAGGGCCAGCCCGTGCGTGCCACCGCTAAACCTGCTACGCAATGAAGTTCAGCCGACCCATTCCTCGGTTCCTTACCTCGGCTGAAGCCTCTCCCTGTTCTTCGAGGAATGGGTCAAGATCACGTCGGATCAGTGGGTCCTCAACATTATCAGAGACGGGTACGCTTTCGACCTCGTCGGGGAACTTCCAGATCTCTTTCTTTTCTCGCTTTGCAGCCGGGCCAAGAGGGACGCGGTGGTCCAGACTCTCTCCAAGCTTCTGGATCTGGGAGCGGTGGTCCCAGTCCCGGAAAGGGAAATTGGCGCCGGCCAGTATTCTATTTACTTCACCGTGCCCAAAAAGGAAGGGTCCTTCCGCCCAATATTGGACCTCAAGAGGGTCAGTCGGGCTCTCAAGATCCCCCACTTCCGCATGGAAACCCTGTGGGCGGTCATTGCAGCGGTCCGCCCCGGAGAGTTCCTTGCTTCCCTCGATCTCGCAGAAGCTTATTTTCATATTCCCATTCACCGCGACTATCAGAAGTATCTCCGATTCCACATTCTCAACCAGGACTTCCAGTTTTGAGCTCTCCCCTTCGGTCTCGCGACCGCTCCTCACACCTTCACGAAGGTCATGGTAGTAGTAGCGGTGGCCTTGCTCCGGGAGGGGATTCTTGTCCATCCCTATCTGGACGATGGGCTCATCAGGGCCAAGTCGGAGACCTCTTGCCGGCGGGCGGTGGATCGCGTCTTGGAGCTCCTTGCCTCTCGGTGGATAGTGAACTTTTCCAAGAGCAAGCTTCAGCCCTCCCAGGAGTTGGAATTTCTGGGAGCCCACTTCAACACCCGAGTAGGCAAGGTTTTCTTACCTCGGGCGCGAGCCCTCAAGCTGATCGATCAGGTCCAGACTTTGATTGCCCTACCTTCCCCGACAGCCTGGGATTATCTCCAATTCCTGGGATCCATGGCTTCTACCATCGACCTTGTCCCCTGGGCTTTTGCTCATATGCGTCCGTTACAGAAAGCTTTACTGTCCCGTTGGCAGCCAGTGTCGGAGCAGTTCCACGTAGTCCTTCCATTCTTGGATTCTACTGCTGACGAATTACAGTGGTGGCTGTCTCTTCCTCATCTTCTGCAAGGGATGCCTCTCCAAGCTCCACAGTGGATGATAGTGACCACGGACGCCAGCCTGTTGGGCTGGGGTGCGGTCTGCCTTTCTCAGTCCACCCAGGGGACATGGTCGCAGACTCAGTCGCGCTGGCACATCAATCGACTGGAAACTTTGGCGGTCTGCCTGGCTCTTCAGGAGTTCCTTCCCCTGTTCCGCGGCAAGGCGGTACGAGTCCTGTCCGACAACTCCACCACAGTCGCCTACATCAATTGCCAAGGGGGCACTCGCAGTCCCCTGGTAGCCTTAGAAGCCAGCAGTCTCCTCGCTTGGGTGGAGCGTCACCTACAGTGCCTTGCGGCCTCTCACATCGCCGGAAGAGACAATGTTCAGGCTGACTTCCTCAGCCGGCAGACGCTCGATCCAGGAGAGTGGGAGCTCTCGGACGTGGCTCTGATAGTGGACAGGTGGGGTCCTCCTCACCTCGACCTCATGGAGACTCTGCGCAATGCCAAGGCCAATCGGTTCTTCAGCCGCTGGAGGGAGCTTGGCGTAGAGGGCGTGGATGCTCTGGCTCTACCTTGGCCAGCGGACGTCCTTCTGTATGTGTTTCCCCCGTGGCCACTGGTGGGGAAAGTTCTCAGGAAAATCGAGCTCCACCGGGGGCCAGTGATTCTCGTCGCTCCCGAGTGGCCGCGAAGGCCGTGGTTCGCGGATCTCATCAATCTAGCGGTGGATGGGCCCCTGCGCCTCGGTCATTTATTTATTTATTTATTTAGCAGTTTTTTATACCGACCCTCATAGTAGATAACCATATCGGATCGGTTTACATTTTAACAAAGGGTAAAACTGAGGTAACAGTTCTGGTAAATAATAGATAACAAAGGAAAAGGAATAAGTCAAAGTTACAATCAACAAGGTATGGAAAACTTGGAGGCTTAAGGACAAGCTGGAAGGAAGATAGAGGCAGGAAGAATAAATATAACATGATACAAATAATTTAACGGGTTAGAGCATATGCTTTAACCAGGAAATGCCAGTGTCCATTGTTCAGGAGGAAGCGTGTCAAAGTCCTTGTAAGAAGTGAGGCTCAAACTAGTGATTATCCGGTGGATCTGGGAAGGCTTGGTGAAAGAGCCACGTCTTTAGTCTTTTTCTGAAGGTTAAGAGGCAGGGTTCCAATCTGAGATTTGCTGGGATATTGTTCCAGATAGCTGGGCCTGCAATTGAAAAAGCTCTGTTTTTGGTCGTAGAGAGGCGAGTGGCTTTAGTAGGGGGAAATTTCAGAGTGCCTTTGTGGATATCTCTCGTTGGTCTGTTAGAGGAGTGGAGTTTGAAAGGGATATCCAGGTCGAGTTGGAGTTGCTGATGGATGGTTTTGTGTATTAGGGTAATAGATTTGTACAGGATTCTGAAATTTACTGGTAACCAATGTAGGTTTCTGAGGACGGGGGAGATGTGTTCACCGCGGCTGGAGTTGGTCAGCAGTCTCGCTGCCGCATTTTGTATCATCTGCAGTGGTTTGGTGGTAGATTTAGGGAGGCCTAGAAAGAGGGCACTGCAGTAATCTATTTTGGCGAACAGAAGAGCCTGGAGGACTGTCCTGAAGTCTTGGAAAAATAAGAGTGGTCTCAGTCGTTTCAAAACCTGTAGTCTGAAGAAACTGTCTTTGGTAGTTGTGTTGACCATTTTTTTAAGGTTTAGACGATTGTCTATTATTACCCCAAGGTCTCTGACGTGCGTACAGGTGATGTGAGCATTGTGCGGTGAAGGTGGAGGAAGATTGTTTTCATTTGAAGAGATGAAGAGAAGTTCCGTCTTTGCGGCATTGAGGACCAAGTTTAAGCTGTTGAGTAGATTAGTAATGGATAGAAGACAGTTATTCCAGTAGGTGAGAGCTTTTGAGATGGATTCTGTTATTGGGATTAGAATCTGTACATCATCTGCGTACAGATAGTGAATTAGGTTGAGGTCTGTCAGTAGTTGGCAGAGGGGGAGGAGGTATATATTAAAGAGGGTTGGAGATAAGGAGGATCCTTGTGGTACGCCAAGGGAAGATTTTGTTAGAGGTGACTCCTTGTTATTGATTTTGACTTTAAAAGTCCTATTGCTGAGAAAGGACCTGAACCAGTTGTGGGCTGATCCGGAGATGCCGATATCCTCAAGGCGATCCAGGAGGATGGTATGGTTGACTGTGTCAAATGCCGCCGAAATGTCTAACAGAACTAATAAGAAGGAATGTCCTTTGTCTAATCCCATTATAATATGGTCTGTAAGCGAAATGAGGAGGGTCTCCGTGTTGCGTGATTTCCGGAAGCCATATTGCGAGGGGTATAGGATCTTATGGTCCTCTAGATATTCTGAAAGCTGGGTGTTTACCAGTTTCTCTGTAAGTTTGGCAACGAATGGTAGATTGGAGATGGGTCTAAAGTTG
Organism: Rhinatrema bivittatum; assembly: GCF_901001135.1. Classification (NCBI taxonomy): domain Eukaryota; kingdom Metazoa; phylum Chordata; class Amphibia; order Gymnophiona; family Rhinatrematidae; genus Rhinatrema; species Rhinatrema bivittatum. The sequence goes on from NC_042625.1 coordinate 6,235,403, forward strand.
GCTAGTACATTAGGGTCTAGATTGTGTTTCTTGAGGAGGGGCTTAAGAGAAGCGGTTTTTAGGCTGTCTGGATAGCTTCCTTGAGTTAGAAGGCTGTTAATAATATTTGTTAGAGGTCCTGAGATCGTGTCTGGAATAAGCAGCAGGAGTCTTGATGGGATATTATCAGCCGGATGACTAGATGGTTTCTGTCTTTTTAGAATGGATTCAATCTCTTTGGTGGAGATTAATTCGAAGCTGTCCAACTTAGGTTTAGCGAACAAATTGCAGTTCTCATCTGATTTGAGAGGTGTTGTATTAGGAGGAAGGAGGGCGAGAGTATTTAGGATCTTCAGTTGAAAAAATGAGGCGAGTTCATTAGCCTTGGATAGAGCTTGTTCGTCTGGAATAGGTGGCGGGGTTGATTTAGTTATTTGTGTTACGTAAGCAAATAGGGCCTGGGCGTCATATTGGTAGTGGTGTATTTTGTTGGCGTAATATTCCTTTTTTTTTTTTTGTAGTATGCAGGTCCTATAGCGATGTAAGAAACCCTTGTATGCTGAAAGGGTAGTTGGGTCATCTTCCTTGTCTCCTCCGGCAGGGGCCTGTATATTTCGACCAGGCCGATCGCTTCTGTCTTGTGGCCTGACTTTTGAACGGCGTCGCCTGAGGCGCAAAGGTTATAGGGAGGAGGTCATCTCCACCCTGTTGCAAGCCCGGAAGCAGTCGACTTCTCTGGCCTATGTGCGCATCTGGAAAGTTTTTGAGTCCGCGTGTACGGAGGCGGGTGTCCCTGCGTGCTCCGCCTAGATTCCTTTGATTCTTTCTTTTCTTCAGAAGGGACTCTCGAAGGGCCTCTCCTTCAGTTCTCTACGTGTTCAAGTCTCTGCGCTCGGCTCTCTCCTGGGTCGGGTGGACGGTCATGCCTTAGCAGCTTACCCTGACGTGGTTAGTTTCCTGAGGGGCGTTAGACACCTCCGCCCCCCCTCTCGGGCCACGTGTCCGTCGTGGAGTCTCAACCTAGTCCTTCGTGCTCTCTGTGCGGCTCCCTTCGAGCCTCTTCGCCACGCTACGCTCAAGGATCTTACTCTAAAGACTGTCTTTCTAGTCTCTATTTCCTCTGCTCGCCGTATTTCCGAGCTTCAGGCGCTGTCCTGTCTGGAGCCCTTCTTGCGTTTCTCGGATTCCGGGGTTTCTCTCAGGACGGTTCCTTCCTTCTTGCCTAAGGTTGTCTCCGCTTTTCATGTCAACCAGTCGGTAGAACTCCCAGCGTTCTCTCCGAAGGAATTTGCGGGTACGGCGGGTGGCGACCTTCGTCGGCTAGATGTAAAACGAGTCTTGCTTCGTTATCTCCAGGTCACTAATGACTTCTGGGTATCGGACCATCTCTTCGTCCTTTGGAGTGGTCGCCACCGCGGTAAACAGGCTTCTAAGACCACGATTGCGCGGTGGTTGAAGGAAGCCATTTCCTCGGCGTATCTTTGTCAAGGTCGTCCGCTTCCTGAGGGTCTGAAGGCCCATTCTTTGTTCTCAGGCTACTTCTTGGGTGGAGAGTCAATCTGTCTCCCTGCAGGAGATTTGCAGGGCTGCACACTTTTGCTCGGCACTACCGTCTGGATGTACACGCTCCGGTATTCAGTTCCTTTTGGGCGGCAAGTGCTTCGAGCGGGACTGTCTCGGTCCCACCCAGTTTAGGGAAGCTTTGGTACATCCCACTGTCTGGACTGATCCGGGTACGTACAGGAAAGGAAAATTAGTTCTTACCTGTTAATTTTCATTCCTGTAGTACCACGGATCAGTGCAGACGCCCTTCCCTGTCTGTCTTCTGTCCTCTCGAAGCTTGTTTTCTTGCAGGTCTGCAGATTTTCATATATTTCTTTGTGCAAGATTACTGAGCAATTACACCGGAAGCCTTGGTCGTTTTCTTATACCAAGTTGATGCAAGAGCGTATAGGTATACCATGTTTTTCTACATTATTCTATATTTGCTCCGTTGAGCTTTACAGTTACTTGCTTGATCCTATTCTTGGGTTTGTTGTTTTATGCTTTGACATACGTTATACTGAAGGGGTAGAGGATAGGCTCTGTCCTGATATAGGGCATCCTTCAAGTTTTAGTCTGTCTCCACCTGCTGGAAAGGAGGCTCAACCCACTGTCTGGACTGATCCGTGGTACTACAGGAATGAAAATTAACAGGTAAGAACTAATTTTCCTGTGTTGCATATAGGGAAAAATAACCCTTGCTGTAGTTACACGATGTTAGGTTTCATATTAGGAGCTACCACCCAGGAAAAAGATCTAGGCATCGTACTAAATAATACTTTAAAATAATCGGCTCAGTGTGCTGCAGCAGCAGTCAAAAAAGCAAACAATGTTAGGAATAATTAGAAAGGGAATGGTTAATAAAATGGAAAATGTCATAATCCCTCTATACGCTCCATGGTGAGACCGCACCTTGAATTCTGTGTACAATTCTGGTCGTCGCATCTCAAAAAAGCTATAGTTGCGATGGAGAAGGTACAGAGAAGGGCAACCAAAATGATAAAGGGGATGGAACAGCTCCCTATGAGGAAAGGCTGAAGAGTTTAGGGCTGATCAGCTTGGAGAAGAGACGGCTGAGGGGGGGATATGATAGAAGTCTTTAAGATCATGAGAGGTCTTGAATGAGTAGATGTGAATCGGTTATTTACACTTTCGAATAATAGGACTAGGGGGCATTCCATGAAGTTAGCAAGTAGCACATTTAAGACTAATCGGAGAAAATTCTTTTTCACTCAACGCACAATAAAGCTCTGGAATTTGTTGCCAGAGGATGTGGTTAGTGCAGTTAGTGTAGCTGGGTTCAAAAAAGGTTTGGATAAGTTCTTGGAGGAGAAGTCCATTAATGGCTATTAATCAAGTTTACTTAGGGAATAGCCACTGCTATTAATTGCATCAGTAGCATGGGATCTTCTTAGTGTTTGGGTAATTGCCAGGTTCTTGTGGCCTGGTTTGGTCTCAGTTGGAAACAGGATGTTGGGCTTGATGGACCCTTGTTCTGACCCAGCATGGCAATTTCTTATGTTCTTATGACCAAATCAGCAACTATACCAATAAAAAGAATAATTCACCACAATTAACAAATAGAATAATATCAAATTATTCATGAAAGCATTTCCGGACCCTTAAAGATTCACTACCATCAAATACAGCATTACTGAACATTTCCTATTAAACTGAAACAGTCTCTATCTACCAATCATTACAATGTTTTACTTCTCGTTAAACTTTTTATCTTTCCTCTAACTCTAATCCCAGTTAGAATGACCCCCGTTTTATTGTAACTTTTTTCTTCCATGCACTTGTTTTACTTTTTAATGTATACTCCTATGTTATTAGTTATTTACGTTATAATGTATTTCTCACCCCTTGTTTTATGTAAACCGACATGATACGAACTCCGTGAATGCCGGTATAGAAAAATACAAATAAATAAATAAATAAAAAATAGTTTAAAAACTCATAAAAATGTTCCACACACCCATAAAATATTTCAAAATAGACACATCAAATATTACCCAATAATTTAAAACTAATTTAAAAAAATTCCCCAGTCTCCATACCTGGGAACTTTTGATTTCCAGATGCCCGAGATTATCATGGATTAATAAGCAGAGAAGAAGAAGGGGGGGGGGGGAAGGGCTTGTTGCGCACCCACATTGCTCTTTCTCTTGCCCTTCCATGCACACAAACATGCTCTCACTCTCACTGGCTCCCTTACACACCCAGACCCCAGGCAGGCATCCATCCATTCATTCTCACGCGCACACCCCCCCAAGGCAGGCAGCCATCCATTCATTCTCACGCGCACACCCCCCCAAGGCAGGCAGCCATCCATTCATTCTCACGCGCACACCCCCCCCCAGGCAGGCAGCCATCCATTCATTCTCACGCGCACACCCCCCCAGGCAGGCAGCCATCCATTCATTCTCACGCGCACACCCCCCCAGGCAGGCAGCCATCCATTCATTCTCACGCGCACACCCCCCCAGGCAGGCAGCCATCCATTCATTCTCACGCGCACACCCCCCAGGCAGGCAGCCATCCATTCATTCTCACGCGCACACCCCCCCAAGGCAGGCAGCCATCCATTCATTCTCACGCGCACACCCCCCCAAGGCAGGCAGCCATCCATTCATTCTCACGCGCACACCCCCCCAGGCAGGCAGCCATCCATTCATTCTCACGCGCACACCCCCCCAGGCAGGCAGCCATCCATTCATTCTCACGCGCACACCCCCCCAGGCAGGCAGCCATCCATTCATTCTCACGCGCACACCCCCCCAGGCAGGCAGCCATCCATTCATTCTCACGCGCACACCCCCCCAGGCAGGCAGCCATCCATTCATTCTCACGCGCACACCCCCCCAGGCAGGCAGCCATCCATTCATTCTCACGCGCACACCCCCCCAGGCAGGCAGCCATCCATTCATTCTCACGCGCACACCCCCCCAGGCAGGCAGCCATCCATTCATTCTCACGCGCACACACCCCCAGGCAGCCATTCATTCCCGCATGCGCATTCACACACACACACACGGCAGCCTTGGAGCTTCTCTTGCTCCTCTGCTGCCACTGTCACCACCACTGCATGATGGGGAGGAGCCAGTCCTTTGGCCAAGCCCACTCTGCTGTTCCTCCTCTCTGCAGGCCATGCAATATTGAAAAATCCAAGATGTAGCACTTCCCTCCAGGCTGATCTCCTGTAATGTGAGATCAGCACAGAGAAAGTGCTGCCCTTGAGAGCTTTTAATAACAGGAGGCCTGCACAGATTGAGATGGGCTCAGTTTGCCCAGCCATGCAGATGTGAAGCTGAAGAAATTGGCCTCTTCCTTTCTTCCCCTCCGGATGGTTGGGGTCCACTGGTAGCCTCTTCCTTTCTTTGCTGCCGGTGGGATAGTGTCCACCGTGACCATGCGGGCCGCTCTACGGCTGTGTGAGGCTTCTCTTCTTTCTGCCCCACTGCAGTCACCTCTGGCTGCTGACATCCAGGTCAAAGTGATGAACAAAGACCTGCATGACATTGAAGGCACCAGCAGGCCAGATCTAAGGGGACAAATGGAGGAGGAGGAGGGCCAGAAAAAGCTGCCATCGGGCCAGGTTTGGCCTGTGGGCTGTAGTTTGGCCACCCCTGCTATAGAGTGAGGTAGCTGCAGCAAGCAAATGAACAAAGAGGAGCTTAGAGCCACCACCAGTAAGGCTGAATGCTGTTGCAATGGAGGGGGGAGAGGGGGATTCTTGTTGGGAGTAGGGAGAAAGAGGGGCGTGCTAGGTAAGGGATGGGGGTAGAGAGGCATATGCTGCCGAGTGGATGGGTGGGAGAATCATTTACTGTGCTGGCTTCTATTTACCCGGAAACATAATTAGACATTTGATTCCACTGATTTTTCTCTTTTTTTTTTTTTTGTTCGTCATAATAAACCCTGATAAATTCTCCGGAAAAGTAAATACAATAAATGAAGGGCCCTATCTATTCTATACCTATCACCTGTTTTCATTTCTTGCACCATTTCATACAGAATGTCTTCTGTTTTAATTCAATATGACTTTGCAGATCTGCATTGCTTTCTTTTAACCACAGTGCACTTCTGGCCAACATAGCCAGTGACATTAATTTGATATAAAGTCATAAGTAGAATTACAATATACTCAGAAGCCACTTGAGTGCTTGGAAATGCTTTTAATAATTCTAGATTTCCGTGCTGTGATTTCTAATTGCCAAGCAGTTGGCTGCTTTAGAAGAACCCGGAAGGCAGAGGCTGAAGCAATTGTTGCATTCAGCGCTGCTCCTGTTGCCTCCAAATTATTAAGAACCAGATCAATCTTTCTGACCATGTATTACCTCTAGGCCAGGAATAGTTGTTTTATTAATGCCTGCAGTCTACTTTAGGAGCTTTGAATTTGGACTCTGAATCATATTTCTGTGACAGATAAAGCAATGGAAAAGTTTTAGTAAGAGACCTTTTTCTCTTTGGAAATTTTCATTGGTTAGAAATAGTTTTCTTGGTTGCTGGATGTTCCAGAACACTGTTTTTTTGTTTGAGATGAAGACAGTCTGGGATCTCCCAAATAAAAATGTTCTTCAAGAGAGAAAGCAGACATTTTGTTGTGTATAAACAAGAATCCATCTCTTCTTCATGAAATAGCCTTGTTTTCTGAGGCGTGCTAAGCAGCACTGCCACTACCTCCTAGACGAAATTCCAGATCACCCGACTCTGAATAAATACTGTCCTCCAAGTTTCCTTTATAGAGCAATGAGGTTGCCTTGTTAGTGCACTTATTGTCCAGAAATAAAGGTTAATAAGTAAAGACAAAAAGGTATTGCCTTGTATATATTTTTTTTATTTGCTAACCTTTTATTTCTGAAGTTTTCTTTACCTCAGCTAATAGAATGCAAATGCTCTTCCTCCAATTCTGATACCAGATGTCTAGGGTATCTAGAAGTATATATCATGATGCTCCAGATCCTTTTTAAACTTCCTTGTAATTCTTTGTGCAATTTCAGGAGGCAAGTAAGAGCAGAACTTGAATTGCTAGAAAATGGCACAAATCACCCTTCCCTGTATGTACCCGGATCAGTCCAGACACTTGGGTTTTGCCTCCCCTCCAGCAGATGGAGACAGAGAAGTTTTCTCAAACAACCCTGCCATATATATCAAGGTGCCACCCACAGTCTATCAGTCTTACTCTGTCTCCAGCAGATGGTGGAGGTGCAAAACCCACAGTCTCTTCTGATCCCTGATTGAAACCTTTGGTAGTGTAGGATTTAGTCAGGGTCTTGATTGTACTTTTGGTGAGCTATCTCTTTAAGTTATAAAAAAATAAAATAAAAAATCAGAGCACAAGTTCCTCGTCAGCGGTTCTGAGAGCCTCCCTGGGGGTTGTAAGGTCCTGAGGGGACCATCCCCCCTGGTCGAGGCTGCTGCTAAGGGTTGAGGACCCTGTACTTATTGGTCAGCAAAGTACCTGTCACCTGATGACATTTAACACATTTTGGGTTGGGTAGCCGTCCCATCTGGCAACGACGCACATCATCGCAAAAAATATGATGTAGAATCTTAAATTGCAATTCCTGAAGAGAGAGATCTGGTAGGCTCTTGGACATAAACTTAAAACATGAAAGCAGATTAGTAGATATATCCATGTTCCACGCCTCTGTCCAATAGCGCGCCAAAGAAGCCACATGCGTCGCAGAGCGATATGATGTACCAAACTCGCACCAACCTTTAATGGAATTACGTTTTAAGGCCCTATCAAAAAAACGCTGTGTAAAGGCTGACTCCCGATGATATGACTCCTCAGTCCAATGAAAAGATTAGAGATAGTGACGGGTCTGTAAATATGCATAGAAATGTTTAGCTGGTAAGTCATATTCTCGGGCCAAAAAGGCAAAATCCTGTACCACTGGCAAGTCTGGAACATAGAAGCAAAAAAATGAACGCCAAACCTTTCTGCAGCCATGTATCAAAAAGAAAGTAGTTGTCACGGCCTGGCTGAAAGTCCAAGTTGCCCATTAATGGCATGAAAAGAGAAGAAAGACCCGACAGTCCTCCTCTGGACCGTATCCATCGCCAGGCCTGACGACATGGTTGTACCAGAGTACGAGGGATATTTAATGTCCTATAAGCCCCGGGGCTAGCCTGGAATCAAGTACAAAGGGGACCAAGGTGCAATCATACTGATCACCAACCCATCCTCACAATATGCATATTCATCAAGGATCCATTCCCCCACAAATCGAAGTTGGCAGGCCGCATTGTATAACCGAACATCCGGCAGGCCAAGTCCACCCTCCCCTCTCTGAGACATCAACACCTGATAGCGTAACCTCGCTTTTTTCCCTGCCCAAAGAAATGTTTGAAAAGAAGACTGCAACCACTTTAAATCTCTGCTAGAAAGCCAGCAGGGCAACATATGCAATTTATAAAGGAGCTTAGGCATAAGGACCATCTTAATAAGAGCACCTCTACCAAAAAGAGAAAGGGGCAGAGAGCGCCAAGCCTTCAGTTGAGCATCCAAGTCTACCAGTGTGCTTTTTATATTCAAAGCATAAAGATCCAAAGGGTCTCGAGAAATCCATACCCCCAAATATTTCAGTTTATTCGGAGCCCACATGAACAGAAACCCTCCCTGCCAATGTTGTTGTACCCCAGGGTCAATAGCGAGCGCTTCTGACTTAGAAAAATTAATGGTCAGTCTCGAAATGGAGTGAAAAACATTGAATAATGGGGATGCTAGTCCGAGGCTGCCCCACAAATAACAAAATATCAGCGAACATTGCTAACTTCATTTGGTGACGGCCTATACAGATGCCTCTAAACATATCCTCCAACCACAACTTAATAGCCAGAGGTTCCAAGGCTAATACAAATAAGAGGGGACAAAGGGCATCCCTGGCGCACCCCACATAGTATAGGGAAAGCTTCTGACAAAGTACCGTTGATAAGTAACCTGGCACTCGGATTAGCATACAGAGCTTGCAGCCAAGATAAAAAGGAGCCTGATATGCCATATGCTTGCAAAGCCCAAAATAAATAGTCCCACGAGAGGGAATCAAAAGCTTTTTCTGCATCCAAGCTCAGCACCAGGGCTTCGGTGTTAGAATGAAAATTTAATAGGCCAATCAGGCGCCTCACATTTTTAACGCCTTGACGCCCCTTAATAAAACTAGTTTGGTCACCATGTATTACGGAGGGCAAAAGGAGACTCAATCTGGCCGCCAGCACTGTTGTCAATATTTTTAAGTCCCCATTTATAAGAGAGATAGGTCTATACGAGCCCACTTCCTGTAAATCCTTCCCAGGCTTGGGGAGCAACACTATAGTGGATTGATTTTCTGCGAGGGTAACTGGATTCTCTTGTACTAAACTATTATAATAAGATCGTTGCACAGGTAAAATGGGGAATTTCAAAATCTTATAGAACTCTGGCCCCAGGCCATCTGGTCCAGCCTCCTTACCCAACTTGAGACCGTGTATAACGGCATGAATTTCAGAATCAGTTACAGGCATATTTAACGATAAAATCTGCGCTTCAGTAAGGTGCGGCCAAGGAAGATCAGAAAAGAAAGACTCTCTTGACGGGATATGGCTATCCTTTTTCCCATAAAGCCTACTATAGTATTCCAGAAAACGCTCCATAATTGCTGTGGAAGTGTTTTGACTGGACCCAAACCTATCCCTAATACTTGTTATAAGAGTCTAGGGGCCACGCACCTTAACCAAACTGGCCAGCAGCTTACTGGGCCCATTACCATAGCGATACAATTGATATTTATAATATCTCATAGACTTGGATGCTTGCTGAAACAGGAGCGTTTGTAGAGTTTCCCTCAGCTCGTTTACTTCACGCTTGCTAGATTCTGACATGGCACTAATATGCCGGAGCTGCGCCCGTTTCAATTCTGCAGTTTAAGAATCGCAGCATTACGCTTCCTATTCTGGGTAGCAACATAGGCTATAATGTGTCCCTGCATTACTACTTTACCTGCTTCCCATGGAACCCGTGGTGTGATATCAGGAGTATTATTTAGAAGCATATATTCTTCCCAACGGGTTACCAGGTAGCGAGAAAACTCCTTATCCAAGAACAGCCCGGGGGACATGCGCCAGGAAAAAGGGGGCTTAGGAGTACGTCCCAATATTACGGTAACAGAGATTGGCGCATGATCTGATAAGGCAAAGGTGCCTATGGTAGCATTTGTCACCCTGGGGAACAGGAATTCCGAAATCAGAAAATAATCCAAACGAGAATAGGACCCATGAGGATGTGAAAAAAAAAGTATAATCCTGCTCTCCAGGATGCAACGCCCTCCAAATGTCCAACAGGCGCAATTCATGGCATATAAAATTAGGGCCCTTATGAATATCATTAGGTTCTACAGATTTAGGAGGTTTGCAGTCTTCCAATTTGTTGGCTACCATATTGAAATCCCCTCCCACTAAAAGTGCACAATCAGAAAGTTCACCAAGGATCCTCACTAGACGAGTAAAAAAACTCATGTTGATAAACATTAGGTGCATATACATTACTCAAAGCCACTCTTTGTTGATTACACAATCCCTGGACTATGACATAGTGACCCTCGGGGTCGTGCCATACCCGTTCAGATTGAAAAGGCAGTTGTTTATGAATGAGTATAGCGACCCCTCTTTTTCTGGACAAGTATGAGGAGAAAAAACACTGCCCCACCCACTCTCTTTGTAATTTGGTATGTTCATTCGCTGACAAGTGAGTCTCTTGAATGAACACAACCTGCGACCCCAGGCGTTTAAAAGCCATAAGGAGTTTTTTTCGTTTGATAGGGGAGTGTATGCCATCTACATTAAGGGATGTGCATTTTCTGTAGCCATAGCCGAAAGTACTTAAAAAATAGTACCAATAGGATGCGACATAGCCGCCATGGCAACAAAAAGAGATCCCAGGGCTCACCAGCCTAAGCCCCCAGGATCATGAAAAAATGACCTCCAAAAATACAGGTCAATGGCCACAAAAAACTGCCTTATCACCCGGATGAGAGGGACATCTCCCAGGATTCCCTCCCCACCCCAGACCCAGCAAACTGAATTTCTCAACCCAAGCACACCATTCGCACCACACAAACCACAACCATACCAACTCACAGACACACATAACCCACCACACGCACACCTGCCCCAAGAGGCTCAGAGCCATTCCTCCCACCCCCCATTCTTGGAAGCAGTAGTGAAAAGAAGACCCCCCTCTAGGCCCCCTACACCCCCCCCCCCCCCCCCCCGAAACGACACCATAACTTGTACAAAGGATCAAGCAACATTAACAGCATTTTAGAGGCATAATGAAGCCACGTGGCCCCCCACCAAGGGGACCTCGACTTGTCAGCTGCACTCCAGGGTCTCGGACACCATAGCATAGTCAGATGAAAACATGTTTTAGCTACAAAAACGTGTGACATGTCCCGTCGATCCCCAACGTGAGAATAAGAGTTACGTAACAGGAACCAGGATCTTCAGCTTTCTTCCCTCTACTCCACTACAAAAAGGTTTTCTTACAACAATCCGCAGTTATTCTTCCCCTGTTGCTGGCAAGGTAGCTATAAATCTGTCAGCAGCATCTCTGGATGTGAAGAGAAGAACCTTGTTATCATGGAAAACTCGCAGCTTAGCTGGATAAAGCAACCCAAATTTGATGCCTTGCTTATGCAACTCTGTACATGCCGGAGACATGATTTTTTCGTTGTGCCGCCATCGCCGCTGAGAAATCATTGAATAGAAGTATCTTATGGCCTTGAAAGTCCATGGACGCCTGCCTAGATGCTCGCATGATCTGCGTTTTATGTGCCCAGTTCAATATTTTCGCTAGCACCGGTCTGGGTCTGTTTGCTCCTTCCCGTAAGATTCCAATTCGGTGAACTCATTCGCAGACCATTGGCGTCACAGAAAACTCCAAACCCAGTTGTCTCGGCAACCAAGATTCCACAAATTCAGACAACTCACTGTCTTTGACTGACTCTGGAACCCCTATAATACGGATATTGTTCCTCAGACTTCTGTCTTCCAAATCCTCAATTTTGGCCAGCAAGTCTCATTGGGTAGCTTGTAGCGCTTCCACACCGCGCTCCGACTCGCTCAGCCGGTCTCCATGATCCGACAGAACATGTTCCGCTTCATCCAATCGTTTTGTCTGACCTTCCAACGCCGATTTAATGTCGTCCATAGATGCCTGTATTTTAGTAAGGCGAAGGTCTAAAGCTGCTGTGACACTTTGAGAGATTTGAAGAAGAGCATCTGCAGACAGCGAATCAAGAACCTTAGCACCTACAGGGGTCTCCGCCATCTTGACAGCAGGTTGTGGGACCGGCAGACGGCACTCTTCCGCGCGCTCCTCCGTCGCATTGCCCCCTCCTCCAAACAGCAAGGGGCTCCCGCCCCCCGGGCAGCTATACAGACGCCGGTCAGAAGACGTACACTGAGAGAGCTGAGATTGAAAATTCCAAATAGCCAGTGGAACGCAGCAACACAGCCCAAGAGTTCAGTATGAGATATCTGAAGAGGGGTGCACCAAATAAGCAAAGATCAGCAAAACCTGGGAGTAAAGTATGAGATATCTGAGAAATAAAGTTCCAAGGAGCCAGTGGAATGTACTTTGAGGTATCTGAGAAGGAATGTTCCAAATAATCAATAAAATGTAACAACAAGACCAGAGAGTGCAGTATGAGACATCAATAAGAGAATTCCAAGGAACCAGCGAGGTGCAACAACGCTGTCTGGGTCTGCAAGCAGCCACCACCCTCTGTGCAGCTGTCTTTCAAGGCTGAGCTTCCTATCTAGACCCGGCAGATACCTTCCAGGGAGCCATTAACTGACACAGTCCAGCTGTGCGCCACTCCAGGGAAGAGGCGCTGGGCCCAGAATGCAAGTGGATCCAAAAGGTTAAGCAATAAGGGAGGCCCCGAGCTCCAGCCCCTCCTCCCCAGCAGGCTCAAGTACAGTACCTCTGAAGCATAGGCTAGCGCGGTTCGAAAGCTGCTCCTGCAGATCGCGGCTCACCTCAGTCCCATCGGGCGCATTAGCTGATCCAACCCTCTGGGGGATGACCACGGGGCTCCGGAAGAAAAACGCCGTCAGGCTGCTTCCCTGAGATTAAAAGACCAGCGGGCCGCACCGCATGGCGGCCGCCATCTTGGCCGCGCCGCAGCAGCTCCGGGCCCAGCTTTAATCTGCCGGCATCCACCATCCAGAGAGGCAGAAGCACCCGCTTCGGGGTCCCATCGATCTACAGAGACTCCCGAAGTAAATGCTGTGCGATATGCCGCCGTTGTTAGGGCGATCGGGAGGGAAAGAACTGCAGGGGGGCTACGGAGCTCAAACCCTCACTTCCGCTCCTGGTGACGTCATCACCGGAAGTCCAGACCAATCCTAGACTTAAAAAGAGTCAACAGGTGTCTTCGGATACCGTGTTTCAGAATGGAGACTCTTCGGTCAGTCATCGCCTCCATCCGACAAGGAGAGTTCTTGGCTTCTCTAGATCTCACGGAAGCACATCTCCATATCTGCATCCGGTCGTTTCACCAGAGGTTCCTCAGGCTCTGCATTCTGGGAAATCATTATCAGTTCCAGGCTCTTACTTTCGGCCTAGCCACCACTCCCCGCACGTTCACCAAGGTGATGGTGGTGGTCGCTGCACAACTCCGGAGAGAAGGCTTTCTGGTGCATCCCTACTTGGACGATTGGCTGATTTGGGCGAAGTCAGAGCTTCTGTGTCACAGTGGTCAGCCGGGTTCTACAGCTATTGCGATTGCTTGGTTGGGTGGTCAACCTTGCCAAAAGTCGTTTGACCCCTATACAGTCTCTGGAGTTCCTGGGAACTCTGTTTGACATGAAGCAGGGCAGAGTATTCCTCACCACAGAACGTGTATTCAAGCTTCAGAGTCATGTAAGGCACCTGTTGTCCCTGCAGATACCGCAGGTGAGAGATTACCTGAAGGTTTTGGGATCCATGGCTTCCACTCTGGCCCCTATGCTCATCTGCGTCCCTTACAATCCGCATTGCTGTCCCGCTGGAATCCGGTGTCAGAACAGTTCCACCTTCCGCTTCACTTATGGACTCCGCAAGAGTCAGTCTCGACTGGTGGCTTGTCTCTGATCATCTGACGTGTTGGGCATTACCCCTGATAATGTCCGACTGGACAGTTGTCACAGTTGTCACCACGGATGCCAGTCTCTCAGGTTGGGGAGCGGTTTGTCTGGGAAAGTTGGTGCAGGGGCAGTGGTCCAGAGAACAATCTCAGTGGTCTATCAACCGCCTAAAGATGGTATCATGCTTAGTAGCCAGGCCTCAAGCAAATGCGGAATATCCACTTCCAAAAGTGCTTCAGGGAAGCCCACAAACCGAAGATTATTCCGGCATGACCGGTTCTCAAGATCATCTAATTTCTCGTCTCTAATTTTAGTGTTTTTTTCCAGTTCTTCCATGCGGCATTCCAGGGCACCAGGCACCAGTATCATCTTCTGTAAGCGATACCCGACCCTCGACCTTGTCCACGTGGGAGCCAATTTCAGCAAAGGAGGCTCTTACCTCCGCTATTTGTTCAGATAATTGGTGTAGACGGACATCCAATGCTGAGACCACCGCATTAGAGATTTTATCTTCCAAGGATTCCTCTCCCGTATCCTCCCCTAAGGCAGGGACGGTCGCCATTTTGGGCTCCGGGGCCCGCGTGTTCTCCTTGTCTTTTTTCACCGCCCTCGTGGCCATATGTCGCCAGAGCTTTCGTGCAGAGTTGCACTAATAGTTAAGAAAAAGATGGGTGCAGCTGGAGAGAAATAGTCAGCGTAATGTGGTATTTAAAAGCTGTATGGCTGGGGTGATGGCCGGAGCTCAGTCAGCATGCAGCTACCGAGCCCACCACATCACGTGATCCCAGAAGGCTTTTAAACAAGCACTTTTTACAAATCGCGATCTTTTGTTCTCCCCTAAAACCCGTTCCTCTGAAGGATGTATTAATTGCATTTTACCCTTTTCTACTCATACCTGGGATCTCACGACCATTATAAGTCACCATTGGCCCATTTTGGCATTACATAAATATTTTGACTTTCCTCTAAGGTTTACATTCCGACGTTGCCTTAATCTTAGAGATTTATTAGTTCATTCTCAGTGAAATGAAACTACATCTCCAAATCTTCCTCCTTTTTCAGGTTTTTCACCCTGTGGCCATTGTTCTGTATGCCCTCATGGGTTACCTAGCTCCACCTTTGAACAACCAGTTACTCATCATGTATAACATCTTAATTTTTCCACCACTATGTCATAGTGTGCCCATGTCTTAAGTTGCAGGTGGGCAAAACTATTCAGTCAATGCGCACTAGGATCATTGAACATAGGTCTAATATTCGGACTGGTTGTGAAACAGCTCCCTTGGTTTCCCATTGGTCTCAGCAATCACATACAGAAGCAGACCTTAAGTTCCCGATCATTGATGTTGTTCCCCCGCTGTGCGCGGGGGTAATTTCTCAGAAATTTTATTACGCAGGGAACAAAAATGGATTTTTAAACTGGACTGTCTAGCTCCTAAAGGATTTAATAACGAAATAGAATGGTTTAATTTTATTTAGTTTTTCACCCTTTTCTATTGGCTTACGTGTTCTGTGTTGTGCTTTTTGATTGGTGTAGCGCTTCGCGCCAAAACCCGGTCCTTTAAATGGACGCTGCAGTCAGTACTGTCCACTCTCCTAGACTTGAACTATTTTCATCATGACATCTTCACTAAGGTATGTGTCTCAGCGTCATTTATAAGTTAGCCCATTTTATAGGGTCCATAGCTTTTGACATGTTTTTACTTTCTGTTTCGATTTACAGTGTTTAAATATATTTGCTAGTCCCTCCTGACGCAGCTTGGAGCGAAACACGGGTCCGTGTCGGGGGACCTGTTTTGACAACTGTAATTTACCATGTTGAGTTCTGGAGCAGCCGCTTTATTTTGAAAATAATAAAAAACAACTTGAGAGAGAATTAACTTTATTCCATTTTGGACCATTTACTTATTTTGCATCTCCTTCGTGTTGTGTGTTAAAATATTTAACATTCTTTTACTACACTTTCTCGTTACCCATTATTCTTGGTGGGGATTTCAGTATGGTATTAGACAGCACTATTGATAGACAACCAGCTTGACTCCCCTCTCGTGCTGATCTTACAGATGGTCTCCCATTTCTGTGCAGTAATTTGGACCTGATAGATGTGTGGAGAGTCCTCCATCCTTTGGAGGAGGATTATACATGTCTCTAGGACACATGGCTCAAAATCACGTGTGGATTACTTACTAGTAAGTAAGGCTTATTTCTCGAAGGTGGTTGGTTCTACAATTGGCCCTCTAGTCATTTCGGACCACATGCCTGTATGGTTTGGTATTGAAGGGATCTCTCCTTTATCAGCTAGTCAAAAATGGAGGTTACCTCCTCATCTTTATTACGATACCTCTTTTCACACTTATCTCAGGGTTAAATGGAGGGAATATGCCCACTTTAATGAGGAACACCAATTACTCTGTCCTTTACCGGGAAGACGTGAAAGCTATACTGCATGGTGAGGCTTATGTTACCAAAAAGAAATGGGAGCTTGTGGGTGGTATTCTGTGACTAGGAAAACAACTCCAACTGGCCAAGTGACAATACTGTCAGAACCCTTCTGTCACAAATCACACTCAATTTTATACAGCCCAAAGTGCCTTAAATAAACTCATTCACCAGAAAACAAAGAAAAGTTTACTTTATAATAAATACAAATTTTTTTAAATACAGTAACAAGGCAGGGAAATCTTTAGCAAATATTGTTCGATCCTGGGAAGGTAAGACCCACATATTAGCTTTGCAAGATAACATGGGTCATGTAAAACACTCTTCCAAAGACATTATTGATATCATTTATAGGACTGAACCCTGTGAGATCCCTTCCATTCAGGCCTATCTGGCTAAGACTATTCTGCCTTGTGTGTTTGAGGAGGATCTCCAGTGCTTAAATGCTCCAGTCACACTTCCAATATTGTTACTAGCAATTAAATTCTCTGCACTTTGTAAATCTTCTGGACGCGATGGGCTACCCAATGAATTTAATAAGATCTTGGCTGCCCATGTCTGTTTGCCTCTAGGCAAGCTTTTTGAATGCCTTTCTGACCCTTCACTTAAGGAATGGAGTGCCAGTAAAGCAGCCATAATTGTTTTTCCAAAGCTGGGAAGGGATCCTACTTTACCTAGCTCATACTGTCCAATTTCACTTTTGAACTGCAATATTAAACTTTTTCAATTTACTTCTTTATTCAATTTTCATTCAAAAAATCTTTAAACAAAAATATACATAAGTAATATTGATACTAATAACTAAAAAAAAAGATATAAACTCAATTTCTGGTATCTCAATATATATTATTTAACCATATATACCATTTTGAAGAGAGAGAGATATTAACTTTCTTTTGGATCATCTATGCTACTTCCTTCTATATTTTTTTCTTGCAAAAAGTCTCCAAATGTAATGGGTCTGAGAAACTATACTTATTTCCTTGAAAAGTTACATAACACATACAGGGATATTTATTAAAAAAAAAAACAAAAAACAAAAAAAACTAGCCCCAATTGCCAGCAATTTAGTTTGCAAGGTAAGGAAATGTCTCCTCTTAGCCTACGTGGCTCTTGAGACATCAGGAAACATAAATATTCTCTGACCACAGAAATTAAGATCTTTGTTTGAGAAAATCTCTAAACAGTTTCTTTGTCAGATTCTAATTGAAGAGAAACAAATAAAGATGCTATTTTCTGTATGATATCTATAGATTCCTCGAGGAAAGAAGAGACTAATAGTTGAAGTCTCAACTTTTTCCTTTCTCTGTCCTACCAATTTTTCTGGAAAATAAAAAATCTTAGATATTAATGGCATATCTTTATCTTTATATTACAATAGATCTCGCAAATATTTTTTAAGAATTTTTATTGGAGATAAAAGTCTCGTCTGGGGAAAGTTAATCAGACGTAGATTGTTATACCTCATCATGTTTTCTATCTTCTCCAATTCTTTATGGATAGAAAAACTATCCCTTATATGGATAGTTTCAGTATCTTCCAATAGTTTTAACTTAGTTGTTACCTTCACCATTTCTTCATTCAAATTAGAAACACCCTTTTTTTGTTCCTCAATCTGTAATCTATTTGAATTCACTATAGCTGTCAAAGATATATTCATTTGAGAAATGTTTTCATTCATTTTTTACATTATTTTCCAAATGTCCTTTAGTGTTACATCTTTAGGTGGATCAATATGCCATTGCTCAAGCCGCTTTGATTCTCCTTCAAGATTAGGTAAATGATCACTCGTTTTTGGATCTCAAGAATCCACACAGCCACTTCCTTTTTGGGGGCTGCGAGGTTCTAGATTAAAAAACCCATCTGGTAATGTAGCCAACGGTTACAGGGGCAGTGGTGGTCCAGCGCCAGGACTCAAGGAGGCCAAAAACTGCCCTCCTGCACTGTCCTCTAGTGGCGATTCGACCCGTTGAAAAAACATGGTCGTCCATCGGGTCTCTCTGTGTTATAGGGGATATGGGAAAACTTTTAACTTTTCTTTTCCTCCCCATAAATCTGGGAGGGACTAGACTAGCAAAGTTCACCAATATTCAAATTCCTGGACTCACAGACTGCTTCCTCCGATCTTCTGATCTTCCCTGGGCTAAGCCAGGCAAAGCTGCTCGCCCCTTGGGAGCGCGTGGCAGCGGTGCACCGCTTGCCTGCCGATTTTATGGGCAGTCTCTCACCGGCGATGTCACTGATCCCACCTCTGCTTGGCGCTCAGCTGCTCTCTCTCAGCTTCTGATGATATGTGTTGCAACACAGTCGTGGTTCCAGGAACACTGAGGGGCTTCTCTCTCTCCTCACATCAGGCTCCCCATTGCAATATTAAACTTTTGGCAAAGATTGTGGCGGATCATCTGTCATCTTTTTTTTTGCCCAAGTTTTGGGCAGGTGGGGTTTGTCAGGGGTAGAGGAGAGTAAGAGTTGTCGCTTCCATGGATGAGGAGAGTACTGGCTTCCATGGATTTCTCTCTTAAACAGAATCTAAATTCTTTATTAGTTAGCTTTGATGTGGAAAAAGCATTTGATAGGGTGAATTAGCTGCTTCTTTTTGAGGTACGTCGCGCATATGGCTAGTTCATCTCCTTTCTCAATTCACTTTACTCTAACCCACAGGCTACCATATTAGTTAATGGGGAGTTTTCTAGGGATATTATATTATCAAGAGGGACACACCAGGGTGCCCTCTTGTCACCACTGTTTTTTGTACTGTCTTTAGATCCCCTTTTAAGAATTCTCAATTCCTCTGTGGACATACATGGGATAGATTTTGGGAATCTCACTTTCAAATTGATGGTGTTTGCAGATGACCTATTGATACACGTTACCGATCCTATCTAATCGTTACTAGCAGCCTTGCAAGAAATTGCAGACTATGGTCCCCTTGTGGGATTCAAGTTAAATCTTGATAAATCTGAGGCTATGGCACTGGGTTCTTGGAACACTAATATCTGGGGGGATCATATTCCTCTTAAAATGGGCTGGAAATCAAATTAAACACTTGGGTATTTGGCTCCCCAGGGATCTTTCCACTCTTTATTCTATTAATATCTCTAAATTACAAGAGCAGACTGAAAATTCGATGCTTGCCTGGCTGCATCTGCCTTTGCATTCACTTACTTAAAATGACTATCCTTCTCCTAAGACAAGCAGGATGGTAGTCCTCTCAGATGGGTGACATCATCCGATGGAATCTGGCACAGAAAATGTTTGTCAAAGTTTCTAGAACTTTGACTGGTACACTGAGCATGCCACTATCCAGGAGGGATCCCTCTTAAGGTTTTTTTCCCCCCCCACGAAGTAACTGCCTCGCGATGGTGGAGCTACTGCTCTTAGTGTCTTCTAAAACATTCTACCCATTCTATTTGTTTTCGCTTGTCAGTGTTGGTGCCCCGTTAGGCGGCATAGTAGGTCTCCCCTTTCTAGTGGTCGATTCCCATCGTGTCGCTCCCAGGTGGCCGCTGGCCATTGAGCGCTCGCTAGCTGTTTTTTCTTGGCGGCATCTGGTTTTTGGAGGTGCCCCCCAGTGCCTGCAGACCATGTTGATTACTGACCCTCATGAGGTTTGTATCCTCTGCCTGGGGGCATTGCACGATGTCCGCAGGTGTCATTTGTGCCATCAAATGACCCCCAAGAGCTGTCGTGCCCATCTGGATAAGATGGAGAAACTTTTTGAGCCCAAAAGGTCTGCTCCATCCACTCCAGAATCGGAGGCATTGAGACCTAGGGGCCGAGGAGAGTCGTTGGATACGCCGTACCTTTCCATGCCAGCGGCAGGCGCAACTTGTGTGTGTGTGTGTGTGTGTATATATATATATATATATATATATATATATATATATATATATGTAATATATATATATATATGTATATATATAGCGCATCTTATATATATTCGGCAAAACCGAATATACGGTATACAAAACATGTTAAATAAAATAAAACTCTTGAGAGAGAGAGAGAGGGGCTGGTGGTAGGCCGTCTCCAGTGTCGTCGCACTCCAGGACATCAGGCTCTTCAGCTTCCTCGGTGCCAGGATAAGACCAGGCCGAGCATCACAGGAAGTCCCACAAACATTGTCACTGGTTGCCATCGGCGCATGGCTCCGGAACCAGTGTGGCATTAGTGGCCGCCTTGCCATCATGGAAGCGACCCCGTGGAGATGAGGCGTTATCTTCTATCAGACCCAGGTATTCCAGGCATTCCCCACTGGTGTCTGTGCTGGGCACCAAGCCTCAAGGCTCTGAGGAGGCTTTGGTAATGCCTCGTCCTCCTCATCTGCCATCCATCTTAACTTCACCGGACCTTCAGGAGGAGTTGGAACGTAGGGTTCAAATGGCGGTGCTCTGAGCCCTGTGGGGTATTGAACAGCTTCCGGCACCGGTCCCTGCGCTGTAGAGCGTCTGGATGTCCTTTAGGTGTCCTTCCAACACAACAGGTGCCTGGAGGACCATTGGTTCCTCAGCAGCCGTCGATGCCCTTCTCCAGAACAATTCCCATTATTGGGTCCTTCGAGGAGGAAGATTTACTATGGCCATCGGCGCCTTTGGGTTTGCTGGTCCTGCATCCAGAGTTTCCCGATCCTGTTCCTGCGCCATCGGGGGTCTCTGTGCCTTCGGGGCTGTCAATGCCCTTGGCGCCAAAACAGAGGAGCTTGGACAGGGACCATCCACACCGGCCCCCGGGGGGACGGGGGACCTTAGAGAGGCTTGTATGACCTATGGGGTGATGATACCATGGAGTCGTCTTCTGAAGACTCCGGTGATTTCCTTTTGGAACCTTTGCAGCCAGATGTGAGGTGTCTATCTGCCCCAGAGGATCTGTCCTTTGCAGGCTTTGTCCAAGCCATGGCTCAAGCCATTTCAGCTCCTCACAGAAGAGGATGCTCGGCATAAAATGCTGGAGAGCCTCTAGTTTGTCGACGCATCAAAGGAGATAGTGGCTGTCCCAGTTTGATATTTTTAAGGAACTACTCCTCAGGATCTGGGAACATCCTGTTTCCGTGTCTCCTGTTAATAGGAAGGCAGATGCCATCTAATTAGTCCAACAGGCATTGGGATTTGAGAGACGTCATCTTTCGCACCAATCCATGGTGGTGGAATCCGCTCTCAAAAAAGCCACGCGTTTCCACACCCATGCCTCTTCCCCTCCGGCCTGGATCACAGGGCACTGGATGCCATGGATAGGAAGGTTTATTATGGAGCTATGCTCATTGCCGATATCGCCTCCTATCGATTATCCATGACCCAGTGCAACTGCAACTTGTGGAAGCATGTCGAGGAGCTAGCAGAACGCCTGTCACAACAGCAGCAGGATGCGTTCTCGGCAGTGGTACAGCAGGGTCTGGAGGCGGAAAAACATGAGGTGAGGTCCACCTACGATGTTTTTTTGAAAAGGCGGCGAGGGTATCTGCAGTTTGGAAGCTTTTTGGTGATCATCCGGTTGGAAAATGGTATTACAGCATTTTCTTTCTATCCTCCAAAGCAAGGCGGTCCGGGTTCTCTCTGACAATGCTTATGTGAACAAGCATTTGAGGAGTTGTGGTGTGTAAGTGGAAATGAGCTTTACTCTTCCTGTGGGCAGAACAGAACCTTCAACTCCTGTTGGCGGTCCACTTTGGGTCAGATTGGGCAGGTGGATTTCCTGAGCAGGATTCTCCTGGATCCAATAGAGTGGGAGCTCAGTCCAGAGACCGTCCAGTTCATCTATCTATGGTGGGGCCTCCCCCCACATGGATTTGATGGTGACCCACAAGAACTGCAAGATCCTTTGGTTCTTCATCTGACGAAGGGAGGTCGGCGCACTGGGTATTGACACTCTACTTCAACTGTGGTCATTGGTAGAGCTGCTTTGTTTTTCCACTGTGTCCTCTCATAGGCAGGTTTCTGCAAAGTCAAAATGAATTACAATCCTCTGGATCTTGTGACCCTTGGATTGGCTAAGAAGGCCCTGGTATTCGGATCTCATGCAGTTGAAAATTGATGGCCCTCTACACTTTCTGCAGGCTCCGGGTCCAATCGCCATGGATGATCCAACTCTTATTTTGACTTGCGGCTTGGCTCTTGCATGGAGGCAGCTGTACAGAAAGGGTTTTTCCACCTCTGATATCTATGCTTCTGAAAGCTAGGAAGAATTCCACTTCACTGGGCTATATTCAAGTTTAGGATTTGTTCTGTAGGGAGCATTGACTCTCCTTGGAGATCTGAGATTCCTTGTATTCTGAACTTTTTCCAAAAAGGCCTTTAATTTAAGGGTCTAGCCTTAAATTCCCTAAAGGTGCAGGTAGCTGCCATTTCTTGCTACAGAGGACATCTGAGTGGCATCTGAGGTGGCACATCCTGATGTAGCTCACTTTCTCCAGAATGTGGTTGAATCTGCCTTTCCACCTGTTCTTTCCTCAGCTGGATCTAAATCTGGTGCTGAAGGCACTGGCAGTGCCTCCATTTGAACCCTTGAGATGTATTTTTCTCGAGGATCTCTCCCTGAATGCAGTCGTCTTGGTAGCAATCTATTCCAGTAGATATATATCAGAACTTTAAGCTCTTTCCTGCCAAGGTCAGTTCGTTGAATTTTATAGGGTTTTTTTTTGGCCAATTCGTTCCTACTTGAGGACAACTCCTTTAATTTCATATGTCAGGAAGTGTTTCTACCAGCTTTTTCAAAGGAGAAATGTAAGGATGAATTCAGATTCCTGAGATGACTTGATGTTCACTAATTGCTCATGTGTTATTTGGAGGTGACTAATGATTTTCACAAGAAGGATGGATTGTCTTGTTTGGAGGTCCACGTAAGGGAGAGGCAGTCTCCAAAGCTACTCTCGCTCGATGGATCTTTGCCTGTGTAGTCAGTGGCAAGAGGCCTTTTGTCAACCTCCAGGCTCACTCTGTCGTCCTCTTGGGCACAGGTAAATGCAGTATCACCTGATGACATTTGCAGAGCAACCACATTGTCTTCCCTACATACATTTGTTAAGCATTATAGATTTGATGTCTTGACCAAAGAAGATACTGCTGTTGGGGCTGTGTTAAGGCAACTCTTGCTTCTGCCCACTCAGAGTAGTGGAGCTTTGGTACTTCCCACTCGTGTAGCCTGGACTGGTGTAACTGGATGACATGGAAGAACAACATTTTCCTTAATTTATTTTCTATTCGTCTTCCTATTCCAGTCCAGAACCTACCCAGGAAGAAGGGCCTGTTTAGTTAGTGTCTTCAAGACCATGTCTTTGTGTGCTGACTGAATGCTTTTTAGTTCTATTCTTCCTACTGTTGCACAATTTATTTTTTATTTAGAGGCTTTGCAGACCAAGATGATTTGTTTCTCCCTTTATGATTAAAAATAAAAAATAAAAGCAGGTCTAAAAATTGACAAATTGAGGCATTGATCAATATTGAAGTTGAGTCTGTTCTCTGGAGCTTTGTTAGTGTTCATTCTTACTTGATTAATTGCTATTACAAATGTAAAATAAGGCGATGTAAAAAAATTAGTAAAACTAACTATTTAAAACTAGCAAAGACATAGCATAAAACATATATAACAAAAAAAAAAGCAAACATAATACAGTATAATAAAATGATAAAAATAAATCAAAAGTCAGGTCGATATACATAAAATAAAATGAGCAAAACAATACAAAAGAATAAAATATAACCAGAAAAGCAGAGAATCAGGCCAGGTGTAAAAATGTGAGAAGGCATGTATAAGCGAGTTCAGGTGTTACTCAAACGTGGGAAAGCTTGTACAAACAAGTAAGATTTAAGTGCTTTCCTAAATTTTATGAAATCTTTCTACAGATGAATGTTGAGAGGTAAGGAGTTCCAAAGGTAAGGGGATAAATAAGAAAAGCAAATAGCTCTAGAATTTTCAAAATGAATATTTCAAATAGAAGTCAGCACTAGACATTATTGCGAAGAAAGTAGCAGGCGAGAAGGAAGGTAAGAAGAAATGAGGCAAGATAAGATGGAATGCCCCAATCCAAGGCCTTAAGAGTAAGGCATCCAATTTTAAATTGTATACGAAGGGACACTGGAAGCCAGTGTGAATCAGCCAAAAAGGGAGTAACGTGATTATATTTAGATTTACAACAAAATGACCTTTGCAGGAGTGTTCTGTGCCAGTTGAAGTTGCTTAAGTAGAGTTGTTGATAGACCATATAATAAAGCATTATAATGGTCCAATCTAGACATAAAATTTTAAGATCAGAACTGTCCAAAAAAAGGCCAAAGACAACATAGATCTGAGGAAAAAATAAACAGTCTTGAACGCTGGAAATATGATGAGAGAAATTGAACTGGCTATCAAAAGTAATACCTAATATAGTGACTGTATCCTTGATTGGAATGGCACAGCCTGCCATGGTTGGACCTGGGAGAGCAGTAGAAAGAGAAATGAGTAAACCAAATGGCTTCAGATTTTAAAGGACTGACTTTAAGCTTAGAAGAATGTAACAGAAACATTTGAAGAAAGTTATTAAAATCAGACAGTGTGTTAATGGATGTTGGTTTAAAGCTAGCAAGAATCTGAATGCCATCAGTGTGGAAATCCCCATAGAAGCCTAAACTCTGAATTAAAGTGGCAAGAGGAGAGAGATATAGATTGAGGAGAACAGGAGAAAGAATGGAACCTTGGGGCACTCCACTAAGAAGTGGGAGAGAGGTGGAAAGCTCTGAATTCCATCTAATGCTATAAGTGCGTTCTAAGAAAGATTTGAACCATTGTAGAGAGTTTTCTCTAATACCAAAATCAAACAGTCCATTGAGTAGAAGCTGATAATCAACCATATCAAAGGCAGCACTGAGAACGAGACAGCCTAGAGAGCTGCATCACCTCTATCCAGACAGAGACCAATCTCATGAAATAATGAGGTAAGAGCTGTTTCGGTATTTTGTCCCTTCCTTTATATAGCCAGACTGCTTAGGATGAAGTGCCATAGTTTTTAAAAGAAATGCTTATAATTGAAATTCCACTACTTTTTAAATGACTTTAGCAAGAGTAGGAAGGTTAGTAACAGGACAATAAATCTCAGGGACCTCAGGATCAAGCTGATTTTTCTTTAACTCAGGACGGATGAGTGCAGATTTGAGAGAAGCTGGAAGATTGTCAACACCAGTTTTAACACTTACAATGTCAGCCATAAAAAGCACAAGTCCTAAATCAGGGCTTTTGACTATATGAAATGGCATAGGATGTAAAGGTGATGAGACAGGGTTAAGAAGTTTAAGTAGCAAATGAGAATGCATCAGGTAAACTTTTGTTGAAAGCAGCGAGTTTACTAATAGGTACAACATCTGCTTTCTGAGATCTAAGAAGGATCAGAATAGATGGGTTTACTTCTTGAAGGTTTTCAGGATCCTGATTGGACTGATCTGGACATGCTCCTGGTGGGGAAAAAGTGGCTCTGGTGTCACTAACTTTGCGATGAAATGAAGTTAAAAAATCACTGAGAGAGTGGTTAAAGAAGAGTGGAAAACAGACTTGAAACGAGACCTCAGATGCAAAGTTAAAAAGGGCCTTTGGTTTATTCTCAGATTTTGCGATGACAGCCTTAAATTATTTTTCTTGGTAAGTCTGACCTCACATAGGTAATGCTTAGTACTCTTGATTAAAAGAAACTCATCTTAATCTAATTTAGTTTTCTACCAAGAGCGTTCCAAATGCCTAGTTTGTCTTTTGAGGGTTTTCAACCTCGAATGATACCAGGGTGAACTATGAGAATTTTTGCATGGAAGCAATTGAAGGTTTTATCCAACCCTGACTTAGAATCTGATTCCAGGTAGAGACTTGTTCCAAAGATGATAGAGTGGGAGAAATCAAGAGGAAATGAAATAACGTTAGAGAGGTTATCTAAATTGAGATTTTTTAGGTTTCTAATGAATAGGTTTTGTTTGGGTATGGAATGGGTAATAACTGGTAGTGGTATACTGGATTACTCGTGTAGCCTGGACTAGTGTAGCAGGACTAATGGAAAGAAATTAACAGGTAAGGAAAAATTTCTTCTTTAGAATAGTTTCTATGATTTATTCCTGGCACTGACAGGCTCACTAATCTGTTGTTTCCTAGATCATCTCTGGTGCCCTTTTTAAAGATTGGAGGGTGGCCAATGTAATGTGAATCATCTACAATAGATGATTTTAATGTTAGGTTACAAATAGTAATAGGCCTTCAATTTTATTTTTGAGTTCTTCAAGAACTTTGGGGTGTATACCATGTGGTCCAAGTGATTTGCTACTGTTTTTAGTTTGTCATTTTGCCCTATTACATCTTCCAGGTTTACTGTGATTTTTTTTTTCAGTTCTTCTGAATCATCATCATTAAGTACTATTTCTGGCATGGGTATCTCCCCAAAACCCTAATCAGTAAACACTGAAGTAATAATTCATTTAGCCTTTCCACAATGGCCTTGTCTTCCCTAAGTACACTTTTTACCCCTTGATCATCTAACGGTCCAACTGACTCATAGGCTTTCTGCGTTGGATATATTTGAAAGTTTTTATTGTGAATTTCTGCCTATACAGAAACTTCTTTCAAAATCTTTGTCTGCGTTATCAGTATTTTGCATCTAACTAGCAAATGCTTGTTTTTCCATTGAGCTACTGTCGGTGGAGGCTGAGCAGTCCACATCTATACTGAGATGGATAGCACACTGGCTTGATATCATTGATTCTGAAGCTGTTTCTGATGGTATCTTGTAAGACTTTTTCTTCTCTGTTGCAGGCTCATTGGTATAATGTTCGCTACCGGGGAAGTACCTACCCTCCTGAAATAATTCGACGAGATGACCTGGTAGAGCGACCAGTGAGTGTCCTTTTTTTTTTTTTTGTTTAAAATGTTAAGCATTCGTTTAACAATTGGTTTATGCCAAAACTCCAATTCAATTGTGTACTTCTTCAATATATGGTGTATCCATGTTTTCCAGTTATGAAGTTGGTGCAGATGAATGTAGCATACACGCAACAATTGTCAAACTTTTCTATACAAGTAAATGTGTGTTTACCTATGTAAAAATAGCTTTTAAAGATTGCCCTCCAAGAATGGCTAACTGTGTATGTGTTCCAGATGTACTTGCTCATGTTCTTTCCCCTGCATGGAAAAGGGGATCGGGTCAAGTTGAGGGAGGGAAAATACACAGGTGCACAGTTTGCAGAACTGCCCTATAAAGAATGGGGAGGCACTTTGGGTATGCTGGGACTGTGAATTACTGTGGGGTTAGAATCGGCGGCCTCTCTAGAATTTTGAAAATGTGATGATTACAGAAGAGGCTGTTTCCTAGCGTGTAGCAAATGGACTCAGGACCAATGGGTATAGTGTGCTCCTGAGAGCAATTGGGAGACTGAGTCAGATTTCAATCTGACGTCCGCCTACATATACCCGTGCAGGAAGCTTAGCTCTTCTGTATTTCTCCGTCTCTGAAGCAGTTAGGGACACTACACATGCTTGCACAGCGTTAGAAAATCCAAACCAAAGAAAGAAAATCTTACCTCTACGAGACAAGCCCCGCTCTCCTGTAGTGATACCTAAAGGTACCTCCTCCAGTCGAGAATTCCTGAGGTGATTTCCAAGATCCCTCAGAAGTGAGCCTCAGTCCGGTAGCCGGTTCCTGGCATGGACTTAGCCCTGAGCGGCTGAGAGGCAGCGGGTGCAATACCAAGTGCGGCGGTGAAGGTATTTTCCCTCTCCCCCCACAGCCAGAGACTGCCCGGCACAAGACCAGGAAGCACTGAGACAAGGTAAGGTAGAAAACTTTCTTAGTCTCCGGTCTTTGAGGCTCGGATAGCCGCACAGATTGCCCTCCTGGCATCTGTTAAATTGGGTTGAGCAGCCCCATGTGGTCTAGACCCCGATCCAGTGCGAGGGTCCTCTCACATGGAGACCCTCTTTGGGGGGGGGGGGGGGTGTTGTCGGTGCCACCCCCCCCCCCCTTGATCGCCGTATTGTCCGCACAACTGAGCTGTGCGCACAGCGGCACGCACATCTCCACTAAATGCACAAATAGTGGCCTGCACGCACAACTAAGTTCCCCGGCACGCTCACATACGAGCTCTGAGCCACCCCACATGCATGAATCATGGCACCTCCAGCCAAGGGAAAAGCCCTCTGCCCTGCCTGCCACCTGAGAGCTGCGCAATCCGAAGTGGCCTCTGCCCTATGCCTGCAGTGCGAAGAGGCTCAAGAGGATCCGAAGCAAGGCCCTCCTCAGACAGTAGAGGAGTCCGCCTCCACTAATGATAGTACCCCGGACCTCTGTATCCTGGGCACCTCGGAGAACTCCTTTGGATTCAATATGGATCCAGGGACCTTTTCTTGGGTGGAATTCTTCAAAGACCTGCAAACCTTTGTCCATGCACAATCGGTACCACCTGTGACACAGCCACAGCCTCCACCAGAAGAGCAAAACCTTCCAAGCCCTTCTCTGATCCCTCGAGACACGCCCCTTCCAGGCAAATGCCTCCCCTTAGGGAACACAGAAACCTCGGGAGAAGAGCCTGACTCCTTGGAGGAAGGGGAAATCCCTCCAGGGATGGAACCATACCGAACCATGATGTGATTTTTCTCCAAAGACGAGTTAAGAATATAAGAACATAAGAAATTGCCATGCTGGGTCAGACCAAGGGTCCATCAAGCCCAGCATCCTGTTTCCAACAGAGGGCAAACCTGGCAATTACCCAAACACTAAGAGTTACCAGATCTCTTGTCTCTGAGTCTGAAAACACTGGCCATCCCTGGCGCAAGTACCACAGCGGAGCCAAAGCCTAACCCAGTTTTGGTTGGTCTCAGTCAGGTCTCATGCTATTTCCCTATGCTGCAGGCCGTACAACAACGGATTTGACCTGGAATGGAATACCCCGGAGGCCAACTTCAAAGGAGGACGGGCCCTTTACCCCCTGGAACCCACAGCTAAAGAACTCATAGGGTTCCCGAAAGTGGACACCGTGGTCTGCACTGTCTCAAAGCGCATTACCATTCCAGTTGGAGGAGGAGCTGCACTCAAGGATGCACAGGACAGATGTCAGGAATCCATCCTTAAACAATCATTTGATGTCGCAGCAATGTCCCTGCAGATTGCTTCCTGCTGTGCCATGGTGACACGTGCCTGCTACTTCTCTCCAGGGACGCAAACACTTCCGCCGAAACATTAGAACCGGCGATATCTTTCCTCACGGATGCAACCTCTGATCTGGTGTGCACCTCAGCCAGGGGCGTCTCATCCATAGTGGCAGCCAGAAGGCAACTATGGCTCTGAAATTGGTCGGCTGACGCCACCTCCAAGATGAAACTCACGAGAATGCCTTTTAAAGAATCCCTCCTATTCGGAAGCGAACTGGTGAAGTTGGCCAACAAATGGGGCGAATCCCCAGTACCTCGATTACTGGAGGACAGGAAAAAAAGAAACCAATGCCCCTCTCCCCGAAGAAACAAGGGCAGAGGAGCCCAGTGTTTTAGACTGTACAAAAACACATACTAAGCATCTCGCCCTGCTGGCAGGGGCCAGTTCTTTCGTAACAAACAAAACAACAAGAGGGGAGCCGGCTCAGGTGCAGGCCCTGGCTGCACCACACAATGAGAATCAGCAGACCCATCCACAGGAAGAAGCCATAGGGGGCAGACTTACGCTCTTCTACCAAAGATGGGTCGAGATAACGTAGGACAAGTGGGTCCTAACCATTATTCGAGAAGGATACTATCTGGACTTTCACAGCATCCCTCTAGACAAATTTGTGAGATCACCGTGCCACTCCCTCTCCAAGAGGACGGCAGTGGAAAACATGCTGACAAAGCTACTCAGCCTAAAGGCAATAACCTCTGTGCCCAAACACCAACAAAATTCTGGTCACTATTCCATCTATTTTATCGTTCCCAAGAAGGAGGGAATGTTCCGGCCCATCCTGGACCTTGACAGTCAGTCGCTACCTGAGGGTACCGCACTTCTGCATGGAAACACTACATTCAGTCATAAGGGTAGTACAACCGGGAGAATTCCTGACTTCTTTGGATCTATCAGAAGCCTATCTCCACATCCCGGTCCACCACGCCCATCAACGCTACCTACGCGTTGCGATACTGGACCATCATTACCATTTCCGGGCGCTACCCTTCGGACTACCTACGGCCCCTCGGACGTTCACCAAGATCATGGTGATAGTGGCGGCGACACTGAGGAAAGAAGGAATCCTCGTACACCCGTATCTGAACGATTGGCTGATCAGAGCAAAATCTCCAGAGGAAAGTCACCAGGCGACCACCAGAGTCAAGAATTGACGACTGGTTAATCAGGGCTCCAACCCAGCAAGCCGCTCGGTCGTCCCTCGATTTGACCCTACACACTCTAATTTCTCTAGGATTTCTCGTCAATTACGAAAAATCCTATTTAGTCCCATCTCAAACATTGTCGTTCATTGGGGCAGACTTGGACACCTTGCAGGCAAAAGCCTTTCTACCTCAACAACGAGCGCTAACCCTCGTGTCTCTCGCTCAACAGTTGCAGTCTCAGCATACAGCAACAGCTCGCCAATTCCTCGTCCTTCTAGGACACATGGCGTCCTCAGTCCATGTCATACCAATGGCCCGCCTGGCCATGAGGCTCATGCATTTGACTCTGAGGTCACAATGGATTCAAGCTGTTCAGCCTCTGTCGACCATTGTCCACATCACCGACCCACTCCGTCTGTCTCTCGCCTGGTGGAAAGATCACAACAATCTCCTCCAGGGATTGCCCTTTCAAGGGCCAGATCCTCAACTCATTCTCACCACCAACGCTTCCAGCCTCGGGTGGGGAGCCCACGTGGACAATCTACAGACACAAGGGTCTTGGTTTCCTGGGGAAGCCAAACATCAAATAAACTTCCTAGAACTTCGAGCAATGCGATATGCTCTCAGGGCTTTTCAGGATCGCCTGTCAAATCACGTCATCCTGTTTCAGACGGACAACCAGGTGGCCATGTGGTACACCAACAAGCAGGGAGGCACAGGCTCCTTCCTTCTGTGTCAGGAAGCTGCGCAGATTTGGGCGGAAGCCCTCTTCCACTCGATGTACCTCAGGGCCACCTACTTGCCGGGAGTGGACAATGTCTTGGCAGACAAACTGAGTTGTGTCTTCCAACCGCATGAGTGGTCTCTCAACCCCTCGGTAGCGAACTTCATCTTTCAACAATGGGGATATCCTCAGACAGACCTCTTTGCGTCCCCTCAGAACCACAAAGTCGACAATTTCTGCTCCCTCATTCGGAGCGAGCGCTCTCCGCCCAGAGATGCGTTCTCCCTCTCGTGGGCAACCAGTCTGCTCTATGCATTCCCTCCACTTCCTCTTCTCTTGAAGACTCTCGTGAAGCTACGTCAGGACAAAGGAACCATGATCCTGATAGCACCTCACTGGCCACGCCAAGTGTGGTTTCCCATACTCCAGGATCTCTCCATCCGCAGGCACATTCCCTTGGGAACAGACCCGCATCTGATCACTCAAAACGACGGATGCCTACGCCATCCCAATCTTCAGACCTTGTCCCTGACGGCATGGATGTTGAAAGGTTAATCCTTCAACCTCTTAACCTAAAACCTAAGTGCAAGGTGATGCATATAGGGAAAAATAACCCATGCTATAATTACACAATGTTGGGTTCCATATTAGGTGCTACAACCCAAGAAAGAGATCTTGGTGTCATAGTGGATAACACATTGAAATCGTCGGTTCAGTGTGCTGCGGCAGTCAAAAAAGCAACAGAATGTTGGGAATTATTAGAAAGGGAATGGTGAATAAAACGGAAAATGTCATAATGCCTCTGTATCGCTCCATGGTGAGACCGCACCTTGAATACTGTGTACAATTCTGGTCGCCGCATCTCAAAAAAGATATAATTGCGATGGAGAAGGTACAGAGAAGGGCTACCAAATTGATAAGGGGAATGGAACAGCTCCCCTATGAGGAAAGACTAAAGAGGTTAGGACTTTTCAGCTTGGAGAAGAGACGACTGAGGGGGGATATGATAGAGGTGTTTAAAATCATGAGAAGTCTAGAACGGGTAGATGTGAATCGGTTATTTACTCTTTCGGATAGTAGAAAGATTAGGGGGCACTCCATGAAGTTAGCATGGGGCACATTTAAAACTAATCGGAGAAAGTTCTTTTTTACTCAGCGCACAATTAAACTCTGGAATTTGTTGCCAGAGGATGTGGTTAGTGCAGTTAGTATAGCTGTGTTTAAAAAAGGATTGGATAAGTTTTTGGAGGAGAAGTCCATTACCTGCTATTAAGTTCACTTAGAGAATAGCCACTGCCATTAGCAATGGTAACATGGAATAGACTTGGTTTTTGGGTACTTGCCAGGTTCTTATGTCCTGGATTGGCCACTGTTGGAAACAGGATGCTGGGCTTGATGGACCCTTGGTCTGACCCAGTATGGCATTTTCTTATGTTTTTATGGGTTCAGGAATCCACTCCTCCAACATGGTACAAAGAGACCAGTCATCTATTTCCTCTGGAAACCCGAGGAAGCAGAGATTGTCTCTCCGAGCTCTGTTTTCGGAGCCTGAAGTCTGCTCCTTCTTCTCCTGTATCATCTCCATTGATGCTGAGGGGCCGTGAGGAGCCTCTTGACATGCTTCCCCTGGCTGTTCCTCTTGCCAGTACCTCCAAAGATCGTGGGGACGGTGATAGATATTTGATTTCACCGCTGTCCCAGACATCAGGATCTTCTACTTCCTTGGCGCCGGGGAAAGACTGGGCCGAGCATTGAGGGAGATCGTGCAAGAATCGCCAGGTGTCGCCTATGACACACGGCTCCGGTTTTGGAGCAGCACCAGCAGCCGCATGGCTGCCATCGAAACGACACCGGCCATCAGAGGCCCCATTCTCAGATGCCCCCAATAGTCCTAGGCATTCTCTACCAACACTGGTGCTGGGCACTGTGCCACGTCGGAGACCCGAGGAAGAGCCAGTGACGCCTGGTCCCCCCTCCCTCAATCCTGGCCACTCCAGAATTTCAGGAGGAGTTGGACCGCAGGCTGCATTAGGCGGTGCTTAAGGCTCTCCAGAGAGTTGAGCTGCCAGGGCCACCGACCCCCATACCAATGCTTGAGCCTCCGCCATCAATGCTAGCCCCCCTGCTAGAGCGTCTGGACATCCTCCTGGGTGCCCTTCCAATGCAGCTGGTGCCTGAGGGACCCTCTGTTCCTCAGTGGCCACTGAATCCCTCCACTGGAGCGATCCCGGTTCTTGGATCCTCCAAGGAGGAAGATGCGTCTGGTACAGTGTTCCTTAGGCCACGGTTCCCCAAGCCCCTGCCAGGTCCTTCCTGCCTCCCGCAGCCTCCAGTCCCCTCGATGCCAGGGAAACAGTCTATTCCTGCGGTGCCCTCAAGGCCTGCCCAGGACTGATACCCTTCATGGACCTTGCCCAAGGCACGCTGGTCTCAGTGAGGAGGAAGAGACACGGAGTTGTCCTCCATTTATTCAGACAACTTTGTCTTTGAGCCCTCCCCTCTGGAGGAACAGTGCCATTCTTCCCCCGAGGACTTGTCCTTTGCAGGATTTGTCAGGGCCATGGCTGAGGCCATACCCTTTCAACTGCTCACAGAGGATGCGTGATCTAAGAAGCTGGAGGTTCTCCAGTTCGATGCTCCTAAGGAGATCATGGTGGTTCCTATCCACGACATCCTCCCTGGAGCACCCCATTTCTATCTCCCCCGACAATAGAAAGGCTGATGCCATCTACTTGGTGCAGCAGGCTGAGGGTTTGAGAAGTGGCACCTCACTCACCAGTTGGTGGTCGTGGAGTCTGCCCTGAAAAAGACCTGGCAATCCCACACCCATGCCTCTGCCCCTCCAGAATGAGAACACAGGGAGCTGGATGCCTTGGGCAGGAAAGTCTTCCAAGGCGCCATACTGGTGGCCCACATCACTGTCTACCAGCTGTATATGACCCAGTACAATCACAGTCTCTGGAAACGGGTCCAGGACTTCGCAGAGGGCCTAACTTAACAGGAGGCCCTCTCGGCCATTGTCCTGCTGGGTCTCGAAGCTGGGAAGCATGAGGTGTGTTCCACCTATGATGTGTTCGAGACAGTGGCCCATGTAGCTGTGGTTGGCATCGGCGCCAGGAGAATGGCATGGCTCAGAGCCTCTGACCTCCAGCTGGAGGTCCAAGACAGGCTAGCCAACCTCCCCTGCACAGGTGAAAACCTCTTCGGGGATAAGTCCAGGATGCTGTAGCGCAATGAAAGGTGTGATGGTCCTTCAGACAGCGTTCTGCTAGCGCTTCTGACGTCCTGTCCTCGGCCAAGAAGTCTTCTAGGCTGTGATCCCGGAAGATCTTTTACCTGCAGAGGAATTATTATCCTCCAGCCTCCAGGGCTTGCACACCAGCTTCAGGGGCCGCCCTCACCAGCAGTGAGTACCTAGACCTTAGCTGGCACCCCAGCAAGCCTCGGCCAAGGGTTTTTGACTGGCAGCGGGGGAGCAAAAATCAGTTGACCGTACCCCTGATATCGAATCCCCCGGTTGGAGGCAGGCTCTTGAGCTTCACCCGTTGATTGGAAGAGATCACGTCGGACCACTGGGTCTGTTCTATCATTCGTCAGGCGTACCGTCTAAACTTCGGCCAGCTCCCAGAGGCCTCTCCCTCCATATCCATCATGGGAGTTCATCTGCCCAACTGGTTATACTTCAGACGGAACTCTCTGCCCTCTTGTGGTGGGCACTGCAGAACAGGTCCCTCACCATCAGCAGGGCTAGGGGTTCTATTCGAGGTATTTCCTCATCCCAAAGAGGAATAGTGGCTTGTGCACCATCCTCGACCTCAGGGTGTTGAACAAATTTCTCGCAAGAGGAGACTGGCTTTGCTCCCTTGACCTCAAAGAGGCTTATGCTCACATAGCTGTCTTCCCCGGCCACCGAAAGTACCTCAGGTTTTTGTGATGGGGAAGGACCATTACCAGTACAGGGTGCTGCCCTTCGGGCTAGCCTCAGCCCAAATGCCTACCCGTGGTGGCCGTCTCTCTCAGGCATCAGTCGGTACATGTCTTCCATACCTAGACAACTGGTTGGTCAAGAGCGATTCCCACACAGGGGCCTTGAGTGCTCTGGCCTTAACGGTGCAGACGCTACAGACTTTGGAGTTTATCAACTACCCCAAGTCTCATCTCTGTCCATCTCCCCAACTGAGCTTCATAGGAGCAGACTGGATACGACGCAAGTGAGAGCGTTTCTGCCCAGAGATCGGGCTCTTGCCCGCGCCTTGCTGGCCACCCTTGTACGGAACAGCAGGCAGGTGTCCACCTGCCTTCTCCTTCACCTGCTAGGCCACATGGTGTCTTCCATCCATGTGACCCCTCTCACCCGCCTGTGTATGTGGAGGGCTCAATGGACCCTGTGGTTCCAATGGCGACAGGCCTCCCAGGACCTCAAAACTCGCATGGCGGTGAAGGACCCTCTGCTAGTGTCTCTGTCCTGGCGGGAAAATCTCTCCAACTTGGCAAGAGGGCTCTCCTTCCAAGCTGCTCTGCCTCAAGTGGTCCTCACCACCGATGTGTACCCTCAGGGCTGCGGAGCCTATATGAATAGTATCCACATTCAGGGTCTCTGGACCACTTGCAAAGCCAGCTGTCAAAGTTCCTGGAACTTTGGGTAATCCGTTAAGCCTTGTGTGCATTCAGAGATCAGTTGTTGCACAAGGCAGTCCTGATTCAGACAGACAACCAAGGTGTGATGTGGTACATCAACAAGCAGGTCGGCACAGGCTCGTTCCTGCTCTGTCTGGATGCAGTTCATGTGTGGACCTGAACCTTGTCGCAAGGGATGTCCTTGCGAGCCATATGCGTGCCGAGACACCTGAATGTGCTGGTAGACCGCCTAAGCCGCTACTTCCAGCCTCATGAGTGATCCCTCAACCCAGAGGTAGCAGCCAAACTGTTCCATCAGTAGGACACTCTGGATGTGGACCTGTTCGCCTTGCCCCACAATCACAAAGTGAGCAAGGTCTGTTCCCTGTGGTTGGGAGGTGGGCAGCCGGCCTGCAATGTCTTTTCCCTTCTTTGGGGGAAGGGCCTGCTATGTGCTTACCCTCCTCTTAAAGACGTTACTGAAACTTCAATAGGACAGTGACCCCTTTTGGCCCCGAAAGGTCTGGTTTCTGCTTCTGCAGGACCTATCGGTGTGACCACCTGTCCGACTGGGGACAGCACCCAACCTCATCTCCCAGAATCAGGGCACCCTGCGCCATCCAAACCTATGGATGTTGAGTACGTAGTCCTTCAGCCCCTGGCACTCTTGGACTGTGTCTCCCAGGTTCTGGTGGCATCTCTGAAGCCTTCCACCGTGAAGTCCTGCAGTTTAATGTGGAAAAGGTTTTGTGTCTGGTGTGCGGGGCATGACTTGGATCCTTTCTTATGCCCCCCCCTTCCTCGGCTGCTGGACTATCTCTGGCACCTTTTCGAGTCTGGGCTTCAAATCAGTTCAGTCAGGATCCACCATAGCGCTGTCAGTGCATAACACCGAGGTGTCGTTGGCGTGCCTGTATCGGTGCAGCTTTTGGTAGGCCATTTCATGTGGGGGTCTCCTCCAACTGAAGCCCCCCCTTCAGCCTCCTGTAGCGTCCTGGGATCTCAATGTTGTCCTGGCATGGCTCAAGCACTCTCCCTTTGAGCCACTGCAGTCCTGTGATCTGAATTTCCTCACCTGGAAAGTTATATTTCTGGTGGCAATTGCTTCAGCTTGCAGGGTCAGTGAGCTGCAGGCTCTGGTGACGTACCCGCCCTACACTAGGTTCTTCCACGATCATGTGGTCTTGCTTACGCATCCTAAGTTTCTGCCCAAGTTTGTGACTGATTTCCACCATCGTTCTACCCACCTTCTTTCTTAGGCCTCATTCTCACTCAGGGGAATGTGCTCTGCATAACTTGGACTGCAAGAGGGCTTTGGCTTTCTCCCTAGACCACATGGCTTGCCACAGGCAGTCCACCCAGCTCTTTGTGTCCTTTGATTCCAACAGGCTGAGAGTTGCGGTGGGTAAACAAACCTTGTTGATTTGGCTGGCGGATTGCATTGATTTTTGCTATGCACAGGCAGGCCTTCTGCTCGCCGGCAGAGTAAAGGCTCATTCTGTGCAGGCTCTGGCGACGTTGGTGGCTCATTTGCATGCAGTCCCCGATGTAAAAATTTGCCAAGCCACAACCTGGAACTCCCTTCATACTTTTGCGGCTTGTTACTGTTTAGACAAAGACGGATGTGAGGACAGTGCCATTGGTCAATCCATCCTGTGCAACCTGTTGCAGATGTGAACCCAACTCTTCCTGTCTGTGTTTCTGTGGGAACCAGACAGTTCTCAGCTGACCTACAGTATTGCAGTTGTTGAACCCATTGGCACCTTGTTCGATCGCTGTTGGTCTCTTCTGTTCATTTGGACAGTCTGGACCTTGGTACTCACCCACATGTGAGGACTACCATCCTGCTTGTCCTAGGAGAAAGCACAGTTGCTTACCCGTAACAGGTGTTCTCCTAGGACAGCAGGATGTTAGTACTCAGGAATCCCGCCCACC
The DNA here is from genome assembly GCF_901001135.1 of Rhinatrema bivittatum. Taxonomy (NCBI): domain Eukaryota; kingdom Metazoa; phylum Chordata; class Amphibia; order Gymnophiona; family Rhinatrematidae; genus Rhinatrema; species Rhinatrema bivittatum. Next base: position 6,273,042 of record NC_042625.1, read on the forward strand.
TTCCCACAGTGTTGGGTTCTCCGATTAATTGTTCTATTTTTGCTCGTATTTTTCTATATTTCGAGACTGAAGGGGAATCTCGTGTGGAGGCGCAGATAGCAGCAGGCTGGGCATGCTCAGTGTGCTGGTCAAAGCTTCTAGAAACTTTGACAAAAGATTTCCCTGCTGGGCTCCATCCGATGATGTCACTCACATGTGAGGCTAATATCCTGCTGTCCTAGGAGAACACGTTACAGGTAAGCAACTGCGCTTTCTCCTCCATCTTTACACTGTCAGTCAGCTTTTCATAGGAGGAATATTGAAGGATGCAGAGAAGTTGCAAGTCTGTAGATTTTACCTTGATAAAATGCATGAATCCTGCTATTTGGTTATTAGTTTTGCATTGACAAGGTGTTAAATAAGGGACCTATATGGTTTCCAAAGATTTTGTGCAATATCTTTTAATTATTATATTATAACCTGCCAAAAAAATCCACATTTTCTAGGACTACTGAAATTACAAAGAACATTGTATATACTGAACTGCTATCATTTAAATCGGATGATATGGTTTGATTTTTTTAATCTGAGACTTATTCCTTTCAGGATCCAGTAGTTTTGGCTTTTGACATTGAAACAACTAAATTGCCCCTAAAGTTCCCAGATCCGGAGTCAGACCAGATCATGATGATCTCATACATGATTGATGGACAGGTAACTGCTCTTTATTGCCTGGGTTTTTGTATGATCAGGGCCTAAGAATCACACTGCCTTTCAGCACTCAGCCTATGATTGTAGCCAGATGACCACCCTACTGTCCAGCGGTGGAGTTTGCTAGGTGGCATGTTTGTGTGACTGAGTCCTGTCCAGCAAAATAAAGAGACAACAAGCATATAAAGGAAGCACATCCTAGTGATCCAGCAGGCCATGATATAGCCAGATTGGTTCCAGCAGATTACAACACCTCAAACCAACTGGATTGGTGTCAGCAGTTTGGTAGTGGCCAAGTGCTGTCCAGCAAAGCCACAGGGTCCTAGGATACTAGATGTTCAGGCAACAGCTTCACTAGTTTTGGCAGCTATTTAGATTATTTTCTGTCTGTAAGCAGGCTATTACAATGTCATCTAGTGGCACTGAACAGACTCGTCTTAGTGGAGCTTTGAGCTCTACTGAGCATATACGGGAGTTGCCTTGCAATCCTTGTCATTTTATGTCTGCGCATAAACACAGATGTATTCTGCCTCTTTCAAAAATTTTTCTAACATCTTTTTTAGGAAATTTTTACCTCTATAATCTTGTTCTAAGTTTCCTTGCTGTTTCTGCAACCCACAACTGCGCCTTTTAGTACTAACTGGGGGGGGGGGAAGAAATTATTTACACAGCTGTGTGGCCCTACTGTTCCAGCATACTGGGGCAGAAGAAGTTGACAATGGTGAGCGGTTTCAAAAGTTGTATTGCGGGAAAATGTTCCCTCAGACAGCTACGAGCTGTAATATTGATATCTCTGGCTGGAACACAACAATGCTTGTAGACATTTATTCCATGATCTGTTACCCAACTGGGTCAATAGTCTCGATCTTGTAAACTCTTCCACCTTATCCACTCGGGACTGAATTCTACTCCAACAAAACCGAAAATCTAAATGCCGTTTTGGTGGAGAAGAATTTAGTCCCGAGTGGATAAGGTGGAAGAGTTTACAAGATCCTGACTATTGATCCGGTTGGGAACAGATCATGGAATAATGTTCGGATAAAGTGATAAATGCTTACAGGTGATATTGCCAGAGATGGTTGCAGCAGGATGTTGTATTTTCCCTGATGAAGCCATATTGGAGAAACAAGGGCCTCTTGTAGGGTGGTCTGTGAATATTTGACAGGATGATTTGTAAAACATCGACAGTTTGGAAAATAAAGGGAGGTTTCAACACTCGTAAAGGCAGCACAACGTGAGTATTGGCCTAAATTGTTAATAAAAGAAGATCAACACTTATAGTGAATATGGCAGCTAATTGTTGGATGAAGCTGTTGAAGAAATCATTGTGTTTATGAAATCACTTGATTGAGATTTGTGAATAGCATAATTGTCATGTGTGTACTGAAGTAACATCATTGCATTTGCTGTTATGTGATATACATTAGATCATGTTATGTGCTGTTCTGTAAACTATTGCTTAATCTCATTGTATAAATACCAGCTATGCCCTGTCTCTTACCAAATAAGCAACACAACCAAGACAAGGTCCCTTAATCCTACTCACCCAATTATAATTATTTAAAAATATCTCAACAATATTTCAAACATTTGGTCTTGATTATTGTTCAAAACATTTTTTGTTCAAAAATTTTTATATATGTTTTATATTGCACATCTTATATAAATCTATTAAAACTATCCAAACCACACATACTCTCATCCATACCTCACACACCTATCATAAAAATACAACCCTTCCCTATAAACCATATGTCTTCACATTACATTTTCATATACCTATCTCCATTGCAACACTTGTTCATAGATTCAAAAATTGTTAGATGTCCCAACAAACCACTTTTCACGGAACCCCACTCTTTGTCATTTGAAATGCTCAGTTCTATTTAAAAAAATATATAAACAGTCCCACTTATACACCTGAATGGATCCTTTTTGTATAGATTCCGACAATCTGAAACCTCTCACAGGCGTAACCGTGAATGAAGAACTCTCATTTCTCAACTGCCCATACCAGGAAGATCAAACTTTCTCGTTTCTCTGACTATCCATGCTGTTAACAGACAGGTCCGTGCTGTTAGCAGACAAGCCAGACGCCGTGGTATTTCGGCGGCTCCTCCACCGCCTGCATCAGGGGGAACTTTATATCCATTCAATTGATTGTATATATCCAGGGCAACTGTGTATCAACTTCTTTGAAATGTGATGCTTTTAATGCCTCTCCGCTATCAACCGGTTTCACCAGCCTCGATATCATTCACATCAAGTTCAAGCCTTTACACACTTTTTTACTGCAACTTGGTTCTGAAAACATTTAAAATCAAACAATATTTATATAACCTCCTATATCAAACTAACTAACCCCCACGTCCCACAAACAATATCCCTCTTACACTTACCCAGCTGCGTTCAGGTCTATGCTTCAAACCAACTGTTGTTGCGGCGGCTGTGAGCATTGTCGTCCTCCCTCAAATTTTATATCCCCAAAACCCCGCCCCTTCCCTCCCCATGTTATGACCTCACGGATGCCGGATTGTTGTCTATATAATTAACTCTTTTCTTCAAGGCACAGTCCTCAATATCATCTTTCTATGTTCGTATCTACAGTAACACATTCCACTCCACCTCTTTGTTTAAACCTCTCAGTATCACTGTATCCCATTGGAAAATATATTTCTGTTCTTTGAATAAAAGGACTTTATTGATATCACCTCCCCTCCTCCTCAATACTACTTGTTCCACAACAGAAAACTTTTAAATCTTCAATCTTATGTTGTGCTTCCCCCCAATGTTCAACCAGAGGTGCTTCAGCACAGTTGCGCCGCAAACAGCTCATATGCTCCTGTATCCGTACTTTTTGTTTTGTCATCGTTTTACCTATGTATTTCAACCCACATAGGCACCATATTACATAATAACCCGTTCAGAATCACAAGTCGTAAATGATCGCAAATTGAATATCTTTTTCTGACACCCTAATCTTATTGGCCTGAAAGGCATGTGGGCAGATATTACAGTGACCACATGCACTGTGTCCACTCCGGATATTCTCCCTCTTAATTGTATTTCTAATCCCAGCATGTACCAAATTATCCCGTAAATTTAATGCCCTAGAGAAGGTAAACAAAGGTTTGTCTTCAAATACTGAATGTAATCCCAAGATGTTCCAATGATGTATGATACTCTTGCGTACTTTCCAAGTATCTGGCATAAAGGGTAGCACACAAACCAACTTGGATATTTTCTCCTTTTGTTTAGGCCTCAATAACTCTGTTTGCCCATCTTCCCCTTTTCATAACCCTCTTCAATACTCTATTTGGGATATCCCCAATCTTTAAATCTTTGATACATTTCATTAGCTTTTAATAAATATTCTGAATTTGAGGAATACAATTTCCTCAAACGCAAAAATTGCCCTGTTTGAATATTTTCCCTCAATTTCAAGGGGTGACAACTGTAGAAATGAAGAACCGTATTTCTATCAGTCTCTTTTCTAAAGACGGAAAAAGAAAAACTATTTCCCTCTAACCTAATCTCAATGTCTAAAAAATTGATCACTTTATCTTCAATCTCTGCAGTAAACTGTAGATGCTCATTCTGTGCATTAAGCCATTCTATAAACTTCTCTAATTCCCCACGTGGTCCCTCCCAAATGACCAGATCATCATCTATAAAGTGTTTCCACATCCTAATGTGGTAGGATGTGGTAGACATAACCTGCTTCTCAAATTCCCCCATGTAAAGGTTGGCAATATCAGGTGCAATTGATGCCCCCATGGCAACTCCCTTTATTTTTCTGCAGTTTTGTAAATATCCTTGTTACACTCTTGTTCCTTTCCTTATTGCGTTTTGTTAACCTACTTCTCCCTTTGCTCACACTGTCCTAATTATTAGTTGTCCTGTTTTCCCCATCCCCTGTTCTTTATAATTTCCATTTCCATTACTTTGTTATAATGTAAACCGATATGATGTGTATTTTAATGTCAGTATAGAAAAACTGTTAAATAAATAAAATAAATTTGTTTGAAGAACCGATCCCCAAAACAAAAGTAGTTTTGTGTCATTGCCCATGTGGTTAAATCAACTACAAATTCCGTAGGAATCCTCCCGTTGTCCCTTCTTTTTATCATATATGATCGGACCACCTCAATGGCTTCCCTTTGATACACAGTTGCCCTGGATATATACAATCAATTGAATGGATATAAAGTTTCCCCTGATGCAGGTGGTGGAGGAGCCGCCGAAATGCCACGGCGTCTGGCTTGTCTGTTAACAGCACGGACCTGTCGGTTAACAGCATGGATAGTCAGAGAAACGAGAAAGTTTGATCTTCCTGGTATGGGCAGTTGAGAAACGAGAGTTCTTCATTCACGGTTACGCCTGTGAGAGGTTTCAGATTGTCGGAATCTATACAAAAAGGATCCATTCAGGTGTATGTGGGACTGTTTATATATATTTTTTAAATAGAACTGAGCATTTCACATGACGACGAGTTGGGTTCCGTGAAAAGTGGTTTGTTGGGACATTTAACAATTTTTGAATCTATGAACAAGTGTTCCCTGTACGTACCCGGATCAGTCCAGACTCCTGGGTTTGGCCCCCCCTCTAGCAGATGGAGACAGAAGTTTACAAACAAATTCTCCGCCTATATCTAGGCTGGTGCCAGTCCGGCAGTATTCTTCTGTCTCCTAGCAGGTGGAGAGGGTGCCAAACCTAGTCTGTGCTGAGGCCTAGATTTAGGTGGTAGTTAGTGTGTAAAAAAAAAAAAAAAAAAAAAAGGAAGAGAAAGCAGTTTGAGAGTAGGAAGCCGACGGATTGGGGTTCGGACCGCAGAAGCTTGCTTGCTGATCACTGAGCGTGCCTCCCAGAGGGTAGTGAGGTCCTGAGGGGACCATCCCCTCTGGTTGAGGCCGCTGTTACGTGGGGGAGCTCCACTGTCAGCGTCTATCAGGGCTGGGGGTGACATCGGGGTGCCCGGTTCCCTCCCCCCAGCTGGACCCGGACCTGTGTCTGTGTGTTAAAAAAAAAAAAAAAAAAAAAAAAAAAAAGTACTGCCTGTTTTTTTTTCTTCTGTTGTCTGTGCCTCGTCTCTCCTGTCCTGTTCCTGTGAGGGGGGAGGTAGAGGACCACCGTCGCCGGGGAGATCTTTTCTTTTTTGTACTGTGCCTACCCTTTTTTCCTTGTTGGGGCCGCGATGCCGCGGAGAACTGCATGTCAGGCCTGCGGGTCCGCGGCCACACGGCTGTCAAGGGACATCCTGTGTTCGTCATGCATTTCCGGCGGGGAAGGGGGGTCCGCGACGCTGGCAGGGTCCCGGGGCAGCAGGCAGGTAGCGCCGGTCCCGAGGTCGGCAGGCCGGTGATTAGTGCGGGGCCGGCTTCGGGGACGCCGGGACCGGGCGCCATTTTGTTTTCTTCGCCGGCGTTTTCGGCGGCCATTTTAGGTCCGAGGGAAGCTGCGGCAGGCGCGTTACCGGCGTGTGAGGGGGAGGACGACCCTCCGCTGAGGTTATCCCCGCAGCGGGGGGTCCCAAGGGGGACAGTCGTGCTTCTGCCATGGGCTTTCTCTCCACATCCCTCTGAGGGGGAGGAAGAAGAGGCCTCAGACTCGTCCTTTGGGTCCGCGTTTGTTCTGCTTATGCATAAGGCCTTCAAGGCCCGTAGACGGGCCAAGAAGAGGGCATGAAAGACCTCCACTCCGGATTCGGGACCTCGGGCAGAGAAAAGGTCCAAGCCAGTCCAGGGTCGGAGGGCCAGAGTAGGGCTCGACCACTCCAGTTCCCAGGGGGGAGCTGGAATCGACCACGGACACGGATGAGCCGGAGGACCCGTCCGGGGATACAGAGCTTCCGTCCCAGCCCCCAAGGGGGGTTGATGGGGATGGAGACCAAGGGGCTTCGGGTTCCCGAGGGGCCCATGCTACCAAGGGGGTTGACCTGAAGGTGATCCGTTTGTTTTGGAAGGAGGAGCTGGGACCTCTTATCCCAGAAATTCTGGGGGAATTAGGGATCCAGGTGCCGCAGGAGGAGTCCTGGCTCGGAGTAACGGATCCGGTCGTTTTGGGTCTCCGGGGGCCTCCTTCAGCCTTCCCTTTGCATTTTTATGCCTCGGATTTGCTGTTTAAGGAATGGGACACTCCGGATTTGGGGCTGAAGGTGGCGAAGGCGATGGATAAACTCTATCCCTTACCGGAGGATGCCCTGGACATGCTGCGCATGCCGAAGATAGACTCGGCAGTAGTGGTGGTCACAAAGAAAACCACCGTTTCGGTCACCATAGGTACTGCTCTTAAGGATTTGCAAGACAGGAAGCTGGAGGTGCAGCTGAAAAAGATCTTCGAAGTCTCCGCATTGGGAATTCGTGCGGTGATTTGTAGTAATTTTTCCCTTCGGGCAGGTCTCCGCTGGGCACAGCAGCTCTTGGCCAATGAGTCTCTGTCGCCGGAAGAAGCACGCCAAGCGAGTCGCTTGGAGGCGGTGATCGCTTATAGTGCGGATGCCTTCTATGATCTTCTTCGTACTTCGGCCAGGACGATGGTTTCGGCAGTGGCCGCGCGGAGGCTGTTGTGGTTACGACTTTGGTCGGCGGACGTGACTTCTAAAACACGGCTAGGTTCCTTGCCCTTCAAGGGGAGACTGTTGTTTGGTAAAGAATTGGAAGATTTGATAGAATCCCTGGGGGAGAATAAGGTTTACTGGAGGACAGGCCACGGTCTCGGGGGGCTGGCCCTTCCAGGTCGCGTTTTCGCGGTAGTCGCCGGCCTCGAGGCTCCTGGGGATCCGTTTCTTCTTTTCGTCACAGTGCACAGCGTCAACAATCTTATTCGCAGTCCTTTCGCGGGCGCCGTTTCGGTCGTTCGGGCACCGGTCAGCCTGTGCAGGGGGGGCAAACCTGCACAATGATGGGTGGCCGGTCCATTCCTCCGTTCCCAGAATTGGGGGGGCGTCTCGACCGTTTTTACGAGAAATAGACCAGGATCATGTCGGACCAGTGGGTCCTAAATGTGATAAGACACGGTTACGAGTTAGATTTTTTACACCGGCCGTTTCCGTTTTTTTTCTGGTATCCCCTTGCGGGTTCTCAGCGAAGCGACGGGCGATACGGGCCACACTAGATCATCTCAGGGAGCTCAGCGTGATCGTTCCCGTTCCGGTCAACAAACTTCGCAGGGGCCGGTATTCCATTTACTTCGTAGTACCAAAGAAGGAAGGAACGTTTCGGCCCATCCTGGACCTGAAGGGGGTCAACAAATGTCTGCAGTTTCCTCGGTTTCGAATGGAAACTTTACGGTCGGTGATCGCGTCCGTGTGTCCGGGGGAGTTTCTGGCCTCCCTGGACCTCACGGAGGTGTATCTCCACATCGGCATTCGGGCAGAGCATCAACAGTTCCTTCGGTTTGCAGTGCTGGGGCAGCATTTTCAATTCCAGGCGCTCCCGTTCGGTCTGGCTACAGCGCCTCGAATGTTCACCAAGATTATGGTGGTAGTGGCAGCGCACCTCCGGAGGGAAGGTCTGTTGGTGCACCTGTATTTGGACGATTGGCTAATCCATGCCAAGTCGGAGACGCTCTGCTGAGCAGCGATCCAGCGGGTTCTCCAATTGTTGGACAAGCTCGGTTGGATAGTCAATGTCTCCAAGAGTCAGTTGACGCCGTCGCAGTCCCTGGAGTTTTTGGGAGCATTGTTCGACACGCATCAGGGAACGGTTTCTCTTACACAAGACCGAATGTTCACATTGCAAGCGCGCATTCGCAGATTGTTATCCAAGCAGGTGCCCATTGTCTGGGACTATTTGCAGGTGTTGGGGTCCATGATGTCAACACTGGAATTGGTACCTTTGGCGTTCGCTCATATGCGGCCCTTTCAGTCAGTGTTGCTCTCCCGATGGAACCCGGTCTCGGAAGAATTTCATCTGCCCCTGCCCCTGACTCTGGCAGCCAGGGACAGCTTGGATTGGTGGTTGTGTCCGGCCAACTTGAGTCGCGGGGTTCCTTTAGAGATCCCGTCTTGGACAGTCATTACCACAGATGCCAGTCTGCTCGGCTGGGGAGCGGTGTGTTTACGGCATTCAGTACAGGGGTAGTGGTCGCCTCAGGAAGCGTCGTGATCCATAAATCGTCTGGAAACCAGAGCGGTTCGGCTGGCTCTTCTGGAGTTCCTACCACTCATTCGTGGCAGGGCAGTCAGAGTGTTGTCCGACAATGCGACCACGGTGGCATACATCAACTGACAAGGGGGAACCAAGAGTCATGCTGTAGCGTCTGAAGCTCGTCTCATGTTCGCCTGGGCGGAGCGTCATCTCAGTTGTCTCGCAGCCTCCCACATAGCCGGGGTAGACAATGTTCAGGCCGATTTCTTGAGCCGAAATTGGCTGGATCCAGGAGAGTGGGAGCTAGCGGAGGATGCCTTCCGGCTCATTTGTGCTCGGTGGGCACACCTGCGATCGATTTGATGGCAACCTTCCGCAATGCGAAAGCCCCTCTGTTTTTTGCTCGAAGGCGGGAGACGGCAGCAGAGGGCGTAGATGCTCTGGCTCTTCCATGGCCGACGGACGGACGTACTACTCTGTGTTTCCTCCGTGGCCACTCATAGGAAAGGTGTTGCGGCGGATCGAGGCACACTCGGCGGACGTTGTTCTGACAGCGCCCGTGGTTCGCAGACCTCCTGAACCTTGCGGTAGAGGAGCCTCTCCATTTCCCGTATGTTCCGGACCTTCTGCACCAAGGACCCGTGTGTTTCGACCAGGTCGATCGCTTTTGTCTAGCGGCCTGGCTTTTGAGAGGCAAAGGCTGAGATCTAAGGGCTACGCGGAACTGGTGGTCGCTACTCTATTACGCTCCCGGAAGACGTCTACTTCCTTATCTTATGTTAGGGTCTGGTCTGGAAGTTGTTTGAATCGTGGTGTCTGGACCGGGACGTGGTTCCTATGCGAGCGACCGTGCCGGATATCCTTCTGTTCCTGCAGGACGGTTTGTCTGAGGGTCTTTCATGTAGTTCCTTGCGGGTTCAGGTGGCGGCGCTGGGTTCCTTACGTGGTTTGATTCAGGGGAAACCAGTGGCGGCTCATCCTGATGTAGCGCGTTTCCTGCGAGGGGCGAAACATCTGCGGCCTCCGATTCGTCAGCCTTGTCCGTCCTGGAATTTGAATCTTGTTCTTCGGGCCTTGTGTGGCGCTCCGTTCGAGCCTATTCGCAAAACCACCTTGAAGGATTTGACACTGAAGGTAGTGTTCTTAGTGGCCATTGTTTCGGCGCGTCGGATTTCCGAGCTTCAAGCTTTGTCGTGCAGGGAGCCCTTTTTGAGGATATCGGAGTCAGGGGTATTCTTGCGTACGGTCGTTCTTGCAACTCAATGATTCGGATCCTTTGGCTAAGGACCTCCGTAAATTGGATGTGCGGCGCGTCCTGTTAAGTTATCTGGAGGTAACTAATGCGTTTCGGGTTTCCGATCATCTGTTCGTGCTCTGGAGTGGTCCTCAAAGGGGCAGTGCGGCGTCCAAGACAACCATTGCGCGATGGTTGAAAGAGGCCATCAATTCGGCGTATATGTTGCAGGGTCGGTCCCTGCCCCTGGGACTGCATACCCATTCTACTCGCTCTCAGGCCACTTCTTGGGCGGAATGTCAACATATCTCGGCGGAAGAGATTTGCAGGGCGGCCACATGGAAATCTTTGCATACTTTTTCCCGGCACTACCGTTTGGATGTCAAGGCTCCCGGTGCGGGAGGTTTTGGAGAAGGTGTCCTTAGAGCGGGCCTCTCCGGATCCCATCCCAGGTGAAGTGACTTGGGTACATCCCAGGAGTCTGGACTGATCTGGGTACGTACAGGGAAAAGAAAATTAGGTTCTTACCTTTGATAATTTTCATTCCTGTAGTATCACGGATCGGTCCAGAGTCCCACCCGGATAAGTGCTACTATCGGGAGAGGCCATAGTGTACGTGCTGCTGTCTGTTTGATATTTTGCTCCTTTTCTGTCTGTTATCGGTATCTCGGGTTCGTTTTCCCAGTTGGGCGTTGAGAACCGGTAATGAGGATTCTGTTGGACTGGTGGTGTTGGTCCTGGTTAGAAGGTTCGTTAGCCAGTTTGATTTGTGATTTTCCTGCTCTGACATTAAGTAATACTGCCGGACTGTAGGTGGCACCAGCCTAGATATAGGCAGAGTTTTTGTTTGTAAACTTCTGTCTCCATCTGCTAGAGGGGGGGGCCAAACCCAGGAGTCTGGACTGATCCGTGGTACTACAGGAACGAAAATTATCAAAGGTAAGAACCTAATTTTCTTTTGCATTGGAGATAGGTATATGAAAATGTAATGTGAAGACATATGGTTTATAGGGAAGGGTTGTATTTTTATGATAGGTGTATGAGGTATGGATGAGAGTATGCATGGTTTGGATAGTTTTAATAGATTCATATAAGATGTGCAATATAAAACATATATACAAATTTTTGAACAAAAAATGTTTTGAACAATAATCAAGACCAAATGTTTGAAATATTATTGAGATATTTTTAAATAATTATAATTGGATGAGTAGGATTAAGGGACCTTGTCTTGCAACCATTGCTTAATCACAAGTGTTTTTTGTTTGTTATAATATTTTAATAGGTGAATGAGTGTGAGTGATTTAATATTGTTTATTGTGAATGTTGTGTAATATTTGATAATAAAGATTGTGTACTCGCACTCTTAATAGTTACAAGTGTATTTGAACAAGCCCTCAATATGAGTCTCAAATTGTATTTTCGTTAAGTCTCATGTTCTGTCCCGTGGGAAGAAAATTTGGATTTTTTTCAGATCTTTCTAAATCCATGCAGGAAAGGTGTAAATTGTTTCTTGCTATGCACCAAGAGGTTGTTGCTTTAGACGCTGCTTCTTAGGTACCCTTGCAAATGTATTGTAAAATATGCAGGAGTTATCTTTTTTTGTCCTCTGAGCAATTGTGCTTTTCTCTAATCAGAAGTAGTCTCTTGTGAGTATACTTAATGTAATTTGATATATTTCTGACCAACTATATTAAACCTTTTGCCTTTGTTTTTCCGACTAGTCATTGTCCTCTTGTTATTTCTTGGTTATCTTCCCCCAATTTGTGAGCTAATTTTATATTTTTTTTTCTTCCTGTTTATATTTACCCTTGTAACTTATTTCTTATGTTCCTTGACAAGTATATTCTTGTTCAGATGTAAATTGAAATGGTTAAAAGCTTAAAAAAAAAAAAAAAAAAATCTCCTGAAAGTGGTTCTTCTGGTGGGGAGCTGGTGAAACCATCAGAGATGGCTATTTCAGAGAGAACTCCAGGTAGTGTTCTGGAAAGCGGGGATGCTTGTTAGGCAGCCTCTGGTCCTGTTCCCATGGAGGAGTCCTTGTCTCTGCAGGAAGAATCTTGGGAGTACATGAAGACAATTCTTCTCAGGTGGAGCCTTTATCTCTGGAATTTAATGCATCAGGTTTATTTAAATTAAGCAGAGCAGTAGAACAAAGAAGTTTCTTCCCTTAGAGGTTTCCTGTAGCCTTTCTGTAGCTCTTCCTTCCTGATTCAGGAGGAATCTGGATTGGGATGTTAGATTGGTGAGTTGGCTAATGTTTCCTTGAGAGACTTCGTGGCCAGACAGGCGTTAGACTCCTTCAGTATCATTCTCCATCTTGAAAAGAGTGAGATATCCATGGCAGAGGAACCCAGGTTGGTTTGCTTGTTTAAAAGAGAGGAACTACTGATGATAACAAAGGCTCTAAGGGAACTTGGGAATTAAGGAGCAGCTGGTGGAACCATCAGAGGAAGATGACACTATTTTAGAGAGCCAGGGGCCCAGAGAAGATGTTTCCCTTTCATAGGATGTCAAGGGTCCTAGTTTCGACAAATTGAGACACTCTGGATCCTGGCCTGAAAGTTGGGATAAACATAGTTAAAAATATATCCTCTTCCAGAGGAGGCCTTGGACCTTTTGAAGTTTCCTAATGTAGACGCAATGGTTTCTGTTGTAACTAAAAATACTGTAATGCCAGTTAAAGGATGTGTGGCCTCAAAGGATGGCCAGGATAGGAAGATAGTTATATCTTAAACAGGTTTTTGAGGTGTTAACGTTTGCTTTCAGAGCTGCGGTTTGTGGCAGCTATATGTCACGGGCTTATTTGTGCTGGGCACAGCAGGTACCGGTAGGCATTTGAGGATAGTTTGATGGAAAAGGAAGGTTGGAAATTGGTTGGTGGATATTTGGTCTCATTTGGGGAAGTTGTCCTTCATAGGGGAGCTCCTTTTTAGAGAGTATTTGGAGAAGCTGGTGAAACATTTTGGAGAACCAGTCCCATAAGTTACCTGAAGATAAGTCTCTAATAGGCCAGAATGTAGGGATGTTTGGCATTATTGGCCAAGGAAGTCGATAGTGTTGTCTTCATCATACTCAGGAAAAATAATATGGGAGCAAATCACAGTCCTTTCATTCAAACTACAAAGGCACTAGAGATGTCTGTTGGGAAACTGGGAGCTAAAAATATTCACAATGAGGATTAAAGGGTCCACACTCAGCAGATAGGGGATTTGCCATCCCAGTTTTTGAAGTGTGGACACATATTACTACAGAGCAGTGGGTTCTATCTGAAATAAGAGATGTTTACGTATTAGTTTGCGCGTTTTGGTGGACACATTTGTGATTTTCCCCCTGTCATTCTATAAAAAAGGAGGCATCAGTGTGGGACACTCTCTGGAACGCATTCTCCAGTTGGCAGCAGACATTCTGATACCAAAGGTAGAATGGGGTCAAGGGTGTTACTCCATTTATTTTGTGATACCGAAGGAGGAGATCACATTCAGGCCTAATCCGGATTTGAAAAAGTTGAACTTGTCCTTAAGGATATCTCAGTTTTCATATAGAAACTTTGTTCAGTGGTCATAGTGGTTCAAAGGAGAATTTTTAGTATATTTCTGGACCCCTCTAAAGTTTATCTTAATATTTTGCTTAGAAGGGACCATCAGAGGTTTTTCAGGTTCATGGTCCTGGGGCAACATTTTCAGTTTCCGGCTCTATTTTGGGCTCACGCAGCCCCAAGACTTTATCAAAGGAAATGATGGATATGGTGGTGACATTCTGGAAGGGAAGAGGTGTTGGTCCATCTGTATCTCAATGATTGGTTGATTCAGATGAAGTCAGAAGGATACGGTTGTTTCCTGTTCGTACCCATGATCAGTCCAGACGAGTGGATTTATGCATCCCTACCAGCAGATGGAGGCAGAGAACAAAACTTTGAGGCACTGTTTTATATAACTGAGAGTGCCATCTGCAGTGCCTCAGTATTTCTCTGTCTCCAGCAGATGCTAGAGGTGAATACCTGCAGTCTGGAGGGGTTGAAAAAAAAAAAAAAATTCAGCTCCTTGAGGTGTTAGGTTCCTTCGTGGGCTATTCTTCAGGTAGAGCAGGGGAGTTGGCAGTCCCTGTCAGGACTTGACCCTTGTTTTGTGTGTGTGTGTGTGTGTGTGGTGGGGGGGTGTTAGATAGCCAGGTACCCTGGTTCCCTCTCCCCCTCTGGGCCCTTTGCTCCTTTGCTGTGCCTGGCTCTCAGCAGGTAGCCTCCAGAAGCAGAGTAGTTTTATTTATTTATTCATTTATTTATTTATTTAACTTCTTTTACTATACCGATACTCAAGACCAGGTCTTATCGTACCAGTTTACAATAGAACAGGGGGAAACCAATTAACATCTAGGTAGAAGGTAAAGTTACATTAAACAGGGAGCGTAAAACATGGGAGATGGAAGACAGGACAGATTTTAAACTATAGCAACTGGAGAGTGATAAATATAATCAACAAAAAACTATAAACGATATGATTAGTGATACATAAACAGAGATTTATCCTAGGCGATTTGAAAGAGTAGTCTTTCCTCCTTTGCTCCCTTTAAGACCTGTTTCTTGGGGGGGGGGGGGGGCAGGGATCAGGAGAGAGGCTGCAGCAGCAGGATTGAGGAGCAAGTACGTTTTTTTTGTATGTTCTGCTGGGAGGCAGGCAGGTAGGAGTGAGTGGGCCAAATTGCCTCCCTTTGTCGGAAGTGCTGTATCTCATCACTGGGACAGCGATGAGTGTGATCGCTGTTACGTTTATTTTTAGGCCTGATCAAGTGTGCAGGCCTGACTTCCCCGACATGCCAGCTCCCGTGCAGAGCGGCAGACTTTGCCACAGCTGCGGCCTGAGGCAATCTCACCTTGATGCGGCCTCATTTTGCTGCGATTGCGCTTTGAGGGGGGGAGGCTGAGACTTCGGCGGGACCCCCAGGGAGTGGTGAAAAAGGGCAGGCGGCTGGGTTGGCTCAGAGGCTCCAGGAAGGGGGGAGGGGTCAGAGGAGCTGGCGGCCATTTTGGCAGCACATGCAGAAGTGCAGGCTGCCATTTCTGAGCCCCGGGATTCCCCTCCCACATTTTTCTTGTGGGAAAGTGTCCCTGCTACTGGCAGGGGGACAGCAGGAGGGGAGTCTATCAGGACTCTTCCTCCTCGGACCCAGAGGCCTTTTCCATGGGCTTTGTGCTTTTCATTTATAAGGTTTATTTAGCCCGGAAGAAGATAGGGGCAAAGAGGCTTTTGCCTAGGAAGTTCCAGATGGACAAGAAGGCCTGTGGAGTCAGAAGGGATCCTGCGGATGCTGAGTCTTGGGCAAGCCCCAGAGGAGGGTGATTCATCATATAGCCTTGGGTGATCCTGAGCAACTCCAAGGAGGTCCGGTGGCACCGCACAAGGACCCTGTAAGTGCCCTGGGAGATCCAACACAGAACCTGGACAGAGATCCATTGGTGGTCATGGGGGAGATCCCATGCAGGAGGTGGTTCCGGTCGCAGAAGGAGATGCCCCCTATGTGGTTTGGCTGTTGCGCAGAGAGGAACTGGGTCCTTTGATTCCTCAGGTTCTGGAGGAGCTCGGCATCAAAGACGTCCAGGAAGACTCGGACAAAAGGAGTGAATCTGCTCCTGGAGGGATTGCGAGGACCTCCTACCACTTTTCCTTTACCAAAGTAGATGAAGTTGATGGATCGGGAGTAGGAATCTCCTGAGGGGGGCCTGAAGGTCGTGAGAGCTATGGGGATATTTCACTTGCCAGAACAGACCTTGGAGTTATGTAGAATTCCCAAGGTGGATGCAACCGTTTCAGCGGTTACTAAGAACACTACCATCCTAGTAATGGGAGTAGCGGCTCTCTAGAATTTCCAGGATAGGAAGCTGGAGATTCTGCTTAAGTGGCTTTTTGAAGTCCCAGCTTTGGCCCTTCGAGCAGTGGTGTGCGGAAATCTGATGTAGAGAGCCTGTTTGTCCTGGCTGCTGAAGGCACATGACAAGCATTCAGGAACCAGCACAATGAAAAACCCCAAAGGAAATAGCTGAAAAATATGAAACAATCACAAAATATTGTATTCAGCTATGAAAAAGAAGAGCTCCTGTTGAGGAGTCTTACGACCATCATAAATTGCCTCTAGAAGCTTTTGGCTTATATGTACAGCCCTTATAGCTCTGGGCTTGACTAATCATAGGTCGTAAGAGGTCCAGATATTCTCCATCCGGAGCTATAACATAAGATAAGGCACTGAATGTATGACTACTAATCGATAGCTCGAGAACTTCACTTATTAGACGTGTCATGTACTTTTGTGACATCTCAAGGTGATGAATCCCTTTCGGATATCAGATCATCTATTTGTCCTGTTCAGTGGAGCAAAGAAGAGAAATAAGGCTTCCAAAGGCACGATTGCTCACTGGTTAAAGGAGACGATAGCTTTAGCTTACACCTGCAAGGGCCGACCGGTGCCGGAGGGATTGCGAGCGCATTCCACTAAGGCGTAGGCGACCTTGTGGGCAATGTGTCAATTGCTTTCTCTGTAGGAGATCTGTGTGGCGACATGGTCTTCTCTTCACACTTTTACCAAACATCGCTTAGATGTGCGCACTCAAGAGATGGCAATGTTTGGGGAGAGTGTATTGCACTCGGGTCTTTTGGGTTCCTGCCCAGAATAGAGGGGTTTGGGTACATCCCACTCATTTGGACTGATCCGGGGAAAGAGCAGGAAAGGAACATTGGTTCTTACCTGCTAATTTTCGTTCCTGAAGTATGATGGATCAGTCCAGAGACCCTTCCCCTTCTGACGAAAGACTGCCTCACTTCTGGAGATGGCTAAGCTGATTGAGCTGACATTTGATTTGATCAAAGTGATGAAAACTGTACATAGTTGGTATGTTTTTGTTAAGTCAAGGGGGCCTATTTTGCAGGGGTCTTCAGCTTTAAGCCTCTGTTCACCCAAAGTTTATTGGGGGTTGTTGAGGTAGACATCTTGGCTTGGGTACAGGTCAATACTGAGAAACTGCAAGTGGCACTTTCAGTTATGTAGCAGTGCCTCAAAGTTTTGTTCTCTGCCTCTATCTGCTGGTAGGGATGCATAAACCCACTTGTCTTTAGTGATCCGTGGTAATCCAGGAATTAAAATTAGCAGGTAAGAACCAATTTTCCTTTAGTTACTCTGGGATAATCTGAATGTTATAGGATCTTGGTTGGGTGATCAATTTTCCCAAGGGCAAGCTCCAGTCCTCTCAGATGTTTGAATATCTGGGGCTCCATTTCGAAAATCTGAACGAGAAAGTTTCTCATGGCAGAGAAGATGGACAAACTTCAGAGTCACGTGAGACAGTTTCGCAACATGCAGGTGCCCAGAGCCTGGGATTATCTTCAAGTTCTGGGATCAATGGCTTTGACTTTGTGTTTGGTTCCCTGGTGGTGGCTCAAATGTTGCTGTTGCAGCAAGCTCTTCTTTCGCAATGGAGTCCCCAATCACTGGATTACGAAGCCAGGATACCACTTTATGGGGAGACTAGGCACAGCCTGGAGTGGTGACTCTTGGTTGAAAAATTGTCCATAAAACAAATAAATGTCTCAGCAGATGGAAATCTCAGTGCCAGGGTCAGGTGGTGCAAAGAATGTTGTGGAACAGTTCTGGTCCATCAGTCATCTGGAGACTAGGGCTATCAGAAGAGCCTTGCTGGAAATTCTACCGCTAATTCAGGGTAAGGCGGTAAGTTTTTGGGCAATGATACAGCAGTAGATAAATTGGCAAGGCGGGACCGGAGTGCAGTAGTGCTGGCCAAAGTGTTCCAGTAGGCAGAAAGTCATCTATTGGCGATCTGTCTCACACATTTCTAGAATGGAGAAAGTCCAAGCATATTTCTTAAGCAGGTACACCTTGGATCCCAGGGAATGGGAGCTGTTGGAAGTTGCTTTCTCTGTGATTCAGTCCAAGTGGCAGGAACCCTAGATGGATATACCAGTGTTGAAACAAGAACTCACTTTTTTTTTTCCTCAGCCAAAGAAGGGAGCAGAGGTCAGAAGGTCTTGATGCCCTGTCTTGGGCAAGGCCTCTGGGTTCAGTTGTATGTTTTTTCCCCCTTGGTTATTGATAGGGTGTGTGATTAAAAAAAAATTCAGACACAACAGAGGCTAATGACTCTTATAGCTCCGGAGTGGACCTAGAAACCGTGGTTTGCAGATCTAATGTGGCTCAGAGTTCAGAGCACTTTAAGGTTCGTGTCAGGATCTGCTGGTCTGTGAGCAGCAGGTTCGCTTTTGTCTTGTTGCCTGTCTTTTGAGAGGAGAAAGTTAAGGAGTAAGGGTTACTTTGAGGAAGTGATCACCATGTTGCTTCAGGCTAGAAAGCAGTTGACGTCCTTGGCTTATGTTCATGTTTGCAG
Source organism: Rhinatrema bivittatum (assembly GCF_901001135.1). Lineage (NCBI taxonomy): Eukaryota > Metazoa > Chordata > Amphibia > Gymnophiona > Rhinatrematidae > Rhinatrema > Rhinatrema bivittatum. The sequence continues at coordinate 6,291,439 of NC_042625.1, forward strand.
ATTTTCTTTCCTTTTTTGCAGAAGGGCTGGCGGAGGAGTCATGCTTTGAATTCACTCATAAGAACATAAGAATTGCCATACTGGGTTAGACCAAGGGTCCATCAAGCCCAGTATCCTGTTTCTAATAGTGGCCAATCCAAGTCACAAGTACCTGACAAGTACCCAAACATTAAAAAGATCTCAAGCTACTATTGCTTATTTATTAATAGCAGTTTATTGTTTTTTCCTATAGGAACTTATCCAAAATTTTTTAAAACTCAGTTACACTAACTGCTGTAACCACATTCTCTGGCAATGAATTCCAGAGCTTAACTATGTGCTGAGTGAAAAATAAATTTCTTTGATTTGTTTTAAATGAGTTACTTGTTAACTTCATGGAGTACCCCCTGGTCCTTCTATTATCTGAAAGAGTAAATAACCGATTTACATTAACCTTTTCAAGTCTTTTCAAAATTTTGTAGACCTCTCTCTCATTCCCCTCAGTTGTCTCTTTTCTAAACTGAACAGCCCTAACTTCCTTAGCCTTATCTCATAGGGCAGCCGTTCCATGCCCCTTATTTTGGTCACTCTTCTCTGTACTTTCTCCAGTGCAGTGATATCTTTTTTTTTGAGATGCGGCGGCCAGAATTGCACAAAGCATTTATTTATTTATTTGAAATTTTTCTATACAGACATTCAAGGAAAATATCACATCTGTTTACATAGAACAGGGGAAACCTTTAACGAAGGAAATGCAAAGTTACATATAACATAAGGGAGCTGAACTGGGAGAAAGGGCTGGAGAAGCAGCATCAGGAAACAGGAAAGATATGGTAGCCAGAATTTACAATAGTATGAGAAATTATAATATATGGCAATTATTTACAATATGTACAGTATATATCTTATTCAAGGTGTGGTCTCACCATGGTGCGCAAGAGGTATTATGACATCCTCCGTTTTATTTGCTATTCCCTTCTTAATAATTCCTAACATTCTGTTTGTGTTTTTGATCGCCCCGGCACACTGAGCCGATGATTTCAATGTATTATCCACCATGACGCCTAGATCTCTTTCCTGGGTGGTAGCTCCTAATATGGAACCTAACATTGTGTAACCACAGTAAGGGTTATTTTTCCCTATATGCATCACTTTGCACTTGTCCACATTAAACTTCATCTGTCATTTGTAAGCCCAATCTTCCCGTCTCGCAAGGTCCTCCTGCAATTTATCACAATGCGCTTGAGATTTAAGTACTCTGCATAATTTTGTGTCATCCGCAAATTTGATCTAAGTGCATGGTGCAGTGTTGTCCTGTTAAGTGGAAGAAATTGGAGAAGTTCCTTGGCAGTTCATCCAGATGTGGTTAGATTGCTCTGAAAGCAGTTGTGGACTCTGGTTAGGTTTGGACAAGCTGGAATCTCAATCTGGTATTGAAAGCCTTGGGAACAGCTCAGTTTTAAGCCCATTAGGATGAGATTGCTGAAGAATCTTACTGATGAGAAATCAGACTGGCTAAACACAGCATTTCGGGTACACGTCCCACACAGAAATCTTCGATCAGCAAATAAAGCACTCCTAATCATCCCTTCAGTTAAAACAGCAAGACTAACCCAAGTGAGGGAAAGGGCCTTATCATTAGCAGGACCCACAATTTGGAACACAATGCCTCCAGAGATCAGATTACAAAGTGATCTCAAGGCATTTAAGAAAAGTTTAAAAACATGGCTTTTTAAACAGGCATTTTACAAGGAGACGGGAGAATAGAAATTATTCAGGAATAAGCAGATAAGCACCGACACACAGTACTTAGGACGATACAGTAGAGTAGTCTATGAACACCACATCACAACTAGCATATTGATAACACTATGTATGATAAATTACCCGTAAAAGTACTTTCAGTACACTCGGTCATGACACACTTCTCTAAAAATTATTTTGTCTAATGATATATTGTAACCGAACCTATGACAGCACCTGTTAGAATGTACTATAGTACACTTTTACCTACATTAAATATGTGCCTACATGTAAACCGTTGCGATGGTGTATAACTTAGCGACGGTATAGAAAAGATTTTAAATAAATAATAGTGATTTGTTCTGCAAGATGTATCTCTGAGCTACGGGCTTTGTCATGCAGGGATCCTTTTTGAGGATATCTGAGGATGGGGTGTCCATTTCCACAGTAACTTCCTGTTTACCAAAAGTAGTCTTCATTTTTGATTTGGAACAGTCTGTGGAATTAGCTGCAGAACACCACATCCTGGATGTGCATAGAGCACTGTGATAGTACTTGAAGGTGACTGTTATAAGTCCAATCATGTATTTATGCCTTTGAGCAGGCACAAGGCAGGAAAGAAGTCTTCTAAAGCTACTATTGCTAGCTAGATTAAAGAAGCCATTGCTTCTGCATAAATTTGCAGAGGGCTGACAGTGCCAGAAGGCCTTGAGGCACAAACTCCACTAGGCCCCAGGTGATGACATGGGCAAAGTGTCAGTTTGTTTCGCCACAGGAAATTTTTAGGGTGGCTCATTGGGCCTCATTACATTTCTTTTCCAGGAATTGTTTCAATGTGTAGGCTTGGCTTGCAGCCTTCTTTGGGACGAGCATTTTGAGAGCAGGATTTTCAGGGTTCCTCCCAGTTTAGGGGAGGCTTGCGTACATCCCGTGCATCTGGACTGGTCTGGTAAAGACAACGAGGAAAGTAAAATTAGGTTACTGGCTAATTTTCTTTCCTTGAGTCCGACCAGACCAGAGTCCCACCTGTTTATCCTGTAGCCTGCTTATCTGTGAATATATTCTTGCAAAGTATACTTGGTTGTAACTCTGGTTGTATCTTGGTTTTAGGTCTTTTTTTTTTTTTTTTTTTAAAGGGTTCATCGAATGTTTGGGGGTTTTTTGTGGCTTACCCCTGCTTGCAAGGGGTGGGGGGTATTTTGCTTGGGGAAGATAATACTGAAAGGCTGTAGGTGGCACAGTTCTATATGTAGACTGCTTCCAGCAAGGCTTTCATTCTTTATCTCCATTTGCTGGTAGGGGAGAGAAACTCATGCTTCTCGACTGGTCTGGTAGGAGTCAAGAAAAGAAATAGCAGGTAATTAACCTAAATTTACTGTATCTTACAAGCAGTCAAGCTTCTATAGCTGGCAGCTTGGCTATATCATACTACTAGCCAGGATGTACTCCTTAGGGAAAGGTAAGAACACTGTGAGTTGCTCTTTGGGTGGTGCTACTATGTGATCCTAACACCTGTTGCTGTCTTTCCAGGGATACCTTATCACAAACAGGGAGATTGTCTCGGAGGACATTGAAGATTTTGAATTTACTCCCAAGTCAGAGTATGAAGGGCCCTTCTGTATTTTTAATGAGCCGGATGAGGTGCGTGACCACCATTCTTTTGAAAGTGATATTGGGTATAATCAAGGTTGCACTGAATATGAGCAGTTCAGAAGTGGAGTTTTATGAGGTGGTTGTTGTCATGGCTTTTTTTTTTTCTCTAATATCACAAAATGCACCTGCTAGTTGTTGGCGTTTTTATGAAATGTGAGCAGGTTGGGTGTAGCCTCTTACTGAAATTTGAGTTGATTTTTTTTTCTTAAATCCAGGCACATTTGATCCAGAGGTGGTTTGAAAATGTGCAGGAAACTAAGCCCAACATTATTGTGACATACAACGGGGACTTTTTTGACTGGTAAGGATCCTTGTTTAAACCTGGCTTTTCTTGGTAACTGCACCCAGGTCAGTGAGCTGGACAGAGATGAAATATTTGCTGTAAAATGAGACTTCAGCACATGTAGTAGAACAAGCAGAACACATGGCTGGCCCTGTGGGAGCCTCAAATTACAAGTGAGAAATCCACACATTCAAGGCAGATAGAATCCACACTAAACCATAACCTTCAAATAGAGATTACTCTATATTTACAGAAAAGAGTTCATGCCAGCGTAGGCGAGGATGCTGACAGTCCAGACTCCTGTGGTACATTCTCTAGGCTATGGCTCAAGTTATAGTTGCATTTTTTTAAAATCTGCTTTCTGTAAAGTTATCTGAGCTTGTCTGGGTTTTTGGATCTGGTCAGTTTAGGTTCTCTCCCAGATATGTATTCCAGTCTGTCTTTGGACAATATTTGAATTGAGGATTATTTTGGTTTTCAGGCCCTTTGTAGAAGCAAGAGCCTCCATCCATGGCATGAGCATGTACCAAGAGATTGGATTTCAGAAAGATAGCCAGGGGGAGTATAAATCACCTTCCTGTATCCATATGGACTGTCTCAGGTATAGTGAAAAGCTTCCTTCTACCTTGTGCATTCATATGTACTATTTCATGTATATTTTGAATCACCCCTTGTGTGTGTGAATATTATACACTGGATACATGACGTTTTGTTTGTCTTCTGGTAATGACTGTGGTGTAAGGCTTGCCTTGGAGCTAATATGGGTAGAACTGAATAAAATGCAGATAGGGAGGGGGCAAGACTTCTCTTAAGGTGGAGTAAGAAGCATCTTGAGAGAGGAATGTGTAGGGGGGATAGAGAGAGTGGAGAAATGTCTCTAGTAACTGGATGGGATTATGGGTTCTGTTTCCAGGTGGGTAAAGAGAGACAGTTACCTCCCTGTGGGAAGCCATAACCTTAAAGCAGCAGCCAAAGCCAAGCTGGGTTATGACCCGGTGGAACTGGATCCTGAAGAGATGTGTCGAATGGCTACAGAGGAGCCTCAGGTATGGATACTTGTGAAAGCAGTGGTACAGAGATACGTTGTTAATTCCCTGTTACCTATATTTGATTAGTTTGCAGGATGAGTCCTTGTGCTGCAAGTTTACCTCTTAACTGTATGGGTTAGAATGAATCTAGAATTCATGGCTTCTCTGTATCACCAGTATTATGTGGTAGTGAAGCCAATGCAGCAAAGCTGAAGTCACCTATTCACAAAACGCTGGATTGTTCTAGGTTGGGATATCTTCTTTTCTTCATCCAGTCAGACCAGTCCAAACCAGTAGATTATGCTCCAGCAGTTGGAGACAGAGATCATGAGGCTCACTGTTGTCACTCCTTATATGTATCTGTACTGACATCAGCCTGCCACTATTCTGTCTCCAATACAAAAAAACATATGGTGACACACATTATATTATAATCTTTATTGATTTCACAAGAAAGAAATTTCCAAAAGACCTTGCTTTCAAAATTTCATAACATTACCCCAAGGAATACCCATCTAAAAAACCCAACCAATACTCACACACCATTCATACCTCCTTACACACACACATTCTCTGAAATACCTCCCAACATTCTTTCATATATATTAAAATTTCTCAAATTTTTCTCTCGTTTTCAAAACAAAATTCCTTCAATATCCTCTTCATCCTCTCAATATGTTTCACCTTTTCACAGGCTTCTTCAGGAAAGCTTATAAAATTTTCTGCTGCTTATAAATCTTCAACATATTCATTTTTGTAGTATTCCCGTACAGGTTTCGTCTACAACAATTAACATTTTTAAATAAAAAAAAATGTTTCCAACGAACCTTGTACACGAAATTTTTCTTTAAACAACATTCACATGTTTTACCTATATGTCCAAGAAACAATTGACGCATAGACAGATACGTTCCCAACTCTTACTCTCCAATGCGTCTCAAATGAGCTCCCACAGAACAGCTGTTCTTGCAATATGGCGTGAATTTTATTTTCATGTTACCTATAGCGAATTAAATCAAAATACCATTTCCCAAGTTTCTCTACCTTTCCAAAAACTCCATCCCAAAATTTCCCCACAAAAGAGAGATATATATGCTTGAAATCGAAGGAAACTTACCTTACCAATTCCAAAGAACGCCACCACCTCCGTAGCGTTCAACCACCATTTGCCATCAAGTGAGTCAGAGATAAATCAACTCCTCCCCTTCTGCCTCTTTTAAATCCCCCATCACCAATCAAAGCGGTCCAAACTATATCCACACCTCTTTCTACTACCTGCGATAATTTAAAGGGACTATTTCATTCATTTACTAATTCCAAAGCAAATCTTTTTAAAGGGACAACCTTTAAAAAGATTTTTCTTTTACCAACCTAAACATACCTATTTACTGAAACCAACCACTCACATCCAAACAAATCAGAGACACGCAACCCAATCGATTCTATCGTTTAATCCATTTGGCCATAAAGTTCCTAAAGAGAAAATCCATCTCTTCTCCACTCGCAACAATATTTTGTTTAAGTTGCCCCCTTGTCTATTCTTTCTCTTGGATCACAAAAAAACGAAGATCCTCCACTGTATGTTGATATTCGCACCAATGCTTCACCAACGGAGCAGTTTCTACTTCATTTCGAAGTCTACTGCAGTGCTCCAAAATCCGGGTTTTAATTTTCCTCTATGTCTTGCCCACATAGAACAAACCACATGGACATTTTATAATGTACACCACTGAAACAGATTGGCAAGTAGTGACTCCTCTCAGGAAAAAATTTTTTCCCGAAACCGGATGAATGAAAAACTGTACTGACAGACATAATTCCCTGTACGTATCCGGATTCGAAATCTGTACAAAACACGGACCATCTATTCGTCCTTCACAGCGGGAAGAAGCAAGGGGAAGCGGCCTCGCGGGCAACCATAGCCCGCTGGATCAAAGAAGTTATCAAGGCGATCTACGTGGAAGCAGGCAAGCCACCGCCTTTACAAGTCAAGGCCCATTCTACTAGAGCCCAGGCAGTGTCCTGGGCGGAGACCAAGATGCTGTCACCTGCCGAGATCTGTAGGGCGGCGACATGGTCCTCCATCCACACCTTCTCTAAGTTCTACTGCCTGGACTTGCAGGCCCAGGAGGACACGGCATTCGCAAGGGCAGTACTAAGTGTGCTACGGACAGCCTCCCACCCGGTTCGGGAGTAGCTTTTATACATCCCATTGGTCCTGAGTCCATCTGCTACACGCTAGGAAATGGAGAAATTACTTACCTGATAATTTTGTTTTCCTTAGTGTAGACAGATGGACTCAGCATCCCACCCACAGCTGCTGTTGTTCATGGAATCCTTGTTCGACTTTCCCAAGAACGAGGTAATCACGGGTAAGCAAAGCTTTCCCTCCACCCTACCGGGTGTCGACGTTTCTCGGTTGAGGGCACTGGCGGTCTCCAGCTATAGCCAAATCAACTGGTTCAAGTTAATCAAGTTATCCAAGTTATTTAAGTTATTCAGTCATGCATATATCCACAATTGCTTTTCGAGGAGAATACTGAGAAGCTGCACTTCCTGCAGGGGGATATGTACTAGGCTGATGTCAGATTGAAATCTGATCCGTCTCCATCTGCTATCAGGAGTACGCTATACACATTGGTCCTGAGTCCATCTGTCTACACTAAGGAAAATGAAATTATCAGGTAAGTAATTTCTCCATTTTAATTATACCCACTGTTCCACCTCCTCACCCGTTTTCTCCCAGTCTTCCAGTACTTCCTCTAAGTACATTCCCATTTTGACAAAATCTGTATTTGTGTGAATTCTATTGTTGGCTTCCCTGTTTTGTGTTACTTCTCTATATTCTGTTTGTGATATTGAACCATAACTTCTGATCACTACTGCTCATGTGATTAGAGGTATCTATAGTTGTGTCTCCCGTGGGAACATTTTCAGTTCCGAAAATTGCTGTGCGATGATCATAGCAGCTGCAGCTCTCAGGCGCAACGGCATCATGGTCCACCCGTACCTAGATGGTTAGTTGATTTGGGCACAGTCATCTCAGGAGGCAGTGTGCGTAACTCACCATGTGATTCAAGTCTTGGGAAGGCATGGTCTGAGTGGTCAATTTTTACAAAAGTAGTCTCCAGCCCGCTCAGTCCCTGGAGTACCTGGCAGTGTGGTTCAGTTCTCAGATTGGACAATTTTTCTCATGGGCGAGAGAGAGAGTAAAATACTCCAACAGGGTCAGCAGTTGCGGGTTCCCCTGGCTTCGTCTGCTTGGGATTAGTTGCAGGTTCCTGGGCTGGTGGGCAGAGACTCTGGATTTGGTTCAGTGGGTCACATGCATTTTCTATAGTTACCCTTCCTGTCCCACTGGTCTCTGCAGTCCCAGGACTCTGTGGCTTGGCTTCCCCTGAGTCTGATGGTCCATGCTTTGTACCGCTGGTGGCGGTCTCCCTCCCATATATGGAAGTAGGTCAGCCTAGGCACTTTATCTTGGGTCCTAGTGATGGATGTGAGTCTCTCAGGTTTTGGGGGCTCATTGACAGTATTAAATGGCTCAGGATCACTGGACCCCAAAAGAGACTTTATGGTCCATCAATCAGTTGGCCACCAGGGCTATTCATTTGGCTCTCCTGCATTTCTCCTGCCACTTCAGGGGAAAGCCGTGCAGATCTTCTCGGACTACACAACAGCAGTGGTGTGTGTGAATTGGCAAGCAGGAACCAGGGGATCTTGACAGAGACATCACTCTTTTTTTTTTTTTTTTTACCCTGGGCAGAGGAGAGCCTGGAGTTGCTATCAGTGGCACATATCACTGGACCAGAAAGTGTGCAGGCAGACTTTCTCAGCTGCAAGTTGTTGGATTCCGGGGAATGGGAGCTAAGCCTGGATGTTTCAAATGCTCTGTCATCAGTAGGGTTGTCAAAAGGTGGATTTGATGATGATCAGTCGGCATGTGAAACTGTGACACATCAGTCTGTGAAGGGAGCAATGGTCAACCGGTATCAGCGCCCTAGTGCAGACTTGGCCAGCGGGGGAATTAGTCTGTCTTTCCACTGTGAGCTCTCAGAGGTATATTGGTGCGCAACCGGGTCATCCTGGTTGCACCAGATTGGTAGTGCAGATCTTGGTATGCAGATCTGTGTGTCTGCAAGTGGACCAGCCCTTGTCTCCTAGCGTCATGGGAACCGTTTAATTGGGTGGTGTCTCTGTAGTGGCTCACCTGGATTTGTCTCAGTTTCTGAGGAATATTAAGAGGTTGCAGCCTCCTTTTGTCCCATTGTCCCACCTTGGGACCTTCCTTTGGTCTTGTGGTCTTTGGCAGGGGCTCCTTCTGAACCTATAAGGCAGACTTCTTTGTCAGTTTGTCCTTGAATGCAACTTTCCTGGTGACTATTTGTTCTGAGAGGCAGATTTCGGAACTTCAAACGTCATCTTGTCAGTATCCGTTCCTGGTGATCGTTGGATGCAATGGTCTTCTGCCTGTTTCTGTCCTTTTTTCTGAAAGTACACTCTGTTTCATTTTAGGTGATATCTCTTCTAATGTTCTCCCAGTGTTTGGATGCGCAATGGCTTATCCTTCATAGCTTGTAAATCACTAATGAGTTTTGCAAGTCTAACAGACTGTTTGTTCTGTTCAGGGGTCTGCATAAGGGAAAGGCAGCCTCCAAGGCTATTCTGGCTCATGGGGTAAAGGATGCAATTGACTCTGCATATCTGCTGAAGGTCAAGAAGCCTCCAGATTTTATTTGACGGCACTCTGCCAGGATGTGGTCAGCGTCTAGGGCAGAGGTGCAGGTGCTTTCTCCAGTGATTATTTGCAGGATGGCCTCTTAGTAGTCTTTGCACACCTTTGTGTGCTAGACTGCTAAGATATGGCATATGGATATGGCATGTGGAGCCGGGGCTCTCAGGGCAGTCCTCGCACCCACCTGCATAGTGGAGCTCAGGTACTGCCTACTTATTATGGTCTGGACTGATGTACAGGGTGAGATGGAAGGAGACATTTTCTTACCTGCTAATTTCCTTTCCATTAGTCCTGCTGCACCAATTTAGGACCTGCCCAGGAAGTGAGGCTCTTCTCAAACTTTGCTGATTTTACTCTTTTGGGGCATTGTTTGGTCTCGTACTTCTATTGTTGGCTTTCCTGTTTTTAGTTGCAGGCTATAGAGAAGCTTCAGGTTTGTTCGAATGGTGATCAATCTATATGTTGGGGTCTGATTCGAAGCTTTGTTAGAAATTTACAGGATTCCTGCAATCCTTAAATAGTGTGATATCACAGAGGGAAACAGTATAATCTGCTGCTAGGGGGAAACAACCCACTTATGGCCTGGACTGGTGCAGTAACATTATGGATAGGAAATTAGCAGGTAAGAAAATTTCTCCTTAAAAAGATGTGGTCCATGAGCTTTTGAAATCACCTGGGTGTCTTGACATCTGAATAAGGGGCCTGTTTAGCCTAGAAAGCAAATATACTACAACATCTGGTCCATTAAAAGAAATCATAACCTGCAAAGGCTCAAGTGTCAATATTGAGCTGCTAGCCAGCCAGCAAAGTTAGGTTAAACTTAGCTGGGATTTTCAGTGTCATGGGAGTACAGCAGAATATATCCAGCTATATAGAAGTTAGCTAAGTTAGATAAATTTATCCTAAAGTTAGCTGGATATATCACTTGGTTCCCTGTACGTACCAGGATCAGTCCAGACGGTGGGTTATGTCCCCCGTCCAGCAGATGGAGTCAGAACAAAAAGCTCCGGGGGAGGTCCTATATAACCTCACCTCCCTTGCCTCAATCTTCAGTATCTTCTGACTCCAGCAGATGTGAGCAGGGGACTGGCAGTCCCCAGCACAGGAGCTTAGGTTTCTAGGCCTCTTGTTCTGTCTTTTGAGGGATCAAGTTTAAAAAAAAAAAAAAAAAAAACGAAACTAGGCAAACGTGCTTTGTTTCTGGGGGAGCAGGTGGAGCTTGTTGACAGGTCAGCTTCTTGTCTCCTTCCTCCTGTCCTCCTTTCTTCTTTCCTTTCTGTGCCGTCAGGTGGTAAGTGTATGCCTTTGTTTTTCTTTTAGGGTTCTTTCCTCTAGCTTGCACTCACCGGCACTTGGGGTTCGCGCCAGATCGCGGGGGTGTACGTCAGTGGTGCTGATCTCTCCCCCCCCCACTCGTCGCTGCCGACCTGCAGCCCTGCAACGTACCATTCCCCGGGACCACTAGCAGCTGGGAGGCCCGATTCCTCGGCGGCTCCTTCGAGTCGGTGGGGGAGTGGTCCGCGCGCATTGGCCCGGCAGACGCTGGGGTTCTCGCCGCTGTCTTTTGCTCCTGCCTTTCCCGGGGCCTCGTGATGCCGCGTGCAGCATCCTGTTCGGCTTGTGGCCGGCAGGGACTCTGCGCGAGCTGCCTCCCCGCGGGGGAAGACACCTTTAATCAGGGAGACGGCACAGGAGCCCGCGGGGAGGACCGTGCGGCTCGCAAGCGGCAGGCCCCGTTCCCGCTGAGCGCGGGAACGGCAGCCATCTTGTTGTCAGATGAGGATGCTGGTATGTTGGATCAAGAAGCAGGGGACCCGGTCTTAGCGACGCCACCAGTTTTAACGCCATTTGGGGAACAGGAACAGAGTTTATCCCAGGACAAGCAGAATGCTAGTCCTCACATATGGGTGACATCAGCAACGGAGCCCTAGTGCGGGAAAAACTTCTGTCAAAGTTTCTAGAAACTTTTGACTGGCAGCCTGGGGCTACTGAGCATGCCCAGCATGCCATGATATTCTGTGCCACAGGGGTCTCACTTCAGTCTTCGTTTTTCTGCGCCGCTGGACAGCAGCATGGATACCGGAGTCCTCTGAGTTTACCTCAGTGATACTTATTAGTTACACTTCTTCTCATTCTCCCGTAAGGGGTCTCATTTTTTCTCAATTCACCAGCTGGTGAACTATTTTAGCGTTTAAAAAAAAAAAAAAAACCGCTATTAATTTTTCTGTCATCGACAGCTGTCGATGTCAAAATGTCGTCAGGGTTCAAAAAATGCCCGACTTGCAACCGCACAATGTCAGTTACCGATCCGCACGCAGAGTGCGTTAGATGTCTCAGCGAAAAACATGACATTTCCTCTTGCGAGAAATGTCAAGAAATGACACCAAAAGGCCGTAAGCTCCGCCAGGAAAAGATTCAACAGCTTTTCAGTTTACAACTGACTCCTTCTCCGGCCACTTCTTCGAAGTCTTCACCAACAGGAGTTTCGAAAAAGGTATTGTTAAAAAAGCGCCGTCCCGATGGTTCTGGAGATAAATCCTCCCCTACCCCGTCGACATCATTGATATGCTCAGAGGCAGACATAAGACCTAGGCATTAACATCGGCACAGACACGCCTCGGCTTCACCGTCGGGATCTGTCCAAGGAGAACCGTTAGAGAAACGGCCTAAATTTACCACAGCCTCGATGCCTGAAGGGCCTACTCCGTCAACTCTTCCGCAGCAGAAGGAGTCATCTATACCTCCACTGGTGACACTCTCTACATCGATACCGCAAGACTTCACAGCCTATATAAAAGAGGCAGTCTTACAGACGATCAAAGAACACTTGCCGGTGCCTCCACCGATGCCAGCGACATCGCTGATGCCGGTGACGTCCACCTCAACATCGACGTCACCGATGCCGGTACAATCGGTACCGATGTCTGTTCCATTGACGATGACACCGATGCCAGGCACCGTCCCGAGACCAGGTGCTCACCCAATGCCGGCCACTGTTTCGATGCCGCTCACTGCCATGTCTACAGCCACAATAGCAGTGCAAAGGACCGTCCAGCTCCCGGGTTCCTTCTCGGCTCCAGAATCCTTCCCGAGACCACAGGACACATCTATTCATCGGGCGCCAATATTAACCACGATGCCTTCATCGATACCCCCATTTTCATCGGGTACATCATCGATGTTTTCTACGCCTTTTCATCCAGCATCGACGTACATACCTGGTACTGCTACTGAACAGTCATCGATGGGAAAAACACTGATATCATCGATGACAAAAACAAAATCTACGATGCCACTTCCTGCTGGAGTTGATGTATCCTCTGAAGCAAGATTATTCTCAGTGCTTCAGAAAAAATATCAAGATCTGCTGGATTCCTTACCTTCAAACCCAGTGGAAGAGGAGTCTTCTTCCCAAGAACCCATTCCAGGGCCCTCTGGTGTACCTCCTCCACATCCAACTGGAAAACCAGGTCCACATACTCCAGAGTATGACTCATGGAGTGACACACAGTCTGACACCTCAGAAACTTTTATGTCTGACCCGTCTCCTCCACATCCAAGAAAACAGTCTTCACCAGAAGACCTTACTTTTTCCTCTTTTATTCAAGAGATGGCTGACTCTATCCCATTTAAGTTAGAGTCTGAGCAGGATCTACGCCACCAAACCCTTGAGGTGCTACAATTTGTAGATCCCCCCCCCCCCCCCCCATACAAATCATGGCAATACCCATCCATGATATTCTTCTCCAACTTCAGCAAAGAATGTGGGAACATCCTTGTTCTGTTCTTCCCATCAATAAAAGAATGGACTCCACTTATTTAGTCCCATCTCCACCAGGTTTCCAAAAATCTCAACTTCCACATTCTTCTGTAGTTGTAGAGTCAGCACAGAAGAAAGCAAAAAGATCAAGAGTGCATTCCTCTAATACTCCAGGGAAAGATAATAGGTTCCTGGACACTTTTGGGCGTAAAGTATTTCAAGGTGCAATCCTCAACTCTAGAATTGCAGCTTATTAATTGTACATCACACAGTACCAAAGGAACCTATGGAAGCAGATGGAGGAGTTTATCCCATCTTTACCCCAGGAATTCAGAGAACCAGCACAAAATCTAATTCATAAAGCTTTTGAAGCTGGGAAGCATGAAGTGAGAGCTGCCTATGACTCGTTTGAGACAGCCTCAAGGGTGGAAGCTTCTGGTATAAGCGCCAGGAGGTGGGCCTGGCTAAAGGCATCAGACCTCAGGACAGAGGTCCAAGAAAAATTAGTAGACCTACCCTGCGCAGGAGGCAACTTATTTGGAACAAAAGTTCAGGAAGCGGTCTCTCAACTAAAGGAACATACTGAGACCTTAAGGCAGCTATCCTCCATGCCTCATGATGCCACTACCCACGCTGCATGTCTGTCCCAGCGAAGAGATATTCGCAGGCTCTATTACAGTCTTAAAAGATATTATCCTCCTGCAACTAGGCCTCGCCAGGCAAGATCCCAGCACAGGACACAACCTCGCCAACAAAGAACAACCAGACCTGCACCTGTCCCACAGCTGGTTTTTGAAAACATCTCCAGAGAACTCAGCCAATCCCTGAATCCTCAGCCAGAGCTCCCTGTGGAGGGAAGATTATCCAACTTTTACAACACATGGAAAACTATAACAACGGATCAATGGGTTCTGTCCATCATATCTCACGATTACAAGCTCAATTTCCTAGCAGTACCTACAGAACTTCAAGCACCTTGGATTCCTCCCAACAGAAATCACATTATTCAACTTCAAATAGAATTATCCACCCTTCTGAAATCCAGGGCCATAGAACTAGTGCCCCAGTCTCAGCAGGACAGAGGATTCTACTCTCGATATTTCCTCATTCCAAAGAAAACAGGAGGCCTATGACCCATCCTAGACCTCAGAAATCTAAACAAATTTCTAAAAAAGGAAAAGTTCAGAATGGTCTCTCTAGGCACCATGCTTCCACTTCTCCAAAAAGAAGATTGGCTTTGTTCTCTGGACCTTCAAGACGCATACGCTCACATTCCAATATTCCCTCCTCACCGCAAGTACCTGTGCTTCATGGTGGGTCATCAACATTTCCAATACAGAGTACTGCCATTCGGACTCGCCTCTGCTCCCAGAGTATTCACAAAATGTCTGGCAGTAATAGCAGCACACTTGCACAAGCAAGGTGTTCATGTCTTCCCATACCTAGACGACTGGCTCATCAGGAGTCATTCTCAACAAGGAGCAATAACTTCTCTCAACCAGACAATTGCTCTACTTCACTCCATGGGATTTCTCATCAATTATCAAAAGACCCATCTCACACTGTCTCACCTGCTCCAATTCATAGGAGCAGAACTGAACACCGTCCTTGCAAAGGACTTTCTACCCGAGGTTCGAGCAGAAACATTGTCCTTGCTAGCAAACTCGATTCTCTCAAAGACGCAAGCAACAGCTCATCAATTTCTAACCTTACTAGGCCACATGGCCTCCCACAGTTCATGTCACTCCAATGGCAAGACTAGCCATGAGAATAACCCAATGGACTTTAAGATCACAATGGATCTAAGCCATTCAACCACTGCATTATCCAATTTAAGTAACCCACCAGCTACGTTCCTCTCTCCTTTGGTGGGCGAACAAGGACAATTTACGCAAGGGCTTACCCTTCCAACAACCAGTCTCACAGATTACTTTAACTACAGATGCATCCACCTTGGGTTGGGGAGCTCACATAGACAATCTCCAAACTCAAGGAACTTGGATAGAACTCGAAGCAACATTTCAAATAAATTTTCTGGAGCTTCAAGCTATACGTTATGCGCTGCATGCGTTCAAGGACTGCCTTTCACACAAGACTGTTCTCATCCAAACAGACAACACAGTAGCCATGTGGTACATCAACAAACAAGGAGGTACGGGCTCGTATTTCCTTTGTCAAGAGGCTGCACAGATTTGGGGATGGGCCCTGAACCACTCAATGTTCCTCCGGGCCACTTATCTGGCAGGCATACACAATGTAGTAGCAGATCGACTCAGTCGTCAGTTCCAACCACACGAGTGGTCCCTGGACCCCTCAGTAGTGACCAGGATATTCCAAAGTTGGGGACAACCAACAATAGACCTCTTTGCGTCACATCTGAATCACAAAGTGGACAAGTTCTGTTCTCTACACAAACAGAAGAATCAGCCAACCAAGGACGCCTTCGCTGCCCTTGGAACTCAGGCCTACTATACGCGTATCCTCCAATACCGCTCATAACCAAAACTCTAGTGAAGCTACAACAGGACAAGGGGTCCATGATACTCATAGCCCCATATTGGCCTCGCCAAGTTTGGTTTCCCACACTTCTAGATCTCTCGATCACGGATCCCATTCGCCTGGGAATAGCTCCCACTCTCATAACTCAGGATCAGGGTCGGTTGCACCATCCCAACCTTCAATCCCTATCCCTGACAGCATTGATGTTGAAAGCTTAATCTTACAACCACTTAATCTTTCAACTCATATCTCCCAAGTGCTTATAGCTTCACGTAAACCTTCCACTCGAAAGAATTACGCTTCCAAATGGAAAAGATTCACCTTGTGGTGCCAGCAAAACAACATTGATCCTTTCACTTGCACCATTACCTCCCTACTGGACTACTTATACCATCTTTCAGACTCTGGTCTTCAGACTTCATCTTAAGAGTCCATTTAAGTGCAATCTCTGCTTGCCATAACAAAGTGGGAGATGCACCAATTTCCACACAACCTCTCGTCAGCAGATTTATGAGAGGCTTAACTCAGCTCAAACCACCAATTCGACCTCCAGTCACAGAATGGGACTTGAATCTGGTATTAACAAGACTTATGCGTTCTCCTTTCGAACCCATAGACTCCTGTGATCTTAAATTTCTCACATGGAAGACTATCTTCCTCATAGCCATTACTTCAGCTAGACGAGTTAGTGAATTACAAGCACTGGTCACGTACGCACCCTACACAAAGTTCCTACATGACAGGGTGGTCCTCCGTACGCATCCAAGATTCCTTCCCAAAGTAGTCACAGAATTCCACTTGAATCAATCCATAGTTTTACCCACATTCTTTCCAAGACCTCACTCCCATCAAGGAGAATCAGCCTTACATACCTTGGACTGCAAACGTGCGCTATCCTTTTACTTAAATCGCACTGCAACGCACAGAAAATCAAACCAGCTTTTTGTTTCTTATGATCCAAACAAACCGAGTAAAGCAGTGGGTAAACATACTCTATCCAACTGGCTAGCAGATTGCATACAGTTTTGCTATGAAAAAGCAGGCCTTCCTCTCAAAGGACGAGTAAAGGCACACTCCGTAAGAGCAATGTCAACCTCAGTAGCACACTTCCGTTCAGTGCCAATCCTTGACATATGTAAAGCAGCAACATGGACTTCTCTTCAAACTTTTGCAGCTCATTACTGCTTGGACAAGCAAGGAAGACAAGATTCGGCCTATGGACAATCTGTCTTAAAGAACTTGTTTCCACTATAATCCCAACTCCTTCTACAACCAATCTGCTGTGATCTTCGGCTGACTCATTTCCACAACAACACATCACTGTTGCCTTCATATTAAATGACTCAGCCTCTAGCTTGCTAATCATCCATATGTGAGGACTAGCATCCTGCTTGTCCTGAGATAAAGCAAAATTGCTTATCTTGTAATAGGTGTTATCCCAGGACAGCAGGATGTAGTCCTCACGAAACCCACCTGCCACCCCGCGGAGTTGGGCCTTCTTATTTTTCTAAATTTATTTTGCTAACGCTTATTGCTACATACGAGACTCAAGTGAGACCCCTGTGGCACAGAATATCATGGCATGCTGGGCATGCTCAGTAGCCCCAGGCTGCCAGTCAAAAGTTTCTAGAAACTTTGACAGATGTTTTTCCCGCACTAGGACTCCGTTGCTGACGTCACCCATATGTGAGGACTACATCCTGCTGTCCTGGGATAACACCTATTACAAGGTAAGCAATTTTGCTTTTTCGGATGGGGGTGCCCTCGTTTTCGCCAGAATTTGTGGTGCTGATGCACAGGGCTTTTCTTCAGAGCAACAGTCTACCCCTGGGATTTTCCATGGGACCTCTTCCCCCTAAATTGGTGCGCACAGCCTTCTCCCTGGGGGGTCCTCCCCACAGGACAGTGGCCAGCCATCCGGGGAGCAGCCGGGTTCCTCTCATGATCCTGCGGTGCCAGCGCGAGGATCGCACGCCACTCTGGAGAAGGACCCCCTCCCGGATCCAGCCGGGGATGACCCCACCTTGGCGGCCCAGGTGGAGGGTGACGATCCGAGGGTCCTCCGCATTATTCAGTCGGATGAACTGGATGACCTTATTCCTCGTGTATATCTATTTATTTATTTATTTGTTTATTTAAAACTTTTCTATACCGTCATTAAGTTAGGTACCATCATAACGGTTTACAATAAGGCACAAATAATAATATTGGAAAATCTATCATTAAACAGGTGCCAAGAATTTACGGAGATGGACATCGATGTCCCTCAGGAGATGGACATCGATGTCCCTCAGGAGATGGACATCGATGTCCCTCAGGAGCCGGTCGCACCTGATCCCAAAGTAAGGAAGGGGGATCCCCTTCTTGCAGGCCTTCGGCCCATGTCTAAGGCCTTCCCAACGCATCCTACCTTTTTGCAATTGATCTCCAGGGAGTGGGACGTGCCGGAGGCTATGCTCAGGGTCAGTAGGGCGATGAAGAAGCTCTATCCCCTCCCGGAGGAGTTCCTTGAGCTGCTAAAGGTCCCGGTCGTGGATTCAGCGGTCTCGGCGGTCACGAAGCGTACCACCATCCCGGTCATGGGCGGCACGGCGCTGAAGGACCTGCAGGCCAGGAAGTTGGAGGTCTATCTTAAGAGAGTCTTCGAGGTTTCAGCGCTTGGGATGAGGGCGGCCATCTGTAGTTCTTTAGCACAGCGAGTGGGTCTACGTTGGGTGCAACAACTTCTCACCTCACAGGACTTACCGGCTGCCGAGGCGCAGCAGGTGGACAGATTGGAGGTCGTGGTGGCCTATGGGACGGACGCCCTATCCATGTCCTGGCTCAGTCAATGGTGGCGGCGGTCTCGGACCATTATCTTCTGTGGCTCCGCAACTGGTCAGCGGATGCCTCGTCTAAGACCCGGCTGGGGTCGCATCCCTTCAAGGGCAAGTTTCTATTAGGAGAAGACCTAGACCCAAAACATCAAGTCCCTCAATGAGAATGCGGTGCACAAACTCCCGGAGGATAGGTCTCGCTCCACAAGATCGTTCAGTTCCTCCAGGAACCGGTCCCGGAACCAGCGTCTGTCTCGGCCTACAAGGCAGCAGCAGCCACCCCGGGCTCCATCTCGCTCTCATACCTGGAACCGGTCCTTTCGAGGGCGCAGGCCCGGCAAGGAGGGCCAAGGTTCGGGCACCGCCTTGAAATCAGCGCAATGATGCCAGGCCGACCCACGAGCCCATCCCTTGGGTAGGGGGCCGGCTTGCTCTCTTCTACGAAGAGTGGGTCCGGATCACGTTGGATCAATGGGTCCTGGATATCCTAAAACACGGCTACGTATTGGATTTTGTTCACGCGCCCAGGGACAGGTTTCTCTTCTCCCCATGTGGGTCCCTCCACAAGCAAAGGGCCGTTCGACAGACCCTCAATCGCCTACTCTCCCTGGGGGCGATAGTGCCAGTATCCGCCTCCAAACTGGGTCGAGGACATTATTCCATCTATTTCGTGGTACCCAAGAAGGAAGGCACCTTCCGACCCATCCTGGATCTCAAGACCGTCAACTGGTCTCTCCGGGTACCTCATTTTCGCATGGAAACTCTCCGCTCGGTACTGGCTGTGGTTCGTCAAGGGGAGTTCCTCGCTTCTCTGGATCTCACGGAGGCATACCTTCACATCCCGATCCACCGGGATTATCAACGCTTTCTGCACTTCAAGGCTCTGGGACAACATTTTCAATTTCGAGCTCTGCCCTTCGGATTGGCAACGGCTCCACGCGTCTTTACGAAGATCATGGTTGTAGTAGCGGCGGCACTGCGTCGGGAAGGGATTCTGGTACACCCTTACCTGGACGACTGGCTCATTTGGGTGAAGTCTTGGATCCAGGGCCTGCAAGCGGTGGACCTGGTGGTTTGACTGCTTCGGACCCTGAGATGGATCATCAACTACAGCAAGAGCAACCTGACCCCCATCTCAGTCGTTGAACTTTCTGGGCGCACGCTTCGACACGAAGGAGGGCAAGGTGTTCTTGCGGCCAGAGAGGGCACAAGCGCTGCATGCACAGATTCTTCACTTCATGACACTCCCGACCCCAACGGCGTGGGACTATCTACAGGTTCTGGGGACCATGGCTTCCACTATCGACCTGGTGCCATGGGCCTTTGCGCACCTGCGTCCTCTCCAGAAGACATTGCTGTCCCGGTGGAAGCCGGTGTCGCGGGACTTCCAGGCGGTCCTCCCGGTCCCGGCACCCGTTCGTCTCAGCCTCCTTTGGTGGCTGGATCCCCAACACTTGGCCCAGGGAGTGTCTCTGGAGGTTCCGGACTGGGTGGTGATAACCACGGACGCCAGTCTCACCGGCTGGGGAGCGGTCTGTCGGGCGAGCTCCATCCAGGGCCGGTGGACGACGGAACAGACACAGTGGCCCATCAACCGCTTGGAGACCAGAGCGGTTCACTTGGCATTGAGGGGATTCCTGCCGCTGGTTCGTCATCGGGCTGTCAGGATCCTCTCGGACAACGCGACCACGGTGGCATACATCAATCGCCAGGGAGGCACGAGGAGTCAACACGTCTCGTGGGAGGCGGACAAGCTGATGCAGTGGGTGGAACTCCATTTGCTCCGCCTGGCAGCCTCCCACATTGCAGGCGTGGACAATGTACAGGCGGACTTCCTCAGCCGTCGGCATTTAGATCTCGGGGAGTGGGAGCTCTCAGGGGATGCAATGAGTTTGATCGTTCGTCGGTGGGGGATTCCTCACATGGATCTCATGGCCACGGCAGGCAATGCAAAGGCACCTCGATTCTTCAGCCGCAGACGAGAACACGGCGCAGAAGGGGTCGATGCTCTGGTTCTTCCGTGGCCCAGGCAGATACTTTGTATGTTTTTCCACTGTGGCCTCTGGTGGGGAAGGTGATTCGGCGGATAGAGAGTCATCAGGGTTCGGTAATCCTGGTAGCGCCGGAGTGGCCCCGACGGCCGTGGTTCGCGGACCTTCTCAACCTGGCAGAGGGAGGGGCTGGTACATCTTGGTCATCTCACGCGTCTTCTACGGCAGGGTCCCATATTTTTCGAGGAGGCAGATCGCTTCTGTCTTGCCGCTTGGCTTTTGAGAGGCGTAAGCTGAGACGCCGTGGCTATCCGGAGGTGGTGATTTCGACTCTTGCGGGCCCGTAAGACGTCCACTTCCGTTACGAATGTGCAGGTGTGGAAGGTTTTTGAGACTTGGTGCGGATCGCGTACCATTCCTCCGGCTCGCGCCTCGGTGGCACAGATTCTCTCCTTTCTACAGGACGGGCTGGACTTGGGCCTCGCGTATAACTCCATTAGGGTCCAGGTGGCGGCTTTGGGAGCGTTCCTTCACAATGGGAATGATTCGTTACTCTCTTCCCATCCGGATATACTGCGTTTCCTCAAGGAGGTAAGGCATCTGAGGCCACCATCTAGACCACCTTGTCCTTCTTGGAGTGTCAACCTGGTACTCCGCGTTCTCAGCGGTCCACCTTTCGAGTCTCTCCTAGCTGCCACACTCAAGGATCTCACCTTCAAGACTCTTTTTTTCTGGTAGCGATCAGTTTGGCGCGTCGCATTTCCGAACTCCAAGCGTTGTCCTGTCGAGAGCCATACCTCCGTTTCACTGAGGAAGGGGTTTCCTTGCGCACGGTACCCTCGTTTCTTCCTAAGGTAGTTTCCGCTTTTCATCTCAATCAGTCGGTGGAATTGCCTTCCTTTTCCTCGGCGGACTCCAGAGAGCTTCGTAGTTTGGATGTCAAGCGATGCTTGATGCACTATTTGGTGTCCACTAATGATTTCCGGTTTTCGGATCCTCGTGTTTGTGCTCTGGTCAGGACCTAAGAAGGGTCATATGGCATCCAAGGCCACCATCGCCAGATGGCTGAAGGGAGCGATTTCCTTCGCTTATCTTGGTGCTGGCTGGCACCCGCCGCTGGGGATTAAGGCACACTCCCTTCTGTCTCAGGCTACGTCTTGGGCGGAAAGCACGTTGGTGTCCTCGCAGGAAATCTGCAGAGCAGCCACTTGGAAGTCACTCCATACTTTTTCAAGACACTATCGTTTGGATGTGCGGGCTCCAGTTTTTGGATCCTTCGGGGATAGAGTCATTCGAGCAGGGCTGTCTTCGGCCCACCTGGAGTAGAGAAGCTTTGGTACATCCCACCGTCTGGACTGATCCTGGTATGTACAGGGAAAAGAAAATTATTCCTTACCTGCTAATTTTCATTCCTGTAGTACCATGGATCAGTCCAGACACCCTCCCTGTTTGTCTGTTGGGGATTGTTGGGGTATGCCTCTGCTCGACTGTCTTTCCGATGCTCCCTGGGGCTCCAGGGTCTGTCTCTTGTCTCATAGTTCTGTTTGTGCAAGTTCCCTCTGGGGTTAGTTGTTCTGCAGTTATAAATTTTGTTAAAATTGCTTCGAGGGCGTTCGTTTTACTTGATCCCTCCGTCTCTTTCTTCTTGGCTTTGTTAGTCTAGTTACTGAAGATTGAGGCAAGGAAGGTGAGGTTATATAGGACCTCCCCCCGAGCTTTTTGTTCTGACTCCATCTGCTGGACAGGGGACACAACCCACCGTCTGGACTGATCCATGGTACTACAGGAACGAAAATTAGCAGGTAAGGAATAATTTTCTTATAAGTGCACTCTGCCTGGGGCCACACCTGACTTATCTGGGATTTCAAATATTGACCTCTTTGGTTTTTTCTAGTACCAATATGGCAGTTAGAGCTCTTCTAGCAGGACTTTTATAGATGCTACACAAGTTGGAGCTACTAGTCCAACCCTTTGCCATCTGGAGATGTTATTTAATCTTGATTTTCTTTTAACAGTTAGTTTGCACATTGCAGGATAATTAGGGCCAGACTGCATTGGGATGAGAATTGAGGGGGAACAGTCCCGTGATAACCTGGTAGTGGGTTTGCAACATTGGAGTTACAAGGAATCCCCAGCTTACTCCTGCCATTTTCAAAGTGAAAGCTAGTGCTTAGATTAGACTAACGTTGTCCCTTTCTCTTTTCTCCTCAGACTCTGGCCACGTACTCTGTCTCTGATGCTGTTGCTACTTATTACATGTACATGAAGTATGTCCATCCTTTTATCTTTGCTCTGTGCACTATCATCCCCATGGAGCCTGATGAGGTAACTGATCACATGACCCATCTGAGTATCTCATCTCTTGTATCTAATATTGGGCTGTCTGCAGATGCTGCAGAGGGCTCAGAAGCTGCCAAGCCTTGCTGATATTTGTACTTGTGTGTCCATCCTCTACCCCCTGTGCTTTCTGTATTGGGTATGCCTGAGCCTAAAGATTCCCTCCACTGCATGCAGATACTGCATCTCCCTTTTCTCCCTCATGCAACTAGGTGTACATAACCTGGATCAAAGTGCTCCCTCTGCCCCCACCTCTCACACTTTGGTTGTGAAAGCACAACTCTAAGCCTCTTCTCTTCCTCCTCATACACGTGTTTGGTGTGATACTCATGAAACCCTGTGTCATCTGTGCTTGCTGCTTCTAGCGTCTCTTTGCAACAGTGGAACTAACTATAGTGTGAAACAGGATTGGCTGACTGCTGCTTTTCCTAGTGGAATTTGCACCCAGTTTCAATATACCGTACCTCTCCATTTATTATAGGCATTTTGCTGATAAACTGTCAGACTTGTCAATATCCTTTAATACCTCTGAAATCTATATGTAGTTGTCTCTGGACCTGATGAGCTGGCAGCACATTTCTATCTTATGCGTTATATGAAAGTTTGCATGAGAAGAAGTCACTAAAGCCACTGGACAACACCCCCTTTTATGCATTGAACTGTGGGATCTTGGGATATGTTCCTTTCTCTTTAAAGGGTGTGGGCCTTGCTTGAGAGTGCACATGTTTTATGCTACCTGGTTTATTTGAGGCAGCCATGAGTGATTAAAAGGGTTTGTCCTCAGGTATTACGAAAGGGCTCAGGGACATTGTGCGAAGCACTACTGATGGTCCAGGCGTATCATGCAAATATCATCTTCCCGAATAAACAAGAGCAGGTGTTCAATAAACTGACAAGTGACGGGCATGTGCTGGACTCTGAGACATATGTGGGCGGTCATGTGGAGGCGCTGGAGTCTGGGGTCTTCCGCAGTGACATTCCCTGCCGCTTTAAAATGGTGAGTCGTTCACACCTCTGTCTCTGGGATTGCGTGTGGGATTGTATATATGTTTGATGTAATGTGGTACCAGATCTGTAGGAGCAATGGATATTGTATTTCTTTGTCATATTGCTATACCTGTCCAGAATAGTGTGGCGTGTTGCATCTACTTCTGTAGACTGCATCCTAGATATAGAGTTGAGGCAATACAGAGGAGACCCAGGAAACAGAACAAGAAGGAATAATTCTCTGAGACCTCATATACTTGTTTGACTTCCAGTTATTCATATTATTGGAAACTATATGAAAACTTTGGGAAGCTTGGCTCTGCATTATCCCTTAGCGATTTCTGACTTTTCTCTGTTTTGTATAAAATTCAGCATAGTTAAATTAATAATCTGAGGAGATGTAATTAGAATCAGGGCTTAAAGTATACATTGTATTTTTTTTCTTAACTTTACTATCTTTATGTTTATATTTTTATATTGTATTTTATTTCATATTTTTATTTATTTAATTAGTAGCTGTTCCCTGTACGTACCAGGATCAGTCCAGGACACCTGGGTTGTGACTCCGCACCAGTAGATGGAGACAGACTAAAACTTGTGGGCGGAGCCATATATGCCCCTGTGCCAGTCACAGCCCCTCAGTCTTACTCTGTCTCCAGTAGATGGTGCAGGTCCGGTCACAGCCCTGCCTGCCCTGGTTCTGGTACTCCGTCAGGGTTGGTTCTTTTACTTGGTTTTAGGCCAGTTTAGGCTATAGTTGTTTTCTTTTGGGAATTTTGCATTTTGCATTGTAAATTGTCACTGAGGTCCCGTCCGCCCTGCCTCCCAGGGGGGTTGAGAGGTCCTGAGGGGACTACCCTCCCCCGGTTGAGGCCGCTGCTAGGGTCGAGGACCCGGCTACGCGAGTAGCAGCGTCTGGGGTGACACCGGGGAGCCCGGTTCACTCACCCCTGCTGGATTAAGGCTCCAGGACGGTGGATGTTGACAGGTTTTTTTGTAAAAAAAAAAAAAAAAAAAAAGTTGATTTTGTTTCCGGCTCTGTTCCTTCGCGTCGCCGCTCCGGGGGGACGCTGCTGGCGGGGGGAGGTTGGTCGCCTTAATCCTACCTGTTTATTCGCGTGGCTCTCCGTTTCGTCGCGTTTTCGCCGGCATGCCTCGGGGCTGGGTCGTTTGCTCCCAGGAGGTTCCTAGGTCCTGAAGGGACCATTCCTCCTGGTAGGGCACCGGCTGGGCTACGGGTCGCGGATCCGGGGTTCGCTTACAGCCCAGCCGGGGGATACCGGGGAGCCCGGTTCTCTCGCCCCGGCCGGACCCCCAGACCGCTGCGAGGGACGGCTCA
Organism: Rhinatrema bivittatum; assembly: GCF_901001135.1. Lineage (NCBI taxonomy): Eukaryota > Metazoa > Chordata > Amphibia > Gymnophiona > Rhinatrematidae > Rhinatrema > Rhinatrema bivittatum. The sequence goes on from NC_042625.1 coordinate 6,316,589, forward strand.
GTTTAAAAAAACAAAAAACAAAAAAAAAAAAAAAACGGTGCAGTTTTCTTTTCAGCGCGCCGGGTTCTCTGCTGCAGCGGTCGTTTCGGCGTTTCTCTCTCTCTTTTTTATTTTGCTGTTTTGGCACTCTTCCGAGCAGGCCACTTGGGTCGGCCTGCTCGTCTTGCGACTCCAGCGCCGCGCGCCTGTAGCGAGCGCGGTTTCCTCAGGCGACAAAAAGGGGGGGCACAGGATCGTCGGCCTGTCCTCGGGGGATGCTTGTTCGGCGGCAGCCTCTCGCGTTTGCGGTCGGGGACCATCCGGCGGCCTTCCCCAAGCAGTTCCTGTCTGCCGCGGGAAAAGATTAAAAAACAAAAAAAACAAAACAAAAAAAAAAAAAAACCGCCGACCTCTCGCGCGAAATTGGCGGGAACGTCGGCCATCTTGGTGCCAGCGTCGAGCGCGACACCAAGCGCGGCAGGTCCCAGGATTTCCCTTGTTCCGTTCCCCCCCCTCCCCCCTCCCCCCACAGCGGCCGACTCCGCGGTCTGTTTACCATCGGAGGCGGTGGGGGGGGAGGGCTGGGGGAGAAACGCTCTTTGCCCCTGGTTTTCTTTTGGGCCTGGCATGGGGCCTTTCTGCCCCTGGTTTTCTTTTGGGCCTGGCATGGGGCCTTTCTGCCCCTGGTTTTCTTTTGGCCTGGCTTAGGGCCTTTACGGCCTGCAGAGCCCTCAAGCGACCCTCTGGCCAGATGGGGGGGCCTGAGAGGCCAATCAGTTTGGACTGGACGCGTATTCGGCCGCGGATCGCAGCGGCGCGATTCATAGCCAGATCGCCCGTTGGGGCCCTACCGCCTAGCTTGGGCAGGGACCCTGCCTCTGACTCGTTGGATCCGGTATTTCCTAGGTGCCCTCCCCTCCTCCGAGGGGGGCTGGGGGAGAGGTCTACATCTGATTCGTTGGGTCCGGAGATTTCCAAGGCGTCCTCCCCGCCTCCGAAGGGGGCTGAGGGGGATGGCGCGCTGCCGCAGGGGGGCGGCGAGGCAGACACAGGCTTCGGAAGGGGATTACTCGAGCTTGATCCGCCTCTTCATCAGGAAGTAGATGGCCCCTGATTCCCGCCATCCTGGAGGGGTTGGGCATCGCCACCCCGCTGGGGGTAGGCTCGGCTGGCCTTCCTTCCTTTTCACCTCTCTGGGTCAGCCCTGTCCTCTCGAGAATAGGATACTCCGGCGTTGCACCTTTAGGTCACGAACGCTTTGGGTAAGCTCTCTCCCTTGCCGGAGATCGAAGGATTTCCCTAGGGGAAATCGGGGTTTTTTCCAACGGCCCGAGGATAAATTCAGGGCGCGGGATTCGTTTTCGGCCAGGTTCCGCTTTCGTGATCCAGGACGTCACGTCCTCAAAGTCTCCTGGTCAGGCGTATAGGACTTCTTCCTCCCGGACCCCGCCATGGCGGCAGCAGCCTTTCGGGGGAAATGAGGGAGCCCCGGCGAGCGCAGGGGTCTTAAGCTTCGCAATGAAAGGGGGTCGGCCTCTCGCTCTCTCACCACAGCCACAGCACGCCGTTCCCAACGTCGGGGCGCGGTTGATTTCAGTTGTCGAGAGATGGGCCGGTGTAACGTCAGGCCAGTGGGTCCTCCAAGTGATCAGACTCGGCTGCCTCCTCCGTTCCGGTCAACCACACGGCAGGGGCCGTTACTCCATTTACTTCGTCGTCCCCAAGAAAGGCGGCACGGCCAGATCTATTCTGGATCTCGGTGGAGTGCACCGATGCCTTTGCGTTTCTCACTTCAACATGGAGTCGATTCGGTCGGTAATTGCTGCGGGGCGGCCCGGCGAGTTTCTGACCTCCCTAGATCTCGCGGAGGCGTATCTTCACATAGGCATTCAGCTGTCGTTCCTGCACTTCGTCAGGTTCTCCGTTCTAGGACGGCATTGCCAGTTTCAAGCGCTCCCGGTTGGTCTCGCGACGGCCCCCGTACGTTCACGAAGGTGATGGTCGCGGTGGCGGCACGGCTGCGCCAGTAAGGTCTCCTGGTCCATCCTTACCTGGATGATTGGTGGATTCGGGCGAAGCCCGAGGATCAATGTCAGTTGGCCAGGGGCCTACACCTTGGCAGTCCCTAGGATGGGTGGTCAACTTCAACAAGAGTCATCGGACACCCTCGCAGACCTTGGAATATCTGGGAGCCGTTGTCGACAAGTCGCTGGGCTCGGTGTTCCTGTTACACGAACGGAGATACGAGCTGCCAGCTCAAGTAAGGCGCTTCTTGTCTCTCAGCCAGCCGCGGGTCTGCGACTGCCTTACGGTCCTGGGCTCTATGGCTTCCACACTCGCGCTGGTTTCCTGGGCGCTCGCTCATCTGCGACCATTACAGTCGACCTTACTATCTCGCTGGGCGCCGGTCTCCGAGGAGTTCCACTTACCACTTCCACTAGGGGGACACGCGAGGTCCAGCCTGCTCTGGTGGCTGGATTCCAGGCATCTGGCCTCTGGAGTGTCTCTTCTGGTGCCCAATTGGACGGTGGTGACCACGGATGCCAGCCTCTCCGGTTGGGGAGCGGTCTGCCTGGGGAGCTCGGTCCAAGGCCTATGGTCAGTGTCGCAAGCCCAGTGGTCTATCAACAGACTAGAGACCAGAGCGGTCCGTCTGGCTCTGCAAGCCTCCCTACCGGTAGTGCGGGGAAAGGCGGTCCGAGTGTTGTCGGACAACGCGACCACCGTGGCCTACATCAACCGCCGAGGCGGGACAAGGAGCCCACAGGTGGCGGAGGAAGCTCGGCGCTTAATGGTCTAGTCAGAGCTACATCTCAGCGACATAGCCTCTCACATTGCAGGAGTCGACAACGTTCAGGCGGATTTTCTCAGCCAGCCTCGCCTGGATCCCGGAGAGTGGGAGCGGGCGGACGAAGCTTTTCTTCTCATTTGCGAAACGTGGGGAGTGCTCCACATGGATCTGATAGCCACGTGGCACAACGAGAAGGCTCCGCGATTTTTCAGTCGATGTCGAGAAAGGGGGGCAGAAGGCATCGATGCGCTGGCGCTTCCCTGGTCGAAGGTTGTTCTGCTGTACGTGTTTCCCCAGTGGCCGATGATCGGCAAGATTCGGCGGCGCATTGAGTTGCACCCAGCCAACGTGATCCTGGTGGCACCGGAATGGCCGCGCCGGCCGTGGTTCGCAGACCTCATCCAGCTCACAGTAGCGGCACCCCTTCAGCGCCAGGGACTGGCGGGTCTACTCCATCAGGGCCCCGTCTGTTGGAGGATGCGGATCACTTCTGTCTCGCAGCATGGCTTTTGAGAGGAATCGGCTGAAGAGAAAAGGTTACTCAGATGCGGTGGTAGCCACGTTGCTACGTTCCAGGAAACAGTCGACGTCCCTGGCTTATGTCCGTGTCTGGGTAGTTTTTTGAGGAACGGTGTGTGCAACGTGGGGTGGGCCCCACTACGGCTTCTGTTTCCGACATTCTGGCATTCCTCCAGGCAGTTCTAGCCAAAGGTCTGGCTTGCAGTTCTCTATGGGTCCAAGTGGCGGCGATCGGTTGTTTGCAAGGTGAGATCCGTGGTACGTCCCTGGCTCTTCACCTGGTTATCTCCCGTTTACTTCAGGGAGCTAAGCACTTTCGTCCTCCATTGCGTCTCCCCTGTCCGGCTTGGAACCTCAATTGGGTTCTCTCCGCTTTATGCGCGGCGCCGTTTGAACCTTTGAAACACGTAACTATTAAGGACCTCACGTTGAAGACGGTGTTCTTGGTGGCGGTCGCTTCGGCACGGCGTGTTTTCGGAGTTACAGGCCTTGTCCTGTAGGGAACCCTTCTTGCGCATTTCCGATTCCGGTGTTTCTTTGCGGACGGTTCCTTCCTTCCTGTCGAAAGTGGTGTCGGCCTTCCATGTAAATCAATCGGTTGAGCTGCCCGCTTTCGCGGTCGGGGAGCCCTCTGATCCAGAAGCGAGGGAATTACGGACGCTTGACGTGCGGAGATCCCTCCTTCGCTGTCTGGAGGTCACTTATCCATTTCGGGTCACAGATCATCTGTTGGTTTTGTTCTCTGGTCCAAAGACAGGAGCTGCAGCGTCCCGCACAACGATTGTCCATTGGCTCAAGGAGGCCATTGGTTCGGCGTACTTGTTGCGGGGAAAACCACTTCCCGTGGGTCTTCGGGCTCCCTCGACTCGCTCTCAAGCTGCATCTTGGGCGGAGGCTTCTCAGGTGTCGCCTCAGGAGAATTTGCAGGGCGGCCACCTGGAAGTCGATGCATACCTTTATCCGGCATTACCGGTTGGATGTCCGGGCTACCGATTCCGGGGGTTTTGGAGAGAGGGTACTCCGAGCGGGACTCTCTGCTTCCCACCCTCGGTAATTTAGCTCTGGTACATCCCAGGTGTCCTGGACTGATCCTGGTACGTACAGGGAAAGGAAAATTAGTTTCTTACCTGATAATTTTCGTTCCTGTAGTACCACGGATCAGTCCAGGATCCCGCCCGCAGTGCTGCGCTGAAGTAACGGAGAGTCCGCTCACTGTTCTGGGTTAATCTTGTCCGCTTGTTTCGCTCTCTCGGTTGGAGAGTCCGTTTCCAGAAGGGATGTTTCTTTCCCCGTTCTATTAGCGGTTTATAGTTAGTTTTGGTTTTAGTTCTCTGGTTGTGTTTCTACTTTGACATTACGTATGACTGAGGGGCTGTGACTGGCACAGGGGCATATATGGCTCCGCCCACAAGTTTTAGTCTGTCTCCATCTACTGGTGCGGAGTCACAACCCAGGTGTCCTGGACTGATCCGTGGTACTACAGGAACGAAAATTATCAGGTAAGAAACTAATTTTCCTTTATCTCTTATTTTATTTTGAAAATTTGTAAACCGTTTTGGTCAATTACTGTTTGTGAAAGACAGTATAGAAATGTTTTTAAATAAATAAATATCGAACTTGCACCATAAAACCTGGGAGGAAAAGACTAAAGGACTTAAATATGTATACCCTAGAGGAGTGAGGAGGAATATAACAGAAAAATTCAGGCTGAAGGCATACTTTAGTGGGAAAGAAATTCTAGGATAAAGGGTGGAGTCTCAGGAATAACGTGCACACATAGTTGTGAATGCATGGAACAGTTTTCTATGGGGCCGATACAATAAATGGCGCGGGAGAGCGGGCAAGCGCCCGCTCTCCCAATGTGCGCCCAGGCCACTCTCCTGGGTGCGCGATTCAGGAAGGAAAATTATGCAAATTAGGGCCTCCTTTTTGACAGAAGGCGGCGACTGTCAGCGGGTTTGACAGCCGATGCTTAATTTTACCGGCGTCTGTTGTCGAACCCGCTGACAGCCACGGGTTCAGAAAACGGATGCCGGCAAAATTGAGAGACCGTTTTCCAACCCGCGGGCTGCGGGCAGATTTTTAATTTTTTTTTAATTTTTGGGGCCTCCGACTTAATATCGCTATGATATTAAATCGTAGGGGGTACAGAAAAGCAGTTTTTTTTGCTTTTCTGTACACTTTCCCCGTGCCGGCCGAAATTAACTTCTGCCTTTGGGCAGGCGTTAATTTCTGAAAGTAAAATGTGCGGCTTTGCATTTGCATGTTGCGGGCACTATTAGTTTCGGGGGTTTGGCCACGCGTTTTCCACAAGCTATTACCCCTTACTGTATAAGGGGTAAAAATAGCGCGTCAAACTCGCGGCCAAACGGGGGCTAAAGGTACGCTCGGCCGAGCGCACCATACTGAATCGGCCCGTATGGGAGGTGGTGCAGGCAAGTGCAGTATTATAATTCAAGAAATCTTGGGACAAGCACAAAGGACTAAAGGATAAGTGAGGGTGAAGCCAGAAATTGGGTGAGGTTCTGCAGAACTGCAGCAGAAAGAGAAATTAGGGAGACTGGTTGAGCCTTATGGTCAATTGTTTACTGTTTATAGTCTGTTTCTGTGATGCTGGGTTTTTGAACTTGTCTCCCTAGAACCCAGCAGCCTTTGACTTCCTACTGCAAAGAGTGGAAAAGACTATGCGGCATGCCATTGAGGAGGAGGAGAAACTGGCTTTGGAGGAAATCACTAACTTCCAGGAAGTAGGATATTTTTTTCCCCTCACCCTACAACCTTGTTTCCCTGTATGTACCCAGATCAATCCAGATTCCTGGGGGTGGGTTTTTTTTTTTGTATAAACATTTTTATTGGAGTCAATTTTATACTTAACAAAGATAATAAAGAAAAAACCTGTGAACACTCCTTATTTTGTTGAAGTAAATAGTTATAAGAACTCCCCCCCCCCCCACCCTCCCCTCCTCCCCCTTCACACATTGTATAACAGGTATACATTGGTTCTCATTGAAAGAAATACACCTTAGTCCACAAGTTTTGGTAAGTTCCCTTTGATTAATGTAGCTCGCCATTGCAAGAATGGATCCCAGATGAGGTGTTATCGCTTCAAGGTATTAGTTTTGCCTCCCTTCCAGCAGATGGAGACAGAGAAATTTTCACAGCCACCGGCACATAACTGGTGTAGTCCCTCAGTATTTTTCTCTGTCTCCAGCAGATGGAGGAGGTGCAAAACCTGCACTTCTGAACCTCCAAAAAAAAAATAAAATAAAGAGAAAGCAGATAGAAGTTTTGGTCTTCTAGAGGAGATTTCCCTCCTAGGAGGTTGTCAGGTCCTAGCGGGATTGTCCCTCCTGGTCATAGGGACAAATGAGCAGGAGTTGGGGTCCCTAAGTTGATCTTGGTGACCCTTTGGGGGTGAAAGCTTGTGATCCAGTTCCCTACCCTTCAGGAGCCCGGGGAAGAACCCTTTGCCACTCTTCAGATAAACCTGTTTGTTTTTCTGACTTTCCTTTTTTTACATTAAAAAAAATAAGAGAGAAAAAAGATACAGGAGGAGATCATGTGGTCTTTTCCCCGCACCGGAGGCACAGGGAAACGTTTCGGGGGATAGTTATTTTTTCTGTTTTCGCTTTCCCAGTGGTTTGCTTCCCTAGTCCATGTGGTCACCTCTGTGCTTCAGAATGATGCGGGAGCTCAGATATGCAGTTTGCAGGTTCAAATCTTTGTGCTTGTCGTGGGCCGGCTGCTATGCCCGGTGCCTCACTGCCGCTGAGGGCATATTGGGGGGGGGGGGGGCATGGCAGTGCCGGTCTGGCGAGCCGAAGGCTGCGCGGCGTGAGGCTGAGGATCTGTTGCTGCTGAGCACGGAAATGGCAGCCGTCTTGGGGACCTTCGCATCTAGAGCACAGCTCATGGCAGGGGGAGGTGATCTCCCACCTATGCTTTCCCCAGCCGATTTAAGCCCTGAGGGGGGCAGTCTGGGGGGGGGGGGGGTGTCAGATCTTCTGGACAAGATTCTTTCTCCTCTTTTTCGCTTGAATTCGTGCTGTTAATTCACAAGGCATTTTTAGTATGTGAGGCCACGGGTCAGCCCTCTTGTAAGTGCTGGGCCGCTGGTCCCCCGACGGGGAAAGATGTCCAAGCTCTCAGGGGCTCTGGGGGGCCACATGGGTTTGGCGGGTCCAGGGTCCTTCAAAGTCTGATGATGAATTGCCTCCAGTGGTTAGTGCTTTAGAAACTGATCCTGACCAACGAAACGGAGAAGGTCTTGTCCATAGAGGGTGATAATCTCAAGGTGCTTCACCTTTTTGAAAAGGAGTTGGGTCCCTTGATCCCTCATGTCCTGGTGGAGTTGGGCATAGCAGCACCCATGTAGATTTGGACCACAAGGAAGTGGGTCTGTGGGGTCCAGCCAGAGAGTGGGATATTCCAGAGACTGGCCTTAAGGTGAGCAGAACCTTGGACAAACTGTATCCGCTGCCCGAGGACACATTGGAGCTGCTTCTGGTTCTGAAGGTGGATGCCTCCATTTTTCGGCGGTTACAAAGAGGATGACCATTCCAGTTGCGGGGGCCGCTGCTCTGAAGGATGTGAAAGATGAGGCTTGAGGTGCATCTTAAAAAGATTTTTGAGGTGTCAGTGCTGTGCATTTGGACGGCTGTCAGCAGCAGTTTTATGTTTTGAGCATCTCTGCGGTGGGTGCAGCAGTTACAAAAACGTATGGATATGTCCCCCTCTGAGTCTCAGCAGGCAGAGCGCCTAGAGGCTGCAGTTGCTTATGGCGCTGACACCTTATGTGACCTCATCCGCACTTCATCCAGAATGATATCTGCAGTTTCCACCAGGAGGCTTTTTGGTTGTGTAACTGGTCTGCTGTTTCCTTGTTTGTTCAGCTTGGAGCATTGCCATTCAAGGGCAAACTTCTTTTTGGCAAGGACTTGGATCACTGATAAAGCTTTTGGGTGAGAATAAGGTTCACAAATTGCTGGAGGATAAGCCCAAGGGGGGGGGGGGGTCTAAGGGGTCCTTTCAGTCTCTCTCCCGGGTCCAGGGGCAAAGGTGCTTCAGGCAGAGCTCTGTCTATTGGACAGAGACAGGCCTTGGGGATGTCACTGTCCTGGAATCAGTCCTTTCAGGTCCGCAGACCGGCCAGGGATGACTCCAGCCAGGGGTCTGGCGGAGCCAAACCCTCCCAGTGAAGCGAGGCTGGCCCATTCATCTGTCCCAGTGATAGGAGGTTGTCTTACTCAGTTTTATGAGGAGTGGGCCAAAATCACGTTGGACTGGTGGGTTCTAAGTGTGATAGAACAAGGTTATGCTTTAGAGTTTGCTCATCTTCTGTGAAGCCTCTTTATAGTGTCTCCCTGTGCCTTGGTGGAAAAGAAGCGGATTGTGCTTCAGACTCTGGAGCATCTGCGTTGACTAGGGGCCATAGTTCCTGTACCTCTGCAGGAGCAAAGAACGGGTCGATACTCCATTTATTTTGTGGTGCCCAAATAGGACGGGGCGTTCCACCCAATTCTGGACTTAAAGAAAGTGAATCTAGCTCTTAAAGTTCCTTGTTTTTGAATGGACTTTGCGTTCCGTCATCACGGTGGTTCGAAAAGGAGAATTCTTGGCATCCCTGGATCTGATCGAGGTGTATCTGCATATCAAGATTCATCTGGACCATCAGAGATATCTCTGGTTCATGGTCCTAGGAGATCATTTTCAATTTTGCGCCCTTCCGTTTGGCTTGGAGACAGTTTCCCAGACCTTCAGCAAGGTGATGGTAGTGGTGGCAGTGGCCCTCAGGAAGGATGGTATGCTTGTGCACCAGTATCTGGATGACTGGCTGATTTAAGCAAAGTCGCAAGGCCTGTGCAGGCAAGTGGTGGAGGTAGAGATGCGCCACATGCAGTCATTGGGTTGGATAGTGAACTTATCCAAGAGCCAGTTTCTCCTCTCCCAAGTATTGGATTTTCTGAGGGACGTGTTTCGACACCCGAGTGAGGAAGGTTTTTCTCACAGAGGAAAAAGTTTTTCTCACACACCTGTATGCCCAGGGTATGGGATTACTTACAAGTTCTCTGCTCCATGGCATCTCCTTGGAACTTGTTCCCTGGGCATTTGCTCATATGCGACCACGTCAACAGGCATTGCTATCCCACTGGGACCTAGTATCAGAGCAGTTTCATCTTCCCCTACCGCTTACCGATTCAGTGAGGTCTAGTCTGTTATGGTGGCTTTCTTGCTGTCATTTGAGCCATGGAGTGGACTTGGAGGTTCCTTGGTGGATGGTGGTGACTAACGATGCCACCCTCTCCAGTTGGGGAGCAGTCTCCAATCCTAGTTTGTTCAAGGTCAGTGGTTGTTTGAGGAAGCATCGTGGTCTGCCAATCGACTTGAGATGAGAGCAGTGTGGTTAGCCCTTCAGGCATTTTTACCTCTGTTGTGCAACTGCCGGGTCAGGATTTTGTCCGACAACGGTAGCTTACACAATAGTCGAGCAGTGGTTCAGGATGCGGAGATGCTTGTGTATTGGGTAGAGCAGCAGCTATCTTTGATAGCAGCCTCCCACATTGCAGGGTCTGACAATGTGCAGGCTTATTTTCTCAGCCGGCGGCAGGTAGATCCCAGAGAATGGGAGCTATTGGAAGAAGCAATGCATCTCATTACCTGTAGATGGGGCGTTCCTCATATGGATCTAATGGCGACTCAGCGAAATGCCAGTGCTCCTCGATTCTTCAATCGCAGGAGAGAGCGAGGAGCGGAAAGGGTCAATGCTCTGGTTCTTCCTTGGCCAAGCGATATCCTGATTTATGTATTTCCACCTTGGCCTCTGGTGGGCAAGGTAGTGAGTAGAATGGAACTCCATCCAGGAAGGATAATTCTGGTGGCCCCAGAGCGGCCCTGGAAATCTTGGTTCATGGATCTGGTCAATCTAGCACTGGACGGCCTGCTGAGGCTGGGACATCTTCTGAACCTGCTACGTCACGGACCTATATTTTTAGATCAGGCAGGTCGCTTTTGTCTAGTGGCTCGCCTTTTGAAAGACGGCAGTTAAGGAAAGACGGCAGTTAAGGAAGGATGTTATTACTACTCTGTTGCAGGCTCGAAAGACTTCCACCTCTCTGGTGTATGTCAGGGTGTGGAGGATTTTTGAGTCTTGGTGTACTGATTAAAGGATTAATCTGTGGCGAGCATCGGTGGCGCAGACCCTGGCTTTTCTGCAGAAAGGGTTGACAAAAGGTATATCTTTCTACTTCCTAAGAGTGCAGGTTTCGGCTCTGGGGCTGCTTTCGAGACTGGTTTCATGGAAAGCCTCTGGCGTCACGTCTAGATGTAGTGCATTTCCTCAGAGGGATGAAGCATTTGCGGCCTTCTACTCTGTCTGTGTGTCTCTCTTGGAGTTAATTTGGTTCTCAAAGGCATGTATGCAGCGCCGTTGAGCCTCTTAAAAGTGCTACCATGAAAGATCTCACTTTGAAAGTGGTTTTCTTGGTGGCTATTTGTTCAGCCAGAAGGGTCTCTGAACTTCAAGCCTTGTCCTACAGGGAGCCTTTCTTACGGATCTCGGATTCAGGGGTCTCATTGAGGACGATTCTGTCTTTTCTACCTAAGGTGGTTTTGGCGTCCCACTTGTCAATCAGTGGAACTTCCGGCTTTTCCTTATCTGGGGCTTGGGACGCCTTATGCCAAAGACCTAAGGTTTTTGGATGTCAGATGCGCTTTGTTACCTGGAGGCTACAAACAGTTTCAGATTATTGGATCACCTTTTTGTGCTGTGGACTGGTTTCAAAGGGTCAGAAGGCTTTGAAAGCCACGATTGCACATTGGTTGAAGGAGGCCATTGGTTCACGTATATTTGTTTTAGTCCTTTTGTCCTGGAGGGGTTAAGGTCTCATTCAACCCAATCCCAGGTGGCCTCCCAGGCAGAATGTCAGCTAGTGTCCCCGCAAGAGATTTGCAGGGCAGCAACTTGGAAATCTTTGCATACCTTTGCCAGACACTATAGATTTAGGCGTTTGTGCGCCAGAAGTTGCTAGTTTGAGAGAGTGTCTTTGAGCGGGACTCTCTCAGTCCCACCCAAATTAGGGAAGCTTTGGAACATCCCAGAAGTTTGGACTGTTCTGGGTACATACAAAGAAAGGAAAATTGGTTCTTACCTGCTAATTTTCGTTCGCTGTAGTACCACAGATCAGTCCAGAGTCCCACTGAAGGGTGTGTGTACTTTTGGAGAGTCTACTTGATCTGTCTTTTCTGTTGACTTTATTGTCTGAAGAATGGCACATGTTTCTTTTTATCTGTAAAGTTTTCAAGATCATTTATGGTTATATATTTTCCACTGCTCGTTTGAGAATTGTTGATTCTAATATTTGTTAGAAGTGATTTACTGTATCAGCTTGGGTACATAGTAATACTGAGGGACTACAGGTGCTACACCAGGTTATGTGTGGTGGCTGTGAAAATTTCTCCCTCCATCTGCTGGAAGGAAGGCAAAACCCAGGAGTCTGGACTGATCTGTGATACCACAGGAACAAAAATTAGCAGGTAAGAGCCAATTTTCCTATTTCTTCCTGCATTTCACCTCTCTTTCAGCCATATGACATTTCTTTGGCCCCTTGTTCCTCAGGTGTGCGATGATATTAAGAAAAAACTGACTTCCTTGAAGGAGGTGCCGAACCGGATTGAGTGTCCCCTCATTTATCATCTAGATGTGGGAGCGATGTACCCCAACATCATCCTCACCAACCGGCTGCAGGTAATGACTAGTCTCTGATCTCTACAAAAGTGCTCATCTAAACAAGTCCTTCCAGTTTTCCCCTTCTTCCCTTACTCTTTCTCAGGGTTCTTGAATGTTTCCTTTCCCTACTCCTTCAGGATGTGTTTTAAAATTATATCTGATCCTCCTTCTCTTTCCAGCCCTCTGCCATGGTAGATGAGGCCACGTGTGCCGCCTGTGACTTTAACAAACCAGGAGCCAATTGCCAGAGGCGGATGACATGGCAGTGGAGAGGAGAATTCAGTAAGTGCTCATCCTTGGTGTAATCTTGGTGGAGGAGGGAGGAAAAGGGGAAGCAGGGCCTCTGTCAGACTTTGCTGGAGATGTGTGGCGCCAGGAAGGCAAGAGCTGGTCACTGTTCTTTCATTTCCACATTGGTTATTTCCATGTTCATCTCCTTTGTGCCACCTTTGATGTGTTTGTAATACTCTAGAGTTGTTAGCAATTTTTAGACTTTTTAAGCACTCTGAAAAGTTCTTTTTACATTGCTGTATAAAGGTTTGTCAGATGGTCAAAGTGAGAATAATACATAAGAACATAAGAAGTCATACTGGGTCAGACCAAGGGTCCATCAAGCCCAGTATACTGTCTCCAGTCCAAGTCACAAGTACCTGGCAAGTACCCAGACATTAAATATATCCCATGTTACTAATGCTGGCAAGAAGTAGTTATTATTTCCTATTGATTATTAGCAGTTTTATGGACTTCTCCTCCATGAACTTATCCAAACCCTTTTTTTTTTTTTTTTTTTTTTTAAACCCAGCTACACTAACTGCCTTAACCACATCCTTTGGCAACAATTTGCAGAGTTTAATTGTGCATTTACCCCTGACTGCAGTGGCACGCTGTGTTCTGGAGACCTTGATAGCCAGGGTACTGGCTCCCTCTTAGTCTCCAAAGTCCCCTCCTGCCAGCCGCTGTCTCTCTGAAGGGAAGTACCCCTTTCTTTTCTTTTAAATTGTTAATTTTAGTTTACAAAAAAAAAAAGAAAGAAAAGAGATTGAGTAGAGACAGAAGAATTGGTCAGCGGCTCAGTGACCGGAGTGGTCGGCAAGCAGGAGCTGTTGGGGTTGGCAGGAAGTCGGAGAGGGCCACGTTTTTGGTTATTTTCCTCAGGGGAAAACTGTGGTGTGAGGCAAGGTTTTTGTGTGTCTTGCTCTGCCTGCTGCGACTTTCCGCATGCATCTTGCGATTTCGTGGCTCAGCGGAGTGTTTACATGGTGTGACCTACTGTGGCATTGCATTGCCGATCACATGACTCATGGCAGCGAAACTGCGCATGGCGGCATGCAGGGCCTGCAAGCTTTGGTCGCCTGACTTGATTTCTGCTCCGTGTGCACTGGTTTATGCGTTGGGGGCGGAGGAATCCTCCATGGGGGGTTTAAGGGCCAGGAGGAGGGCCTCCTGATCCTCGGGAACTACAATAGTGATGCAGCGGGGGCCTCCATTTCGGCCGTGCACACGGGGTTTGCTGCCAGGGGGTTCACCCAGCTGGAACTCAGGTGATTCCCCTCCTCCACTCTCTCCAGCGGTGCAGGCTGCAGAGGAAAGCCAGGATGGGGGAGCAGACTCAGAGGTTAGTCTCCTCGTGCAGGGGACCGATGATCCGGAGGAGTTTTCTCTAGAATTTGTCCTGCTGTTACACAGAGCCTTCCTAACAAGGAGGGGTACAGGAGAGAAGAGATTCAGGGAGAAGCGGCCAGTCTCACCCAAAAGACCAAGGATGGCATCAGTGGGCCATTCTGGGGATCTGCTCAAGCACCTGGGGTTGCAACGTGCTGGTGCGGAGGGAGGACCCCAGGGACCTGGATGACTCAGATGAGATGCAGGAGGATTCTGCGTCACCGCAGAAAGCGGACCCAGATACAGATGGGGGTCAGAATCCTGATCCTGATGCGAATAAGGATGATCCGGATCTGGATGAGGGTCCCATGACCAAAGGGGATGACCCTCGGGTGGTCCATCTGTTCAAGAAGGAGGAACTGCGCTCTCTCATCCCTCAGGTGTTGGAAGAGTTGGGTTTTAAGCTGACTTAGGAAGAGTCGGATAATGAAGGAGTGACTCCAGTCCTGGGTGGGCTGAGTGGTCCTCCTAGTGTCTTTCCGTTGCCTAAGAAACTTCAGAAGCTGAACAGCTGGGAGTGGGATTTCCCGGAAGCAGGCTTGAAGGTCGGGAGGGCTATGGTGAAGCTTTATCATTTGGAGGAGCATTTGGATTGCCTAAAGACTCCTAAGATGGATGTGGTGGTTTCTGCAGTGACTAAGAAGACTGCAATCCTGGTTGCGGATTCGTCTGCTCTGAAGGATGTTCAGGACCGCAAGTTGGAGATTCAGTTGAAACACATGTTTGAGGTTTCGGCCTTAAGTCTCCGAGCCATGGTATGTGCCAGCATGATGTAGCAGGCTTCTACAGTGGCAGTAGCCCCGTTCAAGCAGTGCGTCTGGAGGCTGGAGTGGTCTATGTGGCTCATGCATTGTATGATTTGGTGCGTACGTCCACCAGGAGCATGGTCTCAGCGGTGGCTGTGCGCAGGCTTCTGTGTTTGCGTAATTGGTCTATGGATATGATGTTGAAGGTCCAGCTGTGCAATCTTCCTTTTAAAGGGAAGCTGCTATTTGGGGAGGATCTCGATCAGTTGATGAAGTTTCTAGGGGAATCTAAAAGGAACAGTTGCTGGAGGATAAGAAGAGCAGTAAGAAGGTCTTCCCACCCCAATCCCGTTTTCGGGATTCGAGGAGGTTTCATTTCAGAAAAGGGGCCTCAACCTTGGGGTCAAAACAGTCTTCAGTTCAGGAAGACAGCAGTCGTTTCGGGGTGCCCACAGATCCTCCAGAGACTTTTCCGGTCAGAGGGCTGGAGGGGGTAAGTCTTCATAATGAAGCCAGGCAAACCCACTCCTCTGTGGAAGTGGTAGGGGGCAAATTGTCCCATTTTTACAAGGAGTGGGTCAAGATCATCTCGGACCGGTGGTTTTTGGAGGTAGTAAGAGAAGGTTACACTTAGAATTTTCGCACCCAGTCAGGGAGGACTTTCTGGAGTCCCACTGCTCGTCCACGAAGCAAACAGGATGCAGTAGAGGGGACTCTGCAATGGTTGCTAAGCTTAAAAGACACAGTTCTGGTCCTGCTGAGTGAGCAAGGTTGAGGGAGGGACTCCATTTATTTTGTGGTTTCCAAGAAGGAGGGTACCTTCTCTCCCATCTTGGATTTTCAAAGAGTAAACGTAGCCTTGCTGGTGCCACATTTCTGGATGGAGACATTACGTAAGGTGATAGCAGTTCACAGAGGAGAATTCCTGGTGTCCTTGGACCTGACCGAAGCTTACCTCCATATTCCCATTCAAAAGGAGTATCAGAGGCTTCTTTGGTTTATGGTGCTGGGTCAGCACTTCAAGTTCCGAGCTTTCCCTTTTTGATTGACCATTGCTCCCTGAGCTTTCACAAAGGTGATGGTGGTAGTGGCGGCAGCCTTGAGGTGAGAGGTGATTCTGGTCCATCCATATCTGGATGATTGGCTCATTCAGGCGAAGACAGAGGAGGAGTGTGGTTGGTCCGTGCAGCGCGTGATGGACACCCTGAGTTCTCTGGTTTGGGCAATCAATGTAGCAAAATGTCGCCTGGTTCCATTCCAGTCTTTGGAGTATCTAGGAGCCCGCTTCGATACTCAGAAAGGCAGGGTGTTTCTGACGGCAGACAGGATGTTAAAATTGCAGATGATGCGTCTGAGCCTATCAGTCCCAAAAGTTTGGGATTACTTGCAGGTGCAGGGATCCAGGGCTTCAACATTGGATTTGGTTCCGTGGGCTTTTGCTCACATGGATCCGTTGAAAAAGGTGCTTTTGTCTAGGTGGAATCCATTGCTGTCTGAGTATTATCTGCCATTACCTCTTCTAGGAGAATCCAAGTCCAGTCTTTCGTGGTGGCTCTCGAGGCACATCCTGGAAAAGGGAGTTGAAATGGAGGCCCCAGACTGGGTGGTGATGACCACAGACACCAGCCTCAAGGGTGTGCCTGGGTCGTTCTGTCCAGGGGCTTTGGTCCGCAGCAGTGGTGTCCTGATCGATCAGTCATCTGGAGACTAGGGTGGTGTGCAGGGCCATGGAGGTATTCCTGGCCTCGATTGAGGAGCAGATAGTTCGAGTGTTTTCGGACAATGTAACTATGGTGGCATACATCAACTGCCAAAGAGGGATGAAGAGTTATGCTGTTGCTCGAGAGACTCAGCTATTGTGTGTGTGTGTGTGTGTGTGTGTGTGTGTGTGTGTGGGTGGAGCGTCATCTCGAGGGGATTGATCACACGTCACGGGAGTGGACAATGTGCAGGCAGATTTCCTCAGTAGTAGCAGCTAGATCCTGGGCAGTGAGAACTGTCCCTGGAAGCCTGGAATCACATCTATGCCAGGTGGGGCATTCCTCAGTTGGACCTTATGGCAATGTGCATCAATTCAAAGACTACAAGATTTTTCAACTGCAGAAGGGAGTCCAGTTCGGTAGGGCTGGATGCTCTGGTTTGCCCATGGCCAACCAGGATTGTTCTGTATGTGCTTCCTCCTCAGCCACTCATCGGTCATGTTTTGTGGCACATAGACATGCACTCAGGGATAGTGGCCGGAGTGGCCACGACGTCCATGGTTCGCGAATCTGGTGATAGGCTGGCCTCTTCAGTTGGCTTACCAGCCAGATTTGCTGCAACCAGGACCCATATTTTCGGATTGGCAGGATCACTTTTGTCTCGTGGCTTGGCTTTCGAAAGGCAACGGTTGCGACTGAATGGATATTCAGAACCAGAAATTTCCATTCTGCTCCAGGCTAGGGGACCTCCCGCCGATGTCAGTGGCATAGTGTCCATCGCTGTCCATGCTGCCGATGCTGAAATTTATAGCTCGGACTTGCCTGGGCCTGTACCAGGTTTGCTAGTTACTGTGCCTCTGGACGAAGGCCAAGCCTCTAGGTCCCCATCCCCTGATTATTACAGTGCGGATGAGGGTCCTTATGATCCCCTGAGGGGTGATACTACTGATCCCTCCTCTGAGGGCTTGGAGGGTCTCCCCTCAGAACCATCTCTTCCAGAAGAGCGGAGGAGGTCCCTGCCAGAGGACTTATCCTTCCCAGGGTTTGTGTGGGTATTGGTGAAAGCCATTCTGTTTCAGTTGTTGATGGAGGAAGATGCCAGACACATGATGCTGGAGATCCTCCAGTTTGTGGAGCCTTCTAAAGGAATTGTAGCACTCCCAGTGCACGATATCCTTACGGAGCTGCTGTTGAGGATATGGGAACACTCCCTCACAGTGCCTCCCGTTAACAGGAAGGCGGATGGGGTCTACCTTGCCCAGAAGGCTAACAGATTCGGTAAGCTGCAACATGGCTGCTGGAGCCACTGGCAAAGTCAGAGATCCTGCGGGAGAACTTTGATTCACCATGGTACTAACGCCAGACCCCCCTCACTGGCAAAAACCTGTGGCTAAGAAGCTCCCACCAAGACACCACACATGCTCTGCAAAGCTTCTGAACCCTTCCTGCCTGTATCTTTCTCAGAATACAGGCTGTGCATAGTATGGTCTTTTTGCTGCGCTCAGCTGTCAGCACCATTTTCCTCTTCACATGTGGCCCAGAGTGAAATATCTGAAAACCAGATAATCACCCAACAAAAAGCTTCTTCAGATTCCTGAAACCCCTAAATGCCACTCACTTGCTACTATGATCTGCCACCACTGAAGCAGCACAGGCCTATCATCTTCTGGTTTTTTTTTTTGTTTGGTTTTTAATCAACTTTAAATCACTGAGCAACTTGACCAGGATAAAGAATTAGACACAGCAACCACTGCACTAACTACTAAAGAGGATCTAAGAATCTGTAGGAGTAAAAGGGGAGGGGGGGGGGGAGAAAACAACCATAGAAACTCCACCAAGGTTCTCCTGGAAGCCTTCCTTATTCTGAATACTCAACAATGGGAAGAAGTACCAGTTTTCTTTTCTTAAAATATGTACCAGGTACCCACTCAACTGAAGGAGGGGAGAGCATCTTATCTTGGGAGCTTCTGCAAAATGTTCCTTTTCAGGCTACCAGGCTGCAGTCCACAGCATGGGATGCTTGCCTACCATCTGATGTAAACAGAGAACACTGGCAGGCTGATGACAGCACATCTGCACAAAAAGAGCAACATCAGTGAGCCTGTTGATCTCTGCCTCCAACTGCTGATCAGTGAGTATAACCCACTGGTCTGGACTAGTAGCATATCACCTGCCCAGATGGTATTCGTCCCAGGATTCTAAAAACTAAAAAATGAAATTTAAGACCAATTACAAGTAATTTGTAACCTGTCATTAAAATAATTTGTTGTACCTGAAGACTGGAAGGTGGCTAATGTAACCCTGATATATAAAAAGGGTTCCAGAGTTGATCCAGGAAACCATAGACCAGTGAGCCTGCCTTCAGTGCCAGGAAAAATCATGGAAACTATTATAAAAAATAAAATTGCAGAACATATAGAAAGATAGATTTACCCAAGAGAAGTCTTGCTCACAAATCCCCTACATTTTTTTGAAGGGATTAATAAACATATGGATAAAAGTGAACCCGTAGATGTGGTATATTTGGCTTTTCAAAAGGTGTTTTGACAAAGTCCCTCATGAGAGGCTTCTAGGATAGGAGGAGCCTTCCTTTTGTTGATTGCAAATTGGTTAAAAAGCAGAAACAGAGTAGGATTAAATGGTCAATTTTCACAATGGAATAAGGTAAACAGTAGAGTGCCTTAGGGATCTGTACTTGGACCAGGACTTTTTAATATATTTATAAATCTGGAAAGGAATACAATGAGCAAGGATCAAATATGCAGATGATACAAAATTATTCACAGTAATTAAATCATAAGCAGAGTTTGTTAAATTGCAGGAGGACTTTGTGAGACTGGAAAATTGGGTGTCCATATGGCCTATTTATGAAGAAATATAATGTGGACAAGTGCACGGTGATGCATATAGGTAAAAAAATAACCCATGCTGTATTTAAGTGGAATTGCTTACCTGTAACAGGTGTTCTCCAGGGACAGTAGTATGTTAGTCCTCACACATGAGTGACATCATCAGATGGAGCTCGGCATGGCAAACTTCTGTCAAGGTTTCCAGAACTTTGACTTGGCATGCCCAATACCATGCATTCATGAGGGGTCCCGCTTCAGTCTTAGAATTAGATTGAAAAATAAAAGGAAAAACCCAATTCTGCGGGGTGGCGGGCGGGTTTTGTGAGGACTAGCATCCTGCTGTCCTTTGAAAACACCTGTTACAGGTAAGCAACTCTGCTTTCTCTAAGGACAAGCAGGATGGTAGTCCTCACACATGGGTGAATCCCTAGCTACAGGCTGCTTTCCAAAACAAAAAGGGACCAACAGACACCAACTAGATGCCAATGGGCACAAGAAAAACAGTGCTGTTAACAGAGGGGGAGACTGCCTGAACCCAAACAATGGGCCCTAGGCAGGGAGAGCTGGGTTCTACACCTCAGATTCCGAAGGACAGACTGGCCGAACCTACTGACACGTCGGCCATCCCTATCCAGACAATAGTGAACAAGGCAGGAAGGCTCTTGCCTGAGCCATGTCTAGCAGGGCTCCGATAAAGTCCACTTGAGGTGACTGACTGAGATGGGCCTTTGGGTAGTTGATGATGAACCCTAGTGACTCCAACACCCGGATGGTCAAGCACATGGACCGAATGGCCCCTGCCTAAGATGTGCTCTTGACCAGCCAATCATCCAGCTAGGGGGAAGACATGCACTCCCAGCCTGAGGAGGTGTGCCGCCACTACAGCTAGGCATTTTGTGAAGACACATGGGGCTGATACTAATCCAAATAGCAACACTCTGTACTGGAAGGGCTGTTTCCTCACCATGAATTGGAGACACTTTCTGTGACCTTTAGATCAAGGAAGCATAGTCAGTCCCTGCTTTGCAGAATGGGGATCGAGATGCCCAGGAAAATTATCTTGAACTTTTTATTTATTTATCTATTTTTAGAAACTTGTTCAAGCCTCTTAGGTCTAGGATGGGATGGAGTCCTCCTGTTCCCTTTGGAATCAGGAAATCCCTGGAGTAGAATCCCCTCCCCCTCTGTCTTATTGGAACAGGCTCGACTGCCCTGGCTGTTAAGAAGGCAGAGCAGTCTGCAAACAGTACTTCCTGATGTGCTACCGGCCCCCAAAACGGGCAATTTGGCAGGACACTCAGTAGGTTTAATTGGTACCCCAACAGATGATGGACAGAACCCACTGGTCTGAGGTGAAACTGCACCACCGATCCGAGACTAACCACAGCCTGCCCCCTACTCCATCGTCTTGGGTACAGGCAACCGTCTTATGCTTATTCCCTGTACGTACCTGGATCAGTCCAGACTCCTGGGTTTTGCCTCCCTTCCAGCAGATGGAGACAGAGAAAAATTTCAAGCGCAACCCCTCTTAACCTGGTGTGCCACCTGCACTGCCTCAGTATTTCTCTGTCTCCAACAGATGGAGGTGATGCAAACCTGCGGTCTGATCCCATCTTAGGGGATTAAAAAAAAGAAAATATGGTTCCTCCCAGGGGGTTGGCAGGTCCTGGTGGGACCATCCCCCCTGGTGGCAGGCATAGTAAGAGCAGGGTTGGTGACCCAGAGTGCTCCCCTTTTATATGGGGCGCTGAGGGTGATTACCGGTGGTCCGGTCCCTACCCCTATTGTTTGGAGCCGGAAAAGCCTTGCCCTTGCTGGTGGTAAAAAACAAAAGAAATCTATGTCAACAGAAGGGAAGCACTGCACGGCGGTGGTCCAGTGTCTGCATGCATGCCGGGTAAGGGTGTGTGATCGTGACCGCGGTCTTGGCTCCTGGGTCTAACTTTCTTCTTTGTTGGCGCCTCAGTGTGCTCCCGTTCCCGTCGGCTATGCTTGGCTTCCGGGGAGCCATTTGCTAGGCTCTCCCGCGTGGGTCTCTGTGCACGTTACTTCCCCGGAGGGGAGGGTGCTTCGGGAGCGGCAGAAACGTAGTGGGAAAATCCTGGGGGGGGGGGGGGGGGGTGAAGGCCTGCTTTTGAGGCTGAGGCTGTTCCGTTCCCGCTCAGTGCGGGAACGGCAGCCATGTTTAAAGTGTTCTCTGCCGCTAAGGAAAGGTCAGCAGGGGGCAAGGACTTGCTGCCCAACCTATCTCCAGCTGGCTTGAGCCCTGAGGAGCCTCAGGACTCCTTTCAGGAGCTATCAGATGATGACCCCGATCCCCTGGAGGAGATTTGAGGGGCCCGACCGGATTTTCAGCTGACACTGTGCTTTTAATGCACAAAGCTTATTTGGCCAGCCAATCTCACCCGGGCAGCGTTCCTAGGCAGAGAACAGTTGAAGGTCCGCCCAGGAAGGGTCCCCAAGCGGCTGGACCCACAGGGGACCGTCAGGATTCGAAAGGTTAGAGGTCCTTCTCCTCGGGGCGACCTCAGTGATACTATCTCTAGGAACGTTAGCCTTGCTTGGCCACTGGGGCATGACTCAGCCTCAGCTCCCCCCTCCTCTTGGCGGGGTTGACCTGGAAGAGGAACCGGAAAAGGCTTGCCCTTTGGATGGAGAAGATCCCAAGGTTGTGCGCTTATTTCAGAGGAACTAGACCCTCTGATCCCACATGTCCTGGTGGGGCTGGACATCATGCTTCCCCAGGATGATCCGAGCTTGGACAGGGTGGACCCTCAAATGGCAGGCTTACGAAGTCTGGCCAAGACCTTCTCTTTTCTCCATATGGTTCTACAGCTGCTGCTCCGGTAGTGGAATACTCCGGAGACGGGCTTGCGAGTAGACAGGGCTATAGACAAGCTCTATCCCTTGCTGGAGGAGACACTGGGGCTTTTTTTTTTTTTTAATCTATGAATTTTTCATCAATTTACATTCCAAGAAAACATCTTGAGCTCCAATACATATATCAGACAGAAATAACTAATAGTACAATACTATGTAACTTTTCAGAGGAATTACTCATTTATCAAGATATATGTTAAAGTCCACTATGGGAGGATCCATTAATAACCTCAGTGGAATAAATTTATACATTTCCATAAAGAAAAGCTAGCTCAGAGAACAACTTTTATACATATTCATTGCAGTTTAATATTGTTAATGTGTTTATTCTGCTTTTAGACAGGTGAGGGTGAAGCAGGAACAAGAAAGATAACTGAGAGGGTTGGTTTAAAAAAAAAAAAAAATGAGGCCCCTAACATCTTGACCACACATTTACAGGGGAACTTAAGCAGGAAAAAAAACCTCAAGTTCTACAACTTGGGATTTCATTATAAGAAATTGACTCCTTCTCGCCTGTGTAGGCCTAGCCAAGTCTGGAAATATTTGTACTTGATTATTTAGAAAGGGCTTCCTCCGATATTTAATGTACAGTTTCAAAACCCATTCCCTGTCCGATTCAAGAAGAAATACAAGTGTTGCTGGTGTAGCCAAGTTTACTTCCGATATCTCTAATATAGCCGAGATATCCAATTTTGAAAAGATTCTGTTGGAGCTAAGGCATCCATACCATCTTTATCCAAAGGCCTCTTCTTAAAGGGCGGAATGTAATGTATCCTTGAGACTAAAGGGAGAATTTGTTCCTTGAATTTCAGAATTTCCATTAGGTATCTATTCCACACATCTTTCGGAAGAACATGTGGTAATTTAGGAAAGTTAATGTATCGCAGATTCCTTCCTTTAATCTGGTTCTCCATATTTTCAAGGTAGAATTGAAGAGATTGATTTTCTTTAATTAAAGTATTCTGTAAGACTGCGGTACTTTCAGATCTTGTAATACAACTTTCCAACATTTTTTTTTTTATTTTCACAACTTTTTCTCCAATTTTGTTATGCCGGACTCCACACACTTAACATTCTCAATGATAGGTCTAATTTGAGCCATAATATTTATATTCACAGTCTGTATGGCCTCCCATATAGTCTCCAGACTGAACATAACTGGCCTTACCAGATCCACTGGGTGAAATTGTAAAGGTTCCGCCGTCTCTCCTCGATCCTGTTGAGTTGCAGTCTTGCTAGCAACCTCCCCTGTTTCCACAATGTTCTTCCTTAATGCAGTAGCATCCTCCTGCAGTCCCCTAGGCTCAACGGTCGAAGATTTGCTGTCCACTTCCTGCTGCGGCTCCCGATCTCACTCTAGGGACAGCTCTTTCGCCTCCACTGGGTTTCCAGGGGCAGACCACTTGTCTGGGGACAGATGTCAGAAGCTCAAGGAAGTGGTCAGGCTCCACTGCCCCCGATTCACCTCCAGCGAGCCAACTCCCGGGGCTGAGATTAAAGTTCCTCTTCAGACATGAGTGTCCATCGGGCCGATAGGAGGGTTTGAAGAGAGCGCGGCTGAGCCTTCCCGCTCTCTTGCCCTCAGTTTTTGAGCGGAATGTGGCATTGCAAGGTAAATTTCGATAGAGGGAAAAGAAAGACGCTACTAGCTCTGTGTTAGTACGCCATCTTGGATCCACACCCCTGCATAAATCTCAACACTGGGGCTTTTGAAGGTGCCCAAGGTGGACGCTTCGGTGTCAACGGTCATGGAGAGAACCATTGTTCTGGCCACGGGGCGGCAGCCCTTAAAGACCTACATGATAGACAGCTCGAGGTACATCTCAAGAGGATTTTTGAGGTATTGCCTCTTGGCATTCGCGCTGCAGTCTGTAGCAGCTTCATGGGTGCCGCAGTTGCTGTGCACCAAGGATCTCCCTCCTCAGGAGTCGACACAGGCTGAGCACTTGGAATTGGCGGTGGCCTATGGGGCAGCCGCCCTATATGATCTCTTTTGTACTCCTCCAGAAATATGGTGACCGCGGTCTCGGCCAGGCGGCTTCTTTGGTTGCGTAATTGGTTGGTGGATATCTCATCCAAAGCTTCAGCTTAGTGTGCTTCCCTTTAAAGGCAAGTTTCTCTTTGTAGAAGACTTGGAGCAGCTGATCAAGTTTTTTGGGTGACAAAGTGCACAAGCTGCCGGAGGATAAGCCTAAGGGGACTGGAGGTTTTCTCCCCACCTGCTCTCATTTTTGGGGGCAACGGTGATTCCGTCAGAGTAGGGTTCTGGGAACAGGCCCGAGACAGTCCTCAGGGAGGTTCCAATCCTGGTCTCAGTCCTTTCGAGGGTGTAGAGCAAGCCATGATGGGGACAGTCAGGGGTCCCTCGGGCCCAAATCCTCTCAATGAGATATGGCCGACCAGTTCCTCCATCCCAGTGATTGGTGGACGCCTGTCCCTTTTTTTTTTTTTTTTTTGACGAGGAATGGGTCAAGCTAACCTCTGACCAGTGGGTTCTAAATGTCATAGAACATGGCTAAGCTTTAGAATTTGCTCGACCTCTGAAACCTGTTTATGCTCTCTCCCTGCAGCTTCCCATAGAGGAAACAAATTGTTCGTCAAACCATCCAGAGATTACAGAGCCTGGGGGCTATTGTTCCTGTTCCCTAGGAAGAGTGGGGAACCGGCCATTATTCCTTTTACTTCGTACTACCGAAGAAGGAAAGCTCTCGCCATCTGATTCTGGACCCGAAGAAGGTGAACAAGGCCCTCACAGGTCCGTGTTTTCGGATGGAGGCCCTGCACTCAGTCATTGTGTCTGTACGCAGGGGGGAGTTTTCTGGCTTCTCTGGATCTGATGGAAGCGAATCTGCACATCGGAATCCACAAAGATCATCAGAGGTTTCTCTGCTTCATGATCCTTGGAATGCAATTCCAGTTCTGTGCCCTCCCCTTTGGTCTGGATACAGCCCCGCACCCTTTCACCAAGGTGAATGGTGGTAGTGGCAGCAGCCCTCCGAAGGGAGGGACTGCTGGTTCCACCCATATCTGGATGACTGGCTCATCAGAGGAGCTCTGCAAACAAGCCGTGGACAAGGCCTTTTACCGTTCGAAGTCCCTTGGTTGGGTCATCAACCAGTCCAAGAGTCATATTTATTCTTCTCAGGTTCTGGACTTCTTAGGAGCACACGTCGATATCCAAGTGGGCAGAGTCTTCCTAATGGAGGAACGAATCACCAATTTACAGACTTGAGTTCAACACCTTTTGGCAGCTTCATTCCCCAGAGTTTGGGACTATTTGCAGGTCCTGGGCTCCATGGCGTCTACTCTGGATTTGGTCCCATGGGCGTTTGCTCATATGAGGCCCTTACAGAAAGCATTGCTATCCCATTGAGATCCGATGTCTGAGGAGTTCCAGATGGCCGTACTGCTCACGGAGTCCGCTAAGTCCAGTGTTGGCTGGTGGCTTCTCCGAAAATACTTGAGGCGTGGGGTGGACCACTTTAGGGTGCTTGGGTGCATCCCATGCATCTGCACTGATCTGGGGAATGAGAAAGGGAAAATTGGTTCTTATTTGCTAATTTTCTTTCCTGACGTCCTACAGATCAATTCAGAGAGCCCTGCCCAGGCTTGTATTCTATTGCTTTATTCCAGTTTGTACATAGATCAGAAGTCATTTTCTTCCATGGGTTGGAGGTTTCTCAGTTTCTACACTTGTTCTGCTCTCCCTCTGTGGGGGCTTCCCTTTCCCCTGCTCGTTTGTGGGTAGTTTTAGTGGTTATGGTTCTCATGTTATCTTGGCTTGGTGGCACACTGGCTGTTAGAGAAGAAAAGCTTTTACTGTATTTCTCCATTTGCTAATAGGGGAGAAAAATCCATTCATCTGGACTGATCTGTGGGACTCCAGGAACAAAAATTAGCAGGTAAGAATCATTTTTCTTTTTCCTGTCTCCTCTCTGCAGTGCCTGCAAGCCGCAGCGAGTACCACCGCATACAGCAGCAGTTGGAGTCTGAGAAATTCCCACCCCTCTTCCCAGATAGACCACCACGTGCGTTTCATGAGTTGTCTCGTGAGGAGCAGGCCAAGTATGAGAAAAAGCGGCTGGCAGGTGAGTACCTCAGATACCATCAGGGCAGCCCAGGGTTTATAAAGCTTCTCATCATAAGTAGCTTCCATTATGTGGTATTTGTGAAAAGCGTATTGTGTTCATGTCCTGTAATGGTGTGGAGCTCTCAGTGTATGCTGGTGCTGCTGTGGTCCCACCTTTATCTGTATTGGTAAAGACTGATCAATAGATACATATGAGACTGGGACTCCACACCCTTATTGGTAATAGAATAGACTGGTCCTTAAGTAAAAATGTTCATTCTGTTGGGTTCCTCCGATGATGATTTTCTGGACTCATCAATGTTGAGAAACTATTTGCGTTTACAAAGCCTTGAAAACGAAATAGTGTTCTGGTTTCACTTGGACCAACGGGATTTGAGGGTGGCTCTTCGTTTCCCGATCTGTAAGGAATGGAGTGATTGCTGATACCCTCTGGCTGCCTCTTCGGTCTTCTCAGATTATTGCCGGAAAGCTTATAAGAAAATCCATGTCACCCGCCTGGAGAATCGTGTGACCACCATCTGCCAGCGAGAAAACTCTTTCTACGTTGATACAGTGCGTGCATTTCGAGACCGTCGCTATGAGTTCAAGGGGCTGCACAAGGTACAAATGAGAGATTGAATTTGTTTTAACTCTGCCCTGAGACTGGGGGAACTCTGTCAGTTTCATTCAGGAATTTTACAGACTCTGCTGAACACCAAAGACTGGTGTTCAGTAAGGTCCTTGGGATCTCAACAACCATTGTCCTGCCTGTCCACAGTGCTGTCACAGCAAGTTGCTCAAAGCTTGCATTCAGTGTATTATTTTGATGTTTTAGACTGTCCCTACTCTGAAGAGCTTACTGTCCAAGTGAGAATCTGAGGCAGTGGTAGATGGTGACCTACTCAAGGTTGCAGCTAGTGTTTGCGACAAAAGCAGGAACTGAATTCTGGTCTGCTGATTTCCCCCCCCCATTTCTCAGGTGTGGAAGAAGAAGCTCTCTGTGGCTCTGGAGAGTGGAGATGCAGCAGAAGTGAAGCGCTGTAAGAACATGGAGATCTTATATGATTCTCTGCAGCTGGCGCACAAGTGCATCCTGAATTCCTTCTACGGCTACGTCATGCGCAAGGGGTAAGTGAAACTCAGGCCCCTGCTCTTGTCACTTTGCTCTTGCCAGTATTCCAGAGCAAGATAGTTGCTCTGGAATACTGAGATCCAAACGTTATCTTGCAGTTCCAGAGAAGATTTTTGTTTGTTACTGGTTTCTGTTTGAATTCTAGACCTAAGAATTGTGTTGATTCAGCAGATGGAAACCACAGAAAGAGCTGTTTCATGCTTATTCTCTCTGTTCTCTAATTCTATCCCAGATTGATCTGACTCCCTCCCTTTGCACCCTAGTTCCTTCCCACAAGGGCCCCTGCTTCTTGAGAACATTGGTCCTTATTTCTCGGAGTGTGAATCAACGAGTACTTTGCATATGATTTGTGTTTATTTTGCCCCAGAGCCCGCTGGTATTCCATGGAAATGGCTGGAATTGTGTGCTACACTGGAGCCAATATAATCACGCAGGCCAGAGAGCTGATAGAGCAAATTGGGTGAGTGTTATGAGGAATCTTGGATTGGGCCTAATGTTCATCGTGTTCATGGGTGAAAGCTGATATTTGCTATTTTCATATTCCTCTAAGTTCAGTCAGGTCAGTCTATTGCAAATGGGTTATACACGCCTACCAGCAGATAGAGTGACTGCGTGCCCTCAATGTGCCAAAATGATGGCTAAAGGCAGACGGGCCCATCTGGAAAAGATGGAAAGCCTTTTCAAAATTCAGCTTCTTCTATCGACTTCAACATCGACGCAGTCGTCACCAGCAGGAGTGGCTAAAAATGTGGTAATTAAGACCAAGCTGCTTCTTGAAGGAAGTGGTGACCACCCGTTCCTGATGCCATAAACGTCATTGATAAAATCGACTTTGGTGCTGGAAAAGAAAGGTACCGAACACCGACAGAAGCATCGGCACCGACATTGACTAACTTCCACGCCCGATGTTGGCTTGATTCCCGGGGCGGCTTCGATGGCCATCAAGCCGCCATCGAAGAGGCCAACAGGTGTCCCTGGAAATAGACTCCCTAATGGCATGGGTGGAAGCAAACCTACAAGGGATCTCGGCTGCCCACATCGCGGGAAAAGACAATGTTGCTGCGGATTACCTCAGCAGGGAAAGTCTAGACCCAGAGGAGTGGAGACTGTCAACCTTAGCCTTCCAGTTAATAATAGACCACTGGGGAACTCCAGCCATGGATCTTCTGGCAACCTGGTCCAACGCCGAAGTCCCCAAGTTCTTCAGCCGCAGACAAGAACCACAATCCCAGGGAATCGATGCCCTGGTCCAGACCTGGCCACAGGAAGACCTGCTGTACACCTTTCCTCCATGGCCACTACTGGGCGGGATCATTCGCAAGATAGAACACCACAGGGGGGCTAGTACTTCTAGTGGCTCCTGACTGACCAAGAAGGCCATGGTACGCAGACATGTGAAGACTTCTGGAGGGGAACCCTCTGTGTCTACCTCCACACAGGGACCTGCTCCAGCAAGGACCGATCCTCCATGAAGACCCAACTCTATTCTTGCTTACGGTCTGGCCATTGAGAGGACTCGCCTGAAGAAGAGCAGATACTCGGGGGCAGTGATTGACACCTTGCTCCGAGCATGCAAGTTTTCCACATCTTTAACCTACATTCGAATATGGAGAATATTCGAAGCCTGGTGTGAAGACCGTGGCATCCTTCCATGGACAGTCAAAATTCCCATAATCCTGGAATTTCTGCAGGACGGCTTGAAGAAGGGGTTGTGTCTGAACTCCATCAAGGTTCAACTGGCTGCACTGGCCTGCTTCAGAGCCAAAGTGGATGGCATCAGTCTATCCTACCATCCAGACGTCTCCCCCTTCCTGAGAGAGGGGTCAAGCAAATCCGACCACCTCTAAAGTGGCCGGTACCCCTATGGAATATCAATCTAGTACTCGACTTCCTAGTGGGAGCTTCTTTTAGACCTTCACATGGTCTGTCCCTATGGCTCCTGACCTTGAAGACTGCATTCCTAGTGGCAATATGTTCAGCCTGTCGCATCTCCGAACTTTAAGCACTATCCTGTCGGGAACCGTTCCTCAGATTCACACCGGGATCCATACAGCTACGTTCTGTCCCCTCCTTCCTTCCAAAGGTGGTTTCTCATTTCCACCTAAACCAAACCATCTCGCTGCCATCTCCAGACGAGCATAAGGACTCGGAAGACTCACACTTCCTTCGCCATCTTTACGTCGCAAGACTCCTAGTCCGATACCTGGAAAGATCGGAATCCATACGAAAGATGGACCACCTATTTGTCCTTCACAGCAGGAAGAAACAAGGTGAAATGGCCTCGTGGGCAACCATAGCCCGCTGGATCAAAGATGTAATCAAGGTGGCCTATGTAGAGGCAGGCAAGCCTCCATCTCTACAAGTCAAGGCCCATTCCACCAGAGCCCAGGCAGTGTCCTGGGCAGAAACCAGTTACCCGCCGAGATCTGTCGGGTGGCGACATGGTCCTCCATTCACACCTTCTCGATGTTCTACCGCCTGGATGTTCAGGCCCGGGAGGACACAGCATTTGCAAGGGCAGTACTAAGTGGGCCATGGGCAGCCTCCCGCCCGGTTTGGGAGTAGCTTTTGTACATCTCATTGGTCCTGAGTCCATCTGCTACATGCTAGGAAATGGAGAAATTACTTACCTGATGATTTCTTTTTCCTTAGTGTAGACAGATGGACTCAGTATCCCGCCCATGGCTGCCTCAGAATACGGAAACCTCGGGTGACAATCCCCGAGAGCAAGACAAGCACTAGTAAGCCACGCTTCACCCCTAGTTAGGACACCCATAGTTACCGGGTGTCGGCATTTCTCGGTTGAGTGCAATGGCGGTCTCCAGCTAAAATTCACGTCAACCAGTTCCAAGTTAATCAAGTTATTCAAACACACATATATCCACAATTGCTTTTCGAGGAGAATACTAAAGAGCAGAGCTTCCTGCAGGGGAATATGCAGTGCTGACGTCAGATTGAAATCTGAGTCTGTCTCCAACTGCTATCAGGAGCACATTATACCCATTGGTCCTGAGTCCATCTGTCTACACTAAGGAAAACGAAATTATCAGGTAAGTAATTTCTCCACTTCATTCAAGAGTCCTTCTCTTGTTTTCATCTCTAGACTTTTTCCTGTATCCAGGAGGTTCTAGACCTACTGTTGTCAGGGTTTACTAGTCCGAAACCCTACTTGTAATGTTTTCCATGATGTGGAATGTTTCTTGCTGGTATTCATATCGCTGCCCTGCCTTAGGTGCCTCTGCTATGCATTGGGGGGCGGATTTTAAGAGCCCTGCTCGCGTAAATCCGCCCGGATTTACGCGAGCAGGGCCCTGCGCGCCGGTGCGCCTATGTTCAATAGGCCTACCGGCGCGTGCAGAGCCCCGGGACTCGCGTAAGTCCCGGGGTTTTCCGAGGGGGGCGTGTCGGGGTGGGGCCGAGCGGTGCGCCGTTTTCGGGGCAGGACGCGGCGTTTCAGGGGCGGGCCCGGGGGCGTGATTTCGGCCCGGGGCGGTCCAGGGGCGTGGCCGCGCCCTCCGGAACCGCCCCCGGGTTGTGTCTAGGCACGCCAGCCGCCCGCTGGCGCGCGGGGATTTACTTCTCCCTCTGGGAGGCGTAAATCCCCCAACAAAGGTAGGGGGGGGTTTAGACAGGGCCGGGGGGGTGGGTTAGGTAGAGGAAGGGAGGGGAAGGTGAGGGGAGGGCGTTAGCGAATTCCCTCCGAGGCCGCTCCGATTTCGGAGCGGCCTTGGAGGGAACGGCGGCAGGCTGCGCGGCTCGGCGCGCGCCGGCTACACGGAATAGGCAGCCTTGCGCGCGCCGATCCAGGATTTTAGCGGATACGCGCATATCTACTAAAATCCCGCATACTTTTGTTGGCGCCTGGAGCGCCAACAAAAGTACACGAATGCGCTGTTTTTGAAAATCTACCCCTGGGGTTTTATCTCAGTCTTTTCTATGGTTTTCTCTTTGTAGAACCCAACTCTTTTTTTCCTGCCTAGACCCCTATGTGGATTGGCTGCCTCACAGACAAAAGGGAGAAAGGGGGTGCTTTCAGCACTTTGCGGTTTTCCTCTCTGGCCTGTTCAGACAGCCTATAGCTTGGGAATCACCCATATGCGAGGACTACCATCCTGCTTGTCCTCGGAAAAAGCAGAGTTGCTTAACTGAAACAGGTGTTCTCTGAATACAGAAGGATGTTAGTTCTCATGAAACTCGCCCACCTCCCCTGGGAGTTGGTTTTTCCGTGTATTAGCTATATCATGGACTGAGGGACCGTGCCTAGGGGGCAGGGTGATGTCTACAGCTGCATATGCTCACTAGGTCATGTTTGAAAGCTCTAGATTCTTTGAAATCAAAGTTCCATGCCGGGCTCCATCCGATGATGTCAACCATGTGAGAGGACGAAAATCCTGTTGCCCTCAGAGAACACCTGTACAGGTAAGCAACTCTAGCCAAATATATTTGAGAATCCAAGAGTATTCCGGGGGAGGCAGTTGAAAGACTGCATTCTACATGTGTACGTGGTCATCCCTGCATACCTTTTACCAGACACTATTGTCTGGATGTCCGCGTTAAGAAGGAAACCGCCTTTGCTTTGGTGGTGTTGCATGGGGCTCGAGCAGCTTTCCACCGACAGAGCAAGTAGATTTGGTACATCCCATGTGTAATGGACTAGCCTGACTAAATGTAGAGGAAGATGAATTTTCTACTTACCTGATAATTTCCTTTCCTCTATAGCAGACAGGCCAGTCCATGTTTCCTCCCAGTGCTGTTAGGTTTCTCACCAGGATCAGTCCAGGAACCTTATTTGGCAGGGCTCGATAGGGGAAATGATTGGCGGAATTACGATCAAGTCATCATCTTTTGTGTTGAGTATGCCTTTTCACCTTTTACTCTGTTCTTGCTATTGTCCATCTTCCCTCTGGCCCCTTAGATTTCATGTCTTCCTAAAGTTCAAAAAAATAGAGAAGAGGGAAATATGTATTTATATATGGTGTTTATAGTTTATATAGTTTATTAGTTTTCTATACCGCCGCATTGGCGTTAGCCTTCGCAGCGGTTTCCATTTATTTCTGGTTTATTTCTGGTTTTAAAGTTAGCTTTTGAAGATATTACTGGCAGGCTGGTGTCAGCATGGATGGTATATAAGGAGTGTCAACAGCGAGCCTCTTCTCTGCCTCCATCTGCTAGTAGGTGTGCATAGAGTGCATGTGTAATGGACTGGCCTGACTGCTCTAGAGAAAAAGAAATCAGGTTAAGTAGTAATTTCACCTTTTTGTCTGATCTCTATCAACCTTTCCCCACCACATACAGAAGGCCTTGGAGTTCTCCCTTGGACTTTTGTCTGTTGTATTATTGGTGACACTTTTTCTTCCAATAATAATGTCTGGCACTATGTTTTTAACTGTAACTTGATGTCATTTTGTCTGCCCACAGAAGACGCTGAGCCTCTCATGAGTGCTTGCTCTGTCTCACTATTTACATCGTTGTTTCCCCACAGGAGACCGCTGGAGCTGGACACAGATGGGATCTGGTGTGTTCTTCCCAATAGCTTCCCAGAAAACTTCATCATAAAGTCAACCAACCCAAAGAAGCTAAAGGTGACCATCTCATACCCAGGTGCCATGCTAAATATTCTTGTCAAGGTGAGTCTAGCACTAGTGAAGGCATCCTGTTAAAGTATTTGAGGTGTAAATACCCAAGGTCCATTGAGCATTGCCAGAAAAGTGAATGAGACTGTTTTCCAGTAAAACTGATCAAACTTACTATATAAATCTTATGTTTCTTGTGCTAGATGGCTGTGCCTGTAGAGTAGTATCACAGTACTTTGTCAAAGTGTTGCCCCCGAGACTTGGGGGATCATCATCTCTTATTTCTGGGACTGAGCACAGGGATCTTTCCATTAGGATATACCAGGTACTTGCTAGTGACTTGGATTTGCTGGGCTCAATGGACCATTGCTCTGACCCAGCATTGCATTTCTTAGTTTCTTAAATAACACTTCCCCAGTCTCTGCATAGTACTGCAACATTGAAACTAATTAACTAGTTTCGAGCTCTTCTCTTCGGGTTGGCCACGGCGCCCCTGACCTTCACAAAAGTGTGATGGAGGTGGTGGCGGAGCCTTGTGACGAAAAGGAATTCTGGTCCATCTGTAACTAGAAGATTGGCTTATCTGGGCAGAGACGGAGGAGGAGTGTGATCGATCCATGCAGCAAGTGATGAACACTCTCTGCTCTCTTGGTTGGGTTATCAATGTGGCGAAGTCACCTGGTCCCATATCAATCATTGGAATATCTAAGAGCCCGCTTCGAAACTTGGGAGGGCAGAGAGTGTACCTGACAGCAGACAGATTGTCAAAGGTGCAGGTGACACGGCTATTGCATCTGCCAGTACCCAGGGTCTGGGATTACTTACATGGTTAAAAGGTGAGGTGAAAGAGATAATTTTAGCCAAAAAAAAACATCCTTCAAAAATTGGAAGAAGGATCCATCTCAAGAAAATAGGATAAAACATAAGCATTGTCAAGGTAAGTGTAAAACATTGATAAGACAGGCGAAGAGAGAATTTGAAATGAAGTTTGCCATAGAGGCAAAGACTCATAATAAAAACTTTTTAAAATATATCCGAAGCAAGAAACCTGTGAGGGAGTCGGTTGAACCATTAGATGATCGAGGGGTTAGAGGGGCTCTTTGGGAAGATAAGGCCATTGCAGAAAGACTAAATGAATTCTTTGCTTCCATGTTTACTAATGAGGATGTTGGGGAGATACCAGTTCCGGAGATGGTTTTCAGGGGTGATGAGTCAGACGAACTGACCGAAATCACTGTGAACCTGGAAGATTTAGTAGGCCAGATTGACAAACTAAAGAGTAGCAAATCACCTGGACCAGAAGGTATGCATCCTAGGGTACTGAAGGAACTCAAAAATGAAATTTCTGATCTATTAGTTAAAATTTGTAACCTATCATTAAAATCATCCATTGTACCTGAAGACTGGAGGGTGGCCAATGTAACCCCAATATTTAAAAAAGGCTCCGGGGCGATCCGGGTAGCTATAGACCAGTGAGCCTAACTTCAGTGCCAGGAAAAATAGTGGAAACTATTCTCAAGATCAAAATCTTAGAGCATATAGAAAGGCATGATTTAATGGAACACAGTCAACACGGATTTACCCAAGGGAAATCTTGCCTAACAAATCTGCTTCATTGTTTTGAAGGGGTTAATAAACCTGTGGATAAAGGTGAACCGGTAGTTGTAGTATATTTGGATTTTCAGAAGGCATTTGACAAAGTCCCTCATGAGAGGCTTCTAAGAAAACTAAAAAGTCATGGGATAGGAGGCGATGTCCTTTCGTGGATTACAAACTGGTTAAAAGACAGGAAATGAGAATAGGGTTAAATGGTCAATTTTCTCAGTGGAAAAGGGTAAACAGTGGAGTGCCTCAGGGATCCGTACTTGGACCAGTGCTTTTATATATATATATATATATATATATATATATATGATCTGGAAAGGAATAAGACGAGTGAGGTTATCAAATTTGCGGATGATACAAAATTATTCAGAGTAGTTAAATCACAAGCGGATTGTGATACATTACAGGAGGACCTTGCAAGACTGGAAGATTGGGCATCCAAATGGCAGATTAAATTTAATGTGGACAAGTGCAAGGTGTTGCATATAGGGAAAAATAACCCTTGCTGTAGTTACATGATGTTAGGTTCTATATTAGGAGCTACCACCCAGGAAAAAGATCTAGGCATCATAGTGGATAATACTTTAAAATCATCAGCTCAGTGTGCTGCAGCAGTCAAAAAAGCAAACAATGTTAACAATTATTAAGAAGGGAATGGTTAATAAAACGGAAAATGTCATAATGCCTCTATATCGCTCCAAGGTGAGACTGCACCTTGAATACTGTGTACAATTCTGGTTGCCGCATCTCAAAAAAGATATAGTTGCAATGGAGAAGGTACAGAGAAGGGCAACCAAAATGATAAAGGGGATGGAACAGCTCCCCTATGAGGAAAAGCTGAAGAGGTTAGGGCTGTTCAGCTTGGAGAAGAGACAGTTGAGGGGGGATATTATAGAGGTCTTTAAGAATCATGAGAGGTCTTGAACGAGTAGATGTGAATCGGTTATTTACACTTTAAAATAATACATAGAAACATAGAAATGATGGCAGAAGAAGAACAAACGGCCCATCCAGTCTGCCCAGCAAGCTTCACACTTTTTTTTTTCTCATACTTATCTGTTATTCTTGGCTCTTATTAACCTTTTGGTTCTATTTCTCTTCCACCCCCACCATTAATGTAGAGAGCAGTGTTGGAACTGTATCTAAGTGAAATATCTAGCTTAATTAGTTAGGGGTAGTAACCGCCGCAATAAGCAAGCTACACCCATGCTTATTTGTTTACCCAGACTATGTAATTCAGTCCTTGTTGGTTGTTGTCTGTATATAGATCCACTTTTCTTCATCCCCCCTGCCGTTGAAGCAGAGAGCTATGCTGGATATGCATTGAAAGTGAAGAATCAGGCTTATTTGGTTTGGGGTAGTAACCGCCGTAACAAGCAAGCTACTCCCTGCTTTTTTTGTGAATGCAAATCCTTTTTTCCACATTTCCTCTTCCCATTGAAGCTTAGAGCAATGTTCGAGTCACATTAACCGTGTGTATATTTATTTTATAAGGATATTATCTCAGGTAGTAGCCGTCATTCCCGCGAGCCACCCACTCTTCATTCACATCCTCTAGACTTTATGGATCCACATTGTTTATCCCACGCCCCTTTGAAGTCCTTCACAGTTCTGGTCTTCACCACTTCCTCCGGAAGGGCATTCTAGGCATCCACCACCCTCTCCGTGAAGAAATACTTCCTGACATTGGTTCTGAGTCTTCCTCCCTGGAGCTTCAAATCTTGACCCCTGGTTCGGTTGATTTTTTTTTCCGACGGAAAAGGTTTGTCATTGTCTTTGGATCATTAAAACCTTTCAAGTATCTGAAAGTCTGTATCATATCACCTCTGCTCCTCCTTTCCTCCACGGTGTACATATTTAGATTCTTCAATCTCTCCTCATAATTCATTCGATGAAGACCCTCCATCTTTTTGGTCGCCCTTCTCTGGACCGCCTCCATCTAGTCTCTGTCTCTTTGGAGATACGGTCTCCAGAACTGAACAGAGTACTCCAGGTGAGGCCTCACCAAGGACCTGTACAAGGGGATAATCACTTCCCTTTTCTTACTCGATATTCCTCTCTCTATGCAACCCAGAATTCTTCTGGCTTTAGCTATCGCCTTGTCACATTGTTTCGCTGACTTCAGATCATTAGACACTATCACCCCAAGGTCTCTCTCCTGCTCCGTGCACATCAGCCTTTCTCTCCCCATCGAATACAGTTCATTCGGTTTTCCACTCCCCATATGCATAACTGCATAACTCTGCACTTCTTGGCATTGAATCTCAGCTGCCATATCTTCGACCACTCTTCCAGCTTCCTTAAATCCCGTCTCATTCTCTCCACTCCTTCCGGCGTGTCCACTCTGTTGCAGATCTTAGTGTCATCCGCAAAAAGACATAAGAACATAAGAAAATGCCATACTGGGTCAGACCAAGGGTCCATCAAGCCCAGCATCCTGTTTCCAACAGTGGCCAATCCAGGCCACAAGAACCTGGCAAGTACCCAAAAACCAAGTCCATTCCATGTAACCATTGCTAATGGTTCTCCTCCTGGAACCCATCCCGACCTTTTTCGAACCCGCTACGCCGGCTGCACCGACCGCCAGGATATTTGAGCATTAAGCCCCTGCCCCGCTGTGCCTGGAAGAAGATTAAGCCCTCCCCCCCCCCCCCCCCCCCACTCTGACGCTCTCTTGCCTTTCGCCGTGCTGTGCCGGGCCGGGCCTTTCGACGCCGGCCGCGCCCCCCCCCCCCCCCCCCGGCCATCTGGTTCCTCGCCCGCCCCCACCCAGCCATCTGGTTGCGTGGGGCAGAGGGTGGGGAGGAACGGCCGCCCCGGCGGAGGGCCCTTCCCCGTCCGCGGGGCTCGCGGGAGACAAACCTTACCTTCTATCCCGTCCGCAATGTCGCTCACAAAGATATCGAACAGGACCCATCCCAACACCGATCCTTGCGATACACCGCTTAAAACCGCTCTCTTTTCGGAGAGAGTTCCATTTACCATCACATATTGTTTTCTGTCCGTCAACCAGTTTGCAATCCAGGCCACCACCTTGGCACTCACTCCTAAGCTTCTCATTTTATTCACCAGTCTCCTGTGCAGGACCATATCAAAAGCTTTGCTGCAATCCAAGTAGATGACATCGACTGCTCTTCCTTGATCCAATTCCTTGGTTACCCAGTCAAAAAATTCTATCAGATTTGTCTGACAGGATCTTCTCCTGGTGAATCCATGCTGCCTCTGGTCCAGCAATTCTCCCGAATGTAGATAGTTCACTATTCTCTCTTTCAACAGTGACTCCATTACTTTTCCCACCACCGAAGTGAGGCTAACCGTCTGTAGTTACCAGCCTCTTCTTTGTTCCCATTCTTGTGAAGCGGGACCACCACCGCTCTTCTCCAATCACTCGGCACCACTCCCATTTCTTGGGATCTATTGAACAGGTCACATAGCGGACCCGCCAGCACATCTCTAAGCTCCCTCAGTATCCTGGAGTGAACTTCATCAGGCCCCATGGCTTTGTCCACTTCATGGAATGCCCCCTAGAACGACTAGGGGGCATTCCATTAAGTTAGCATGTAGCACATTTAAGACTAATCGGAGAAAATTCTTTTTCACTCAACGCACAATAAAACTCTGGAATTTGTTGCCAGAGGATGTGGTTAATGCAGTTAGTGTAGATGGGTTCAAAAAAGGTTTGGATAAGTTCTTGGAGGAGAAGTCCATTAACGGCTATTAATCAAGTTTACTTAGGGAATAGCTAGCCACTACTATTAATTGCAGCAGTAGCATGGGATCTTCTTAGTGTTTGGGTAATTGCTAGGTTCTTGTGGCCTGGTTTGGCCTCTGTGGGAAACAGGATGCTGGGCTTGATGGACCTTTGGTCTGACCCAGCATGGCAATTTCTTATGTTCTTATGTTCAGATGCTGGGATCCATGGTTTCGATGTTTGATCTGGTCCTGTGGACCTTTGCTCACATGTGGCCACTGCAGAAGGTTGATGGTCCTCTTCTGCTGGCTCATCTGCCGGGATTATTGCGTCAGGGGCCCGTATTTTTGGATCGGGAGGATCACTTTTGTCTCCCAGCTTGGCTTTTGAGAGGTGGCGCACATGAAGGGATATTCAGAACCAATGCTTACTACCCTTCTGCAGGCAAGAAGGCCTGCTACATCTATGGCATACATCAGGGTTTGGAAGGTTTTTGAGACCTGGTGTCTACAACAACGTCTGGATCCTCTGTTGGCGGCATATTTTGTCTTTCCTAAAGCAGGGCTTGTCCAAGGGTTTGGCCTGAAGTTTGCTCCATGTCCAGGTTTCTGCCTTGGGTTGTCTGAAGCAAGGTATGGGGTAAGTCTTTGACCTCCCATCCCCAATGACATCCAATTCCTGAAGGGGGGGTGAAGTATGTATGACCTCTGCTTCGGAAGACATGTCCAGATTGGAACCTCAATTTAGTCTTGCGGGTTCTCTGTGAGAAGTCTTTTGAGCCTTTAGGACGAGCCTCCTTGAAGGATCTTACGTTGAAGGCATTTTTTCTGGTTGCAGTTTGCTCAGCCAGATGGATGTTGGAACTTCAGGCTCTATCTTGTCACGATCCTTTTTTGCGCCTTACTAACGACAGAGTGTCCTTGCGTACGGTGCTGCCTTTTTGCTGAAGGTGCTTTCTGCCTTCCATGTGAATCGGTCAGTTGAATTGCCGGGTTTCCCGGAATGGTCTAGAGATTTGGCGGAAGGTAGAGATCTCTATCTTTTGGATGTGCATTGTACTATGTTACGTTATTTGAATGTCACTAATTCCTTTCGGCGATTGGACCACCTGTTCTTGTTTGGAGCAAAGAAAGAGAAAGCGTCCTAAGCTACTTTGGCTCATTGGTTGAAAGAGGCTATTTGTTCGGCCTATATTTGTAAGGGTCAAGCCATTCTGATGGGTCTGAAAGCAAATTCGATTAGAGCGCAGGAAGCCTCTTGGGCAGAGTGTCAGCGGGTGTCTCCCCAAGAGATCTGTAGGGCTACTGTGTGTTCTCGCTTCATACTTTAATCAAGCACTACCGATTGAATGTTCGAACGCAAGAGGATACTACTTTTGGTGAGTGTGTTGAGAGCAGGTCTTTTGAATTCCCGCCTAGTATAGGGTTGCTTTGTACATCCCATGGGTGTTACCTCTGCCGCGAGCTTGCCAGCGAGGATCCGCGCGGGAAAGGGCGTTTGTGGGCTTGATGGCGGCAGGGCTGGCTCGGCAGCGCTGTCCCGTGCCCATCGGGGCGTTCCCTCCGGCGGTGACGCCAGGATTTCCGCGTTGACGTCGGCAGTCAGGTCCTGCGGGATTCGGAGCCAGGACACGCCCCCATGACGTCAGACGCCGACAGTGGAGCAGTTTGCGCGGGAACCCGGGCTATTTAAAGAGAGCCTTTTTCCTTTGCTCTCTGCTTCGGCCACGAGTGTTTTTGGAGTGCTCGTGTTTGGATTTTGCTGTGTTCTTTCTGCTCTGACCTGGACTGCCTTCTGGATTACCCTGTTTGCCTCCTGCCCATTGGTTTGTCTTCTTTGGTTCCTGATTGCCTGCTGCCTGCCCTGACCTGGACTGCCTACTGGATTACCCTGCTTGCCGCCTGCCTACTGGATTATCTGCTTTGGTTCCTGATTGCCTGCTGCCTGCCCTGACCTGGACTGCCTACTGGATTACCCTGCTTGCCGCCTGCCTACTGGATTATCTGCGTTGGTTCCTGATTGTCTGCTGCCTGCCCTGACCTGGACTGTCTATCGGATTTCGCTGTAATTCTCCCATTCCGGGTCCCTCCTCCAAAGGTAAGCGGTCTACAACTGTGGTTCCACTAAAATCTGAGCAGCAGTCGTAACAATGGGTCTGGACTGATCTGGGTATGTTCAGGAAAGGAAAACTGGTTCTTACCTGCTAATTTTCATTCCTGTAATACCACAAATCCATCCAGAGACCTGCCCCAGCATTGCTGCCGAAAGACTGATTTTCCTGGTATTTTTCTCAGTATGTCAGAGTTTCTTACCATTTAATCTGTTTTGCTTTTGTTGAATCAAGCAGTTGTCTGGCTGTTTGGATACTCATCTCCAGTTCAGGGGTCGCCAACCCTGGGGTTTTTCGGTTTGCCCTGATATGGGGAAGGATTTCTAATCTTGGCTTGGGTACAGGTCAATACTGAGGGTCTGCAGGTGGCACTCTCGTTTTATGTAGCAGTGCCTCAAAGTTTTGTTTTTTTTTTTCTCTGCCTCCATCTGCTGGTAGGGATGCATAAACCCACTGGTCTGGACTGATCTGTGGTATTACAGGAACGAAAATTACCAGGTACGAACCAATTTTCCTTTACTTTATATATTCTCCTGTGGCCCATGTTTGGCAGGTTGCTGCAGAAGATAGCCTGGCGTCTGGCCCAGGATAGATCTAGAAGGCCTTGGTATCCAGATCTTCAGCATCTGATAATAGGCAGGCTATTGCGATTGCCGAGGCGAAAGGACCTTCTGCATCAAAAATCTGAATAGTTTTGTCTTCGTTTGGCCCTTGAGAGGACAAGGTTGTTAAGGACCTCTTGCGCAGGGTGCCAATTCTTCATGAAAATCCAGATCAGTTTTGTCTTATGGTTTGGTCTTTGAGAGGGCACGGTTGTTGAAGCATAGTTATTCCTCTGTGGTAATGAGCACCTTGTTACAAGCTCAAAAATGTTCTACTTCGTTGGCTTATGTACAGTCTGGAGGATTTTTGATTATTGATGCTGTGAGCGGAAGTGTCTCCCCTCTAGGTTTGATAAAGGGGTTGGCTATTTATACACTAAAGGTGCAGGTTACAGCTATGGTTTTTTATTGGGTGCAAGTTGAGAGTAGATTCTTCTCGTACCCAGACATTTCTATATTTTTGAGAGGTGTTAAGCAATACCAGTGACAGACCACTATTGTGAAGAGCAGTGTCACTTAGGGTTCTTAATCTGGTTTTGACATTTTTTGGTAGGCTCCACTTTCCATCCTTTTTGGCAGCTTCCCTTGTGCTTGCTAACTATGAACACTGTGTTCCATATCGTGTAATGTTCAGTGAGGAAGATTTCGGAATTACAGGCTCTTGGTGAGAGCCTTCTTTAGGGATTACCCCAGACAGAGTGCAGACTGGAACTGGACCTGCCTTCTTGCTGAAGGATGTTTCGGACTTTCACTTGATTCAGTCAATTTCGGTACCATCTTTGGATAGAACTCTGGATGAGCAAGAGTTTTGCATCTTGCATCCCTTATATGTGAAACAATATATGTTATGGTATCTTAAGGTTACCAGTGCTTTTCGGAAAACTGATCATCTTTTTATCTGTTTATGGCGGTGTGAAGGGGGAAGCAGATTCATGCACCACAGTGGCATGTTGGAGTAATGAGGTTATAATAGCGGCTTATGTGGATGCAGAGAACCCTTTAACCTGGCAAATTAGGGCTCATTCTTCCAGGTCATGGGCCTGAGTAAAGCTGGGTTGGCCATCACCGAGACAGATTAGAGCTCATTCTACAAGCGCACAGGCTGTGTCTTGGGTGGAGTTGGTTATCTCCATTGGAGATCTGTAGAGCGACAACGTGGTCATTGTTGCAAACGTTCTCCAAGCATTATTTGGATGTTAGGGTTTGGGAAGACACGTCTTTTGCCAAATCGGTGTTGCAAGGAATGTGGGCAGCCTCCCTGTCGAGGAAGTAGCTTTGGTATATCCCACTTGGGTGGACTGGATTGCCTGAATGGAGAGGAAGGTGAAATTACTACTTACCTGATAATTTCCTTTCCTCTAGGATAGGCAGGTCAGTCCACATCCTACCCTGGGCTGTCTGCACTGCACTGCACTGTACTGTGCTGTACAGTATTTTCTTTGTCCTTCTCAGGAACATTCTCAGAGACAGAACTTAATGGTCGATGCAGATTTCCAGGTCTCCAAGGAACTTAGCAAGTGTGTGCCGCCTTTACCTGTTATGGTTATTGCATTTCCTTCTCTTTTTAGTCCAGTACTTTTCCTCACTGGAAGCAAAAATAAATAAATGTTGAAATTAGTTTGTGTTATTTAGTTGTCCACAGTTGGCTTTTTCAGGAATACTGGCAGACTGATGTCTGGGCTGTGCTTATATATGAGTGACATTGTCAGTTGATCTCAGTCTCCATCTGCTGATTGGAGTACATAACTCCTATCTCTAGAGGGCTTACAAAAAAATCACAGAGTGAGATTTATTATGCTGCAGTATTTTAATGCGGGAGGGCCAGAATATTGCAAGGGATGTTCCACAATATTTCACTTCTCCCCAGGAACATATTATGATGGTATCGCAAGGTTGTTATTATTTTTTTTTATTGTGGAAAAACTCCATTCTAAAAAATTAACACAGCAATGCCCAAAAAAGGTGTGTTCCCTGTTCATACCCGGATCAGTCCATACCGTGGGTTGAGCCTCCTGTCCAGCAGATGGAGACAGACCAAAATTGAAAGGATATCCTATATCAGGACAGAGCCTACCCTGCAGCCCTTCAGTATTTCTGTCTCCAGCAGATGGATCAGCTCACCCTGCGGTCTCCTGATCTGGGCTAGTCAGCCTTTGTTTTCCTGTTATTTTCTTTCCCTTTCAGATCAAGCAAGTAGTAACATATTTCTAGTGTTGTTTTTCAATCTTAAATTTTTGGTTTGTGTCTGACTCTATCTATCTCCTTTTTTTACAGGAGACGCTTCCGTCTCCTGACTCTTGCCGGACTTAAGGGGGCTTGACCCCTTGTGCATGGCATAGCCTAGGTCTGAGTCTGCTTCCTCGGTGTGGGAGGTTGATACTGGTGGTCCAGTCACTCACCCCCCCTCCTCTGGCTGCCTTGAGGGCTCAGTGCTCCTTTTTTCCCTCTCAGTCTAGGGAAGTTTTCACTTCCTCTCAGTTTAAAAAAAAACAATAAAACAGATTTACAAAAAGGGGAAAAGTTTTAGAAACTTTAACTCCACAAGCCGGCAGCCAGACCCAGAGGAGCGTGCAGGGTTCACTCTTCTGCCTCCGCTCCTGCCGACAGCCAAAAAGCTTTTTTTTCTCTCTCTCTCTCTCAGCTGTTTGTGTTGCAGATCGCAGCTCCTCTTCAGTGGGGATGCCACGTCCTAGCGCCTGCACTGCCTGTGGTGAGCCCTCGTCGTGCGAGGGGTTCTGTTCAGCGTGCCTGTCGGGTGAGGAGGGTCCCTCCTCGGCAGCGCTTCTAAATTTAGCCCAGAGTCGCACTTCCCTCCACATGGCACGGCCGTTCCTGGGTCTGCAAACCGTGGGAACGGCGGCCATCTTGGGGATTTCAGCAGCTCCCGATTCGGAGCTGCCAGGGGCTGAGGACCCGAATTTTTCTGATTTCCCCCCCCCCCCCCCTGATTTAAACTTCATGCTGCCTCGGGATGAGGTCCCTGAACCTCCCCCCCGGCAAGGCTAGGCCCCGTATTTCTTCGGAGTTTGTGCTCCTCCTGCACAAAACTTATTTGGCCAGCTTGCAGGAGGAGGACCCTTCCCCAGGTCCCCTTCCGGCGAAAATCCCACGACCGACTCCACAGCCCGTTCTCCTGACTCCGGAGCCAAAGGGGCCCGTTAGGGTGAGGGTGGTCCCCAGGTGTACCTCCCATCCCTGACCCTCCGGCGCCTCTTGTTGCTCTGGATCCAGATCCCACCATGGGTTTGGCGGGGGCGCTTCCACCCCCCCCCCTTGGAGGAGGATGACCCCCGGGTCCTCCGCATGTTTCAGAAGGAGGAATTGGAGCCCCTCATTCCCTTTGTCCTCCAGGAGCTGGGACTGGAGGGGCCCCCTGCGGATACACTGACGGCTTCGCTGCCCAAAGATATGGACGCGGGACTCAGGGCTTCGGCAAGTGCCTTTCCCTTCCATCCTATGCACAAATTGTTGCTCCTCCGGGAATGGGAAGCTCCCGAAGCGGGGCTACGTGTCGGGAGGGCTATGGACAAGCTCTACCCCCTCCTGGAGGATTGCTTGGACATGCTGCGAATTCCCACAGTTGATTCTTCTGTCTCTGCAGTCACCAAACACACTACTCTTCCAGTAGTGGGGGCCACGGCCCTAAAGGACATACAAGATCGTAAGCTCAAAGCCCATTTAAAACGTATCTTTGAGGTTCTGGCTTTGGGGGTCCGGGCGACGATCTGCAGCAGTCTCATGCAGCGAGCAGGTGGGTTCAACAACTGCTCGGCACCCAGGACCTCCCGTCTGCAGAGGCGGAGCAGGCTGAACAGTTGGAAGGCGTCATCGCGTATGGGGCAGATGCGCTGTACCAACTCCTCCGCATCCAGGCGAAAGCAATGGTCTCGGCGGTATCCGCCAGGAGGCTCCTCTTGTTGCGCAATTGTTCAGCGGACCCGTCATCTACAGCGCGCTTGGGCACGTTGCCTTTCAAGGCCAAGTTGCTTTTTGGAGAGGACCTTGATCAGCTTATTAACTCTTTGGGGGAAAACAAGGTTCATAAGCTGCCTGAGGACCATCTGAAACAATCTAGGTTGTTTACGCCCTCCCGTCCTCGATCCGGGGGTCAACGGAGGTATACACCT
Organism: Rhinatrema bivittatum; assembly: GCF_901001135.1. Lineage (NCBI taxonomy): Eukaryota > Metazoa > Chordata > Amphibia > Gymnophiona > Rhinatrematidae > Rhinatrema > Rhinatrema bivittatum. The sequence goes on from NC_042625.1 coordinate 6,361,349, forward strand.
CGTGAGCGCGGCGCCTTCTCTAAAGGTTATTCTTCCCGGTCTCAATCTTGGTCCCAGCCTTTTCGTGGGTGCAGGCCCTTCTGCGAAGGGGCCTCTCAGTGCGCCACCTCCAAGCCCACCTCACAATGAAATTCGGTCGACCCATTCCTCGGTTCCCTATCTGGGGGGGTCGTCTCTCCCTATTCTTCGAGGAGTGGATCAAAATCACGTCGGACCAGTGGGTTCTCGAGATTGTCAGAGACGGTTACGCTTTAGAATTTGCTCGAGACCTTCCGGACCTTTTCGTTGTCTCTCCTTGCAGCCGTTGCAAGCGGGAGGTGGTGGACCAAACTCTTTACAGGCTCCTGGGTCTGGGCGCCATTGTCCCAGTTCCGCAGCAGGAACTCGGCGCCGGCTAGTATTCTATTTACTTCGTGGTACCCAAGAAGGACAGTGCTTTTTGTCTGATCTTGGACCTCAAGAGGGTCAACCGGGCCCTCAAAATCCCACATTTTCACATGGAAACCTTGAGGGCGGTCATCGCGGCAGTCCACCCCGGCGAGTTCCTTGCCTCTCTCTCGATTTGACGGAGGCCTGCGTCCACATTCCGATTCGCCATGATCACCAGAAGTATCTTCGCATTCGCATCCACATCCTCAACCGAGATTTTCAGTTTCGAGCGTTGCCCTTTGGCCTCGCCACCGCACCATGCACCTTCACCAAGGTCATGGTGGTGGTGGCGGCTGCCCTCCGCCGAGGAGGAGTCCTAGTCCACCCCTATCCGGACGACTGGCTCGTGCGAGCCAAGTTGGAGAGTCACTGCCGACAGGTGGTAGATCGGGTTCTAGCTCTCCTCTTTTCCCTGGGGTGGATAGTCAGTTTTCCCAAAAGCAATCTCCAGCCTTCCCAGGTGTTGGAATTTTTGGGGGCCCCGCTTCAATACTTGGATTGGCAAGGTGTCCCTGCCTCACGCTCGAGCTCTCAAACTGATCGATCAGGTACGGAACCATCCCTCGCTCCCGCTCCCAACAGCGTGGGACTACCTTCAAGTTCTGGGCTCAATGGTCTCCACCATTGACCTAGTCCCCTGGGCATTTGTGCATATGCATCCGTTACAGAGAGCTTTGCTATCCCGTTGGCAGCCGGTGTCTGAGCAGTTTCACACTGTTCTCCCGCTTTCAGTCTCTACCATCGCCGCCTTGCAATGGTGGCCTTCGCTTCCTTATCTTCTCCGGGGAATGCCTCTTCAGACTCCACAGTGGATGGTAGTGGCCACGGATGCCAGTCTCTCTGGCTGGGGAGCAGTCTGCCAGTCCCAGAACACACAGGGGATTTGGTCTCCGGTTCAGGCTCGATGGCACACCAATCGGCTGGAGGCCCGGACGGTTCGTCTGGCGCTACAGGAATTTCTACCCTTAATCCGCGGCAAGGCGGTGAGGGTCCTATCCGACAACTCCACCACGGTTGCTTATATCAACCGCCAGGAGGGCACTCGCAGTCGCCTGGTGGCTCTAGAAGCCAGCCTTCTCTTTGCCTGAGCAGAGCGTCATCTGGATTGCCTGGCGGCCCTCCCATATAGCAGGCAAGGAGAATGTACAGGCCGATTTCCTCAGTCTCCAATCTCTCGATCCAGGAGAGTGGGAACTCTCAGATGAAGCCATGGATCTGATTGTCGACAGGTGGGGTCCCCATCACCTGGACCTCATGGCGTCCTTGCGCAATGCCAAGGCCAACAGGTTCTTCAGCTGCTGGAGGGAACACTGTTCGGAGGGCGTGGATGCTCTAGCTCTCCCCTGGCCTGCAAACGTCCTTCTCTACGTGTTCCCTCCGAGGCCTCTGGTGGGAAAAGTTCTCCGAAGAATAGAACTCCACCAAGAGCCAGTGGTTCTGGTAGCACCAGCATGGCCTCGCGTACCGTGGTTCGCGGACCTCATCAACCTGGCAATAGACGGGTCTCTTCGGCTCGGCTGTCTTCCTCGCCTGCTTTGGCAGGGGCCCGTATTTTTCGACCAGGCCGATCGCTTTTCTCTAGCGGCCTGGCTTTTGAACGGAGACGTCTGAGGCGTAAGGGCTATAAGGAGGAAGTTATCTCCACTCTTATGTGGGCTCGCAAGCAGTCCACTTTGCTGGCTTATGTACGCGTTTGGAAAGCTTTTTTGAGACTGTTTGCGTGGAATCGAGTGTTCCGGCGCGCTCTGCTCAGATTTCGTTGGTACTTTCTTTCCTCCAGAAAAGTCTCTCCAAGGGACTCTCCTTCGGCTCTTTGCACGTACAAGTGTCCGCTCTCTGAGTCCTTCTCGATAGAGTCGACGGTCATCCCTTGGCGGCTCACCCGGACGTGATTCAGTTCTTGAAAGGCGTCAAGCACCTGAGGCCACCCATTTGCTCCACTTGTCCGTTGTGGAGTCTTAATCTCGTCTTTCGGGCTCTCTGTAATGCTCCGTTCGAACCCCGCTGGCGGGCTACGGTGAAAGATCTCACGCTCAAGGCGGTCTTGCTCGTCTCGATCTGTTCCGCTCGGCGAGTTTTGGAGATCTAAGCGTTGTCCTATTGGGAACCCTTTTTGCGGTTTTCCGATTCCGGAGTCTCTCTCAAAACGGTGCAGCCTTTCCTGCCGAAGGTCATTTCCGTCTTCCATGTCAACCAGTCGGTGGAGCTCCCAGCGTTCTCTCCGGAAGAGGTTGCGGGGACCGCTGGGGGTGACCTTCGCCGACTTGATGTTAAACGCGTTCTACTCCGTTACCTCCAGATTACCAACGACTTAGGATATCGGATCATCTTTGTCCTCTGGAGTGGTCCAAATCGGGGCAAACTGGCCTCTAAGGCTACATTTGCTCAGTGGTTAAAAGAGGCAATTTCCTCGGCCTATCTTTGTCAAGGTTGGGTGGTTCCTGAGGGCCTAAAGGCTCATTTGCTGCGTTCTCAAGCTACTTCCTGGGCGGATAATCAATTGGTTTCTCCGCAGGAAATCTGCAGGGCTGCTACATGGACGTCCCTGCATACTTTTGCTCGATACTACCGCCTGGATGTGCAAGCACCAGTCTTTGGTTCTTTTGGTAGGCAAGTGCTTCGAGCTGGACTGTCTTGGTCCCACCCGGTTTAGGGAAACTTTGGTACATCCCACGGTCTGGACTGATCCGGGTACGTACAGGGAAAGGAAAATTAGTTCTTACCTGTTAATTTTCATTCCTGTAGTACCACGGATCAGTCCAGGTGCCCTTCCCTGTCTATTTTTTCATGTCGTCCACTCGAAGCTTCTTTTATTGCAGATTTTCAGAAGTCAGTATTGTATTCTTCTATTCAGAGCAACGGAAGCTTATACCGGAAGCTTTGGTTCTGGTGACCAAGTGTATGCAAGAGCGTTCTGTTCTACAGAGTTCCTTAAAAAGCTGTTACTCAATTGAGTTTTATAGTTACTTGCTTGATCCTGTTATTGGTGTTTTTTTCTGCTTTGACAATGGTTATACTGAAGGGCTGCAGGGTTGGCTCTTCCTGATATAGGATATCCTTTCAGTTTTGGTCTGTCTCCATCTGCTGGACGGGAGGCTCAACCCACGGTCTGGACTGATCCGTGGTACTACATGAATGAAAATTAACAGGTAAGAACTCATTTTCCTATGGGCCCACTTTGCACAGGGCCGCTATCATTTTAAAGGGCCACGCAGCCCAGAAACAACTGCCCTCTCCCTTGCAGTGTGGGGGAGAGTGCCTCCACCCTCCTCCCCTTGCTTCCTCTAGTGGTGGTGCGCCCTAAATAGTTAAAAAAATAAAATAAAATAGTGACCTCATTCATTTGGTGAAATCCCATCCCTCTGTTTAAAAAAAATAAAAAAAAATCTGTCCCATCTAAAGAGCCCCTCCCCCCCCCGCCTCAGGTATCAAAAACAGGCTCCCCTTACATGGAGTAAAACCTGGTGGTCTGGGGGGGAACCCTGTATCTGCCCTCTATAGAACTCCCCATACCTAAAAGAAGTGTCTGGTATTCTGTTAGTGGCCCAGAGTGCCCCCTAGTTCTGGGCCACCACTAGACTACCATGGACTCTTCTTTTTAGTATGGGGGGGGGGGGGGAGAACCCTGTATCACCAGGGTCTTTTTCTCATGTAAAAGGGGGCAGGGCCCACTAGACATCAGGGATTATGGTGTAAGAGAGGGGTTGGAGGTGGGGTTGCTTTTGATATGGAGGGGTCTTTGGTTGAGACAAGGTAACTTTTTATAAAGGGGAGGGGTTTGGGAAGGGGGTGAAATGTCACCATGGGAGTAATTTTTGCTTTTTTAAGTCTGCACCACATCTAGAGACAGCAGGGCATGGGCAGTGATCTTGCAAGACCACTGAGGGGTTTTGGCTCGTTTGAGAGGGATTGCTTTTGGGCCACTTGGCACTTTCCGAGCATCCCAGCACCATCGGGATTCACGTAGCTTCCCAATGGCCCCAGTATATTTTAACACCTGAAAATGTAATAAAATAACATGGCTGGCTGTTCTGGAGGCCAGCCATGTTTTATTTGCATAGGATTACCTATCCAAGAGCCACTTTGCATGCACTTGTACAATGTATGCATACAGATTGCATGCAAAGCAGCTCATTGTAATGGGGGGTTGAGGCCTAAATGTCATGCATGCAGCTTAGCAAATCTACCTCTAAGTTGTATCTGAGGCAATGGAAGGTGAAGTGACTTGACCAAGGTTTCAAGGAGTGGAGCAAGATTGGAACCCTGGCTTTCCTGCTGCTCTAACCATTAGGCTACTCCTAATACAGCTCAGAAAAGATCTCTACAGTACTGTAACACCGAAGTGGACAGAGCAGTGTGATTTTGAATGGTATGGAAGTGAAGTAGCCAAGTTGTCCTGACATTGGTTTAATGACACTTGTTCATGAACATCTTATTTCCAGGAAGGCTTCACAAACCATCAGTACCAGGAGCTGGTTGACCCGACCTCTCTCAGCTATGTTACTCGCTCAGAGAACAGCATCTTCTTTGAAGTAGATGGGCCCTATCTCGCCATGATCCTCCCAGCTTCCAAAGAGGAAGGCAAGAAGCTGAAGAAGAGGCAGGTGTCACAAACTCACTGCAGATTGCTCAAAGGCAGCATTATAGGAAATCAGAAGAAAATGTTTATAAAGAGGGGGGATTTGTTGGGCCAATATTAAAGAGTTGGGTGCCTAGATCTTCCTATATAAAACTTTCCCCTGTTGAGCATCTAAATTTAGGTATCTGAAAAGCGGGTGGATCTATGGGTAAGGTGAAATCAGGGGACATAATTTAGGCAGCTAGCACTGATGTTCAACATTAGGATCTTAACTTAGAGCCATATTTGCTAAAATGCGTAATCTGCATTCCCTGTGCGTACCCAGATCAGTCCAGACTCCTGGGTTTTGCCTCCCTTCCAGCAGATGGAGACAGAGAGAGTTTTGCTGAGACTGGCATATAACATGGTGTCACACAATCCAACAGGTGTGTGTTGCAAAATCAATTGCAAAGGACCATGTAAAACAAACCAGAAAAAACAATTTAAACAGGAAAAGTTCAATAATTCTAAAATGCCAAAGCTTTATTGAAATGTCAGCCCCCCTTGGGGACTGACATGTGGTAAAATAAAGTGCCATTACGATCTTGAGAAATGTGTTCCATTAGATACATCAAGGGGAATTTCCAGAGGATAATTTGGGGGGTTGGACCAATTACAATTGGAAGAGCATCGTTCTAATGTGTGTGAAGAAGGATGTTAAATCATAGAAAATGGCAGTAAGAAGCAGGTTGATAAAATCACTGCATCTCATGTATGTGAATGAAGTGCCTTTCAAATGTGCACTGGTGAGGTGTCAACATATGAAAAGTCACTCAGGGTTATTTAGTCTGAGGCATTCCTTCAAGATTCAGGAACTATCCCTCAATATAAGGAGAACTTGTATTTAAACAATCAAGATGCAGTTGAAGCTGGTACAAAGTTAAGCAAGAACTGACCAGGCTTAATGCAAAGGTGTATAACATGGTGTACCACCTGCAGTCACTCGGTATTTCTCTGTCTCCAGCAGACTGAAGACTTTTTACATCAAGCTAAGCAGATGCTGGCTAGATTTAGGGAAACAGGGTCCCCCCCCAACGTATCCTTAAAAGAGCCTTTAAACTTGCTTTATATGCTAATCGCGATCTGCTTTTCACTCCTCAACCCTGTTCTTCTGATGGATGTATTAATTGTATGCTACCGTTTTCAACTCGTGCGTGATTTGACAGCTATTATAGGCCGTCACTGGCCGGTTCTGTCCCTACATAAGGTTTTTGATTGCCCTTTGAGATTTACATTTTGTTGTGGTAGAAATCTTAGAGATGTGCTTATCCATTCTCAGTTATGAGCTGAACCTTCTCCTGATTCCCTGTTACCTAATGGTCATCAACCATGTGGACACTGTTCTGTTTGTCCTCATGCCTTACCCTTGACATGTTTTGCGCTCCCCGTCTCTCATAAGTTGTATCCCCTTAACTTTTTTACTGTGTCAATCCATGGGAGTGATCTACATTATCGTCTGTCCATGCCAAAAATTATATAATGGTAAAAACCACCCGTTCTGTAAGGACGCGGATTATTGAACATCGCTCTAGTATCAAAACCTATAGTGAATTTGCTCCATTGGTCCCTCATTGGTCTGTGGTCTACTCTAGCTCATACAGAAGCTGACCTAAAATTCTTTGTAATTGACATGTTGCCTCCCCTGCCCTGGAGGGGGGCAATTTTTCAGAAATGTTAATTCACAAAGAACAAAAGTAGATATACATTGGATAGCTTAACTCCGAATGGTCGCAACAATGAGATAGAGTGGAGTTATTTTATCTAACTCTGTATTTTAGATAGCACTCTTCATCTCTTATAGTTGTATACTAGATTTTGATTAGTTGGAATCTACTATGCTGGTGGTTCTTGATTGGTCTTTCGCACCGTTTCACCAGACCTTTAAAATGTCTGTCTCTGTATACACCGCTCGCGCTCCCTGGATAGAAGTGTGAACCTGAATTGAGGTATGTACCCTTGATACTTTTTTAGAGTTGTTCCTACAATGTGATAGTCCTTGTTTATCAAATGATTATTTTTCGTTTATATTTTAGCTTTGGAATTTACCTTGCAATTGTCCCTCCCGATGCAGCCTTTTAGCGAAACACCGGGTCCGATTGGGGGACCTGCTTCTAAAAATAATCATTGTTATCAAGAAGCAGTGGAGCTGCCATATTGATTAAAACGTATACTATAATTGTTTCCTGAATATATGGACTGTGCATATTTTTCCTGCATTTCTATTTGATGTGTGGATGAATTTTGAGTGCAGCGTTTTCTCTCCGTTTTTGTTTGTAAAACTTCCACCAATACATTTTTTTGAGTATTCCCACCCCAGTGTATTTATTAGCTGCCGACGCTGCAGCAAAGATTGCATGGAAAAAAGATGTGAACTCATCAGCTTTCATGGTTTTTTTCCTTAGATGGGTCTCCTGACATAAGATGTCCACCTTCATATGGGCAGCATCCTTTAGCAACAATTTTTGCTTTGCAAAAGTATTCGGCCTCTTCACGTTCCAGGACAAAATCTTTAATACCCGCCCCCATCTTTGATCACTGTGTGTTATCCTCCAGGCTCCCCATCCTCCAAAATAATTCCATAACTCGTGACCCTCCCCCACCTTATTGCTCAAAATCTCCTCAGCCCCATCTCCTTCATCCCACCCATTAAGAGCAGTCAACTTATTTCCCCCTTTGAGCCCATACCCTCCCCCCTTTCCACTCTAAACTACTCCAACCACTTCCTTGAGGAATAACGACCCCTAACCCCAACATCTCTGCTCAAAACCAACCCTCCTATCCCCTTTTTAGTATGACAAACCCATCCCTCCTTGTGAGATCATTCTTCATTGACTCTTCAAATAGCTGCAACCTGGCAATAACTGTAACCTCTTGCAACCTTTAAACTGAAAAGTCAGTAAAGACACCGTCCTCTAATGAAGACACTTCCTCCTCCAACTCTCTGCTCAAATTGCCACATCTCTTGCTGGAGAAGAGCCACCCTATTGCCTTCTCATGTGCTTTCCTCCAGACTGCACCCTCTGCCATCTGGTGCTGCCCCTTCTGAAAGACAGAGGAAATGCAGGGCCAGCTCTATAATAAGATTCTTTTTGTTTTCACTAGTCCTACTTTCAAAATCTTTTTGGCTTCCTCCACTGCTTTGACTCGAGAGAGAACTCCATTTATAGTGAATTGCAGTCCAAACAGAAACAGCCATTTATAACGCTGGTTTTCTTTCTTCAATACTTGGAGTACCTCCCTATAGCTTCTTCTTTTCTTGATCCTCATTGGGGACAAATCCTGGAATATTCCACCTTGTTGCCTTGCCACTGAAAATCTTTTAATTTACTTGCATGGATCATCACTTTTTCTTTTACAGAGTACTCATGGAAACATACCACAATGTCCCGGGGAATATTGCCTCTCAGCCATGCAAGCGCTCGGTGAGCTCTATCTAAATCAGTTCTGGGCATCCTTTCCACATCTTCCGCGTACCCCAGAATCTCTGTGCAAATGCTCGTAACAACTTGCTCACAGTCCAAGTACACTGCCTCTTCCAGGACCCCCCTCCCCCTGAAATCAAAGGTTCCCTCTGCAGAATATGATCTCTAGATCCTCCACCCAGTCCTTTAGAAAATTATCTTCCGTTAGCTGTTTATTCTCTTGCTGGTTTTTCTCCCATACTGCCTCCTGTTCCTCCAGCCTATTTTCTGTGGTATCCACGCAGTCACCCGATTCAGTACATTCCCTATGCAGGTCCCCAACAATGGAGCACAGCTCCTTTTTCAATGAGGTCATGTCCTCCCTTAGCTCTCTGACCCACTTTTGACAATCTGCTCAGAACAACAGCTCTGCTAATTGTTTACCTGCAGCACCTGAGAAGATATCACCATCCTATCTACCTTCCTCGCTGCCATTTACCCCCTCCTCCCTCCTCAGCCCCTCTGGTTTTCTCATGCCAGCTTTAAAAGAGATGTGCTTGAGGTTGACCTATTTTTTTATGTACTGACATCGTGGCTGATTCTGGAGGTATATGGCCCGACACTAGCCACGAAATTCAACCAGATTGCAGCAGTAGTGGAGGGATTTATCTCCTCTGGGTAAGGAGCTCAGCTCTCAGGCAGCCAAAAGGATTTCGGAGATTCAGGCATTGTTGTGTAGAGATCCCTTTCTCCAGATTTCGGAGGATGGAGTTTCCTTATGCATGGTGCCTTCTTTTTTTTTTTCTTTACAAAAGGTGGTATCTTCTTCCACCTGAGTCATGCAATGGAGCTTAGGGCTTTTCAGAATGTGGACCCTTCTGTTCCACATGAGCGGGAGCTTTACTTGTTGGATGTGTGGCAGGCACTGTTGCATTGTTTGAAAGTCACCAACAAGTTTTGAAAAGCTGGTCATCTGTTCGGTTCAGGGACGCGTTCAAAAGAAGGAAAGCTTCTAAAGCAACTATTGTATGATGGTTGAAGAAGGCCATTGAGCAAGCCACTCCATCCAAGTGGGGCCATGAGCACATTCTACTAGGGTGCAGGCAGCGTTCTGGACTGAATGTCAGTTTCCCCACTGGAGATCTGCAGAGCAGTGACCTGATCTTTTCGACACACTTTCACAAAGCACTATAGACTGGATGTCAGGTGCCAGAAAAGACTCGCTTTGGGGGGAGTGTTCTGTGAGTAGGTCTTCCGGGTTTCCACTCAGTTAATGGGAGCTTGGATACATCCCATGTGTCTGGTCTGATCTGGGATATGAATATTGGTTCTTACCTGCTAATTTTCGTTTCTGGAATACCACAGATCAGTCCAGAGCCCTGCCCTTATTTGGGAAAGACCGCTCTATGCTGTGTGTGTATAGGAAGAAGTAATTAAAGGGTTGGACTTTTATAGTCCATTATTAGTTGGAGGGCCTTGATTGGAGGTCCACCTTTCTCCTACTCAAGATGTGTGTGGAATTTGTTAATCAGTTAATCTCATTTTGGCTTGGGTACAGGTCATAAGTAGTGCAGCGTCAGTAAAAATTTTCTGTCTCCATCTGCTGGTAGGGGAGCAAAACTCATGCATCTAGACTGATCTGTAGTATTCTAAGAACGAAAAATAGGTAAGAACCAGTAGATGTTATTGTAAAGTGGTGACCAGAAACCCCCACCCTCCCTGTAGGCTGCAGGTGCCTTTACGTAGGCCCCAGATGACCCAAGAACAGGAATCAAATGTAGCCATTGAGTCAGCCCTGTGCTTGTGCTTTAACTAGGACCAGGTCCTGTATGTTGTGTTACACTCTGTGTTTTGCTTATCCAGATACGCAGTGTTTAACGAAGATGGATCCTTAGCTGAATTGAAGGGATTTGAGGTGAAACGACGTGGAGAACTGCAGCTGATTAAGATCTTTCAATCCTCTGTTTTCGAGGCGTTCTTGAAAGGTTCCACGCTGGAGGAAGTTTATGCTTCGGTGGCCAAAGTTGCTGATTACTGGCTTGATGTTCTTTACAGTAAGGTGGGTGAAGAAGGATCAGTGTTGCCTTCCTCCTGCTGAGGTGTATAGAACTGTTTCCTGAAGTAATGGGATAAGAATTCAGACCTTTCTCCTTTCATGTATAATGCTGAAAACAGAGGAAAGACCAGTTTCTCCCTGCACTGATACAAGGTTCAAGGAAGGATGTACAGATCTTGTTCCAGGCTTGGCTCCTGGATTCTGGCAAATTGTTTGGCCATGGGAGGAGCTGAGGTTTAGGTGCTCTGGAATCTGCAACCCCCACACACTTTTTTTTTTCCTTATTTCCCCCAGGCAGCCAATATGCCAGACTCTGAACTGTTTGAGTTGATCTCAGAAAATCGCTCAATGTCTCGCAAGCTGGAGGATTATGGGGAGCAGAAGTCCACCTCCATCAGTACAGCCAAACGTCTGGCAGAGTTCCTTGGGGACCAGATGGTGAAGGATGCTGGGCTGAGCTGCCGTTATGTCATTTCCCGGAAACCTGAAGGATCCCCCGTCACTGAGAGGTAATGCAGTAAGAGGTGGGGCAGACATTAACAGGTAAAAAATGTGAGTTTAATAGGAGGTGAACATTTACAGGTAAAGTAGCAAGAATTATGTAGGGAGATGAGACCTATGTGGTTATGCATTGAAGGCAATATGGAATAGAGCACCGAGACTCTGCCCTCCTTCTTTGCCAAATTTCAATGCTAGAATAATTCTGGCCAGGTTGAGAGAGGGGGTTAATCCAAACTGTTTCCCTCTACCATTTTATCTGCTATTGTATTAAGTATGGGGCTGATGTAAAAAGATTTACATCACAGAGCACAGTTTAACCCTCAGTTGTGCACACATTTTTTATGCACAAACTACTGCCATTGCAGCAAGGAATTTTGTGCACAAAAAATGTGCACAACATTGTACATTTAAATTGGCACCCTCACATGGAAATTCCATGCTAATTTCCATGACTGATTTCAGAATTTTTGCAATTCAAAAATTTTATTATATAACTATGAAGCAAGTTCAACTTGTAAATCCAAAAAATGCTGATCACTAGGTAAATAGCACCGAGATTTTCTGTCTCTTCCGCCCCCCCGACACAGAACCGTGTTTCTCATAAAGCTGTATCGGGGAGGACTTTGATATCTTATTTGACCCTTTATATGCTGCATTAGATATTACTCCCCAATGCAGAAAGATGAGGTGGAGTAAAGTTTCCAGGGCTGATGTTAGTCAATACGGAAGCTGGAGGTCTGGTGCCCCAACTTCTAGATAGGATTTTATTCATCAAAAACATGTTTTGTGCAGAAATAGCATGTTTGTGCATATAAACCATATTTTTGGCACATAAACCTTTTTCTATGCACTGAGCCTTTCTGTATGCTCATTTTCCAGTTTGTTTACATTTTTTAATTCCTGATGCATTAACATGTGAGTAGCTTTATGTGAACAAAACATCTTTTCAGTGCAGAAAGCATATTTTGTTTGCTTTAAGCAGAAATGTAATTGAATAGAGATCAATGTTCAGTGGGCCGGTGAGCAGGAAAGTCACCTTGAGATCTTGACCCAGATATAAAATGGCATTTATCCGAGCAGGTCTGCTCTGAACATCTCCAACTAAAGTTATCCGGGAGCTTTAGGACAGCCATTTTTCTGGCAAGACTTACCAGGCTAACTTTAGCCAGATAGTGCTGAATATCAATACTCACTGGCTAAAATTTAACTATCCATCACTGCCTATTCTATCTGAGTAAATTTTGTCCAGGTAATGAGTTTCCTGCTCAATTTTGTCTGGGTAGTAGAGAGAAATTTACAATTCCTTTTCATCCTCCAAATTAGTCCAGACAAGTGGGCTTTTCATCCCAACCAGCAGATGGAGACAGAGAAGCAAAGCTTTCACTGTACCATGGTACATAAGAACATGCCGATTAGTTTTAAATGTGCCACATACTAACTTCATGGAGTGCACCCTAGTCCTTCTATTATCCGAAAAAGTAAATAACCGATTCATATTTACCGGTTCTAGACCTCTCATGATTTTAAAGACCTCTAACCCCACTCAGCCGTCTCTTCTTCAAGCTGAACAGCCCTAACCTCTTTAGCATGAAGCTAGTTGTTAGGGAGTGGGATACTCCTGAAGGTGGTCTAAAAGTTGGCAGAGTGATGGAGAAGGAGGACCTTGCAAGAATAGAAGATTGGGCATCCAAATGGCAGATTGAAATTTAATGTGGACAAGTGCAAGGTGATGCATATAGGGAAAAATAACCCTTGCTGTAGTTACACGATGTTAGGTTCCATATTAGGAGCTACCACCCAGGAAAAAGATCTAGGCATCATAGTGGATAATACTTTAAAATCGTCGGCTCAGTGTGCTGCAGCAGTCAAAAAAGCAAATAGAATGTTAGGAATTATTAGGAAGGGAATGGTTAATAGAACGGAAAATGTCATAATGCTTCTATATCGCTCCATTGTGAGACCACACCTTGAATACTGTGTACAATTCTGATCGCCGCATCTCAAAAAAGATATAGTTGCGATGGAGAAGGTACAGAGAAGGGCAACCAAAATTATAAAGGGGATGGAACAGCTCCCCTATGAGGAAAGGCTGAAGAGGTTAGGGCTGTTCAGCTTGGAGAAGAGACGGCTGAGGGGGGATATGATAGAGGTCTTTAAGATCATGAGAGGTCTTGAACGAGTAGATGTGACTCGGTTATTTACACTTTCGAATTATAGAAGGACTAGGGGGCATTCCATGAAGTTAGCATGGGGCACATTTAAAACTAATCGAAGAAAATTCTTTTTCACTCAACGCACAATAAAGCTCTGGAATTTGTTGCCAGAGAAGGTAGTTAGTGCAGTTAGTGTAGCTGGGTTCAAAAAAGGTTTGGATAAGTTCTTGGAGGAGAAGTCCATTAACGGCTATTAATCAAGTTTACTTAGGGAATAGCCACTGCTATTAATTGCATCAGTAGCATGGGTTCTTCTTAGTGTTTGGGTAATTGCCAGGTTCTTGTGGCCTGGTTTTTGGCCTCTGTTGGAAACAGGATGCTGGGCTTGATGGACCCTTGGTCTGACCCAGCATGGCAATTTCTTATGTTCTTAAGCTTTAGCTGCTGCCAAGGGAAGTGTGTTGGAGCTCTTGAAGCTACTTAAGATGGATGCTTCAGTCTCAGCAGTGACAAAGACTACTATTCCATTCCCTGTACGTACCAGGATCAGTCCAGACAGTGGGTTATGTCCCCCGTCCAGCAGATGGAGTCAGAACAAAAGTTCGGGGGGAGGTCCTATATAACCTCACCTCCCTTGCCTCAATCCTCAGTAGCTTCTGTCTGACTCCAGCAGATGTGAGCAGGGGACTGGCAGTCCCCAGCACAGGAGCTTAAGCTTTCTAGGCCCCTTGGGTCTCTTATCTGAGGGATCAAGTAAAAAAAAAAAAAAAAAAGAGAAACAGCACAGTGCTTTTCTTAGGGCAGGAAGGGCTTGCTGACAGGTCTGCTCCCTTTTCCTGTCTCTCTTTCCCTCTCCCTTGGCCTGCCGGTTTTGGGGGTAAGTGTTGTTTTCGTTGCAGCTTCTTTTTTCCTTTAGCTGGACTTCGGACCGCGCCGGATCGTTGAGATGCATGCTAGTGGGGCTAGCCTCTCCCTCCCCCCCTCTCCTCCTCGCAGCTGCCGACCTGCGGCCCCGCAACGTCCCATTCCCCGGGGCCGCCAGCCGCTGGGAGGCCCGTTTCCCCGGCGGCTCTGTTGGGTCTGTGGGGGGGGGGGGGGGCGTGATCCGTGAACGCGCGAGTTGATCTGTGGGACACCGGGCTTTTCGCCGCGTCAGCCTGCTTCCTCCGCCACCCCCCCCCCCACCCCGGGGACCCGCGATGCCGAGAACGGCAGCCTGCTCTTCTTGCGGTCGGCAGGGAAGCCGGCTCTCGAGGGAGGGGTTCTGCGCGAGCTGCCTGCCAGCGGAGGCAGACAGCTCGCCTCAGGGGGACGGCACGGGCGCCCGCGGGGAGGACCACGTGGCACGGAAGAGGCAGGCCCCGTTCCCACTGAGCGCGGGAACGGCGGCCATTTTATTTTCAGAGAGGAGGCCGGCGTTTCTGAGGAGGAAGCAGGGGACCCGATTTCGGCGACACCACCAGTGTTAGCTCTGTTTGCGGAGCCGGAACCAGGTCTTCATGGGGGGGAGGCCCCGACTGGTCCCTCCTCGGGGGTGCCCTCGTTTTCTCCGGAGTTTGTGGATTTGATGCACAGGGCTTTTTTGCAGAGCAGGAGCCACTCGCCGGATGGTCCTATGGGGGCTCTTCCCCCCCCCAAGTTGGCATGCGCAGTGCCCAGTAACCTGGGGAACTGCCAGGTCCCTCCCGGGAACCCCCTGTGCCTTCATGTGGCTCAAACGCCCCCTCCTGAGGGGAACCCTTCCTCGGATCCGCCCGGGGATGACCCCACCTTGGCGTCCCAGGTGGAGGGAGACGATCCGAGGGTCCTTCGCATTTTTCAGGCGGATGAGCTGGATGACCTTATTCCCTATATCCTACAGGAGATGGACGTCGATGCCCCTCCGGAGCCCGTCAGACCAGATCCCAGGGTGAGGAAGGGGGATCCTCTTCTGGCGGGTCTTAGGCCTCTGGCTAAAGCTTTTCCGATGCATCCCACCTTTTTGCAATTGATCTCTCGGGAGTGGGATACGCCAGAGGCTACTCTCCGGGTCAGTAGAGCGAAGGAGAAGCTCTATCCCCTCCTGGAGGAGTTCCTTGAACTGCTCAAGGTCCCGGCTGTGGATTCCGCCGTTTCGGCGGTCACGAAGCGGACCACTATCCCGGTTACGGGCGGCACTGCGCTGAAGGATCTACAGGACAGGAAGTTGGAGGTGTATCTTAAGAGAGTCTTCGAGGTTTCGGCGCTCGGGCTGCGGGCGGCCATCTGTAGTTCCTTAGCGCAGAGAGCGGGGCTTCGTTGGGTCCAACAGCTCCTCACCTCACAGAACCTGCCGACTGTGGAGGCTCAGCAGGCGGATAGATTGGAGGCCCTAGTGGCCTATGGGGCAGATGCCCCTATATGACCTCCTTCGGGTCCTGTCCCGTTGAATGGTGGCGGCGGTTTCGGCCCGTCGTCTGCTGTGGCTCCGAAACTGGTCGGCGGTTGCCTAGTCTAAGACTCGGCTGGGGTCGCTGCCTTTTTAGGGCAAGGTTCTCTTCGGGGAAGATCTGGATCAAATCATCAAGTCTGTCAACGAGAATGTGGTTTACAAACTTCCGGAGGATAGGCCTCGTTCCACAAGATCTTTCGGTTCCACCAGACGACAGTGCCACCCCAGGCGCTGTCGTCTCGTTCGCATAACTGGAACCGGCCCTTTCGAGGGCGCCGACCCGGCAAGGAGGGCCAGGGTCCGGGCGCCTCCTCGAAGTCAGCTCAATGATGCCAGGCTGACCCACAATCCGACTCCTCGGGTAGGGGGCCGGATTGCTCTCTTCTACAAGGAGTGGGTTCGCATCACGTCGGATCAGTGGGTCCTGGATATTCTAAGACACAGTTACGTATTGGATTTTGTCAGCGTGCCCAGAGGACAGGTTCCTGTTCTCCCCATGCGGGTCTCTTCTCAAGCGAAGGGCTGTTCACCAGACTCTCGATCGCCTTCTATCGCTGGGGGCAATAGTGCCGGTCAACAGGTCCCTCCGGGTCCCACGTTTTCGCATGGAAACCCTCCGCTCGGTGCTAGCTGCAGTCCTTCCAGGGGAATTCCTCGCTTCTCTGGATCTCACGGAGGCGTACCTTCATATCCCGATCCATCGGGATTGTCAATGCTATCTTCGCTTCAAGGTCCTGGGGTGGCATTTTCAGTTCTGTGCCCTTCCCTTTGGCTTGGCAACGGCCCCACGCGTCTTTACGAAGATCATGGTGGTAGTGGTGGCAGCACTACGCCGAGAAGGGATTCTGGTGCACCATTACCTGGACGACTGGCTCATTCGGGCGAAATCCCTGGCCCAGGGTCTTCCGGCGGTGGAACGGGTAGTACAACTGCTTCGGTCTCTGGGTTTGGATTATCAACTTCGACAAGAGCAACCATACGCCATCCCAGTCTTTGAACTTTCTGGGCGCGCGCTTCGACACAAAGGAGGGCAAGGTGTTCTTGCGGATGGAGCAGGCGCAAGCGCTGCGTGGGCAGATCCTTCGCTTTACGACGCTCCCGACCCCCACAGCGTGGGATTATCTACAGATTCTGGGAACCATGGCTTCCACGATCGATCTGGTCCTGTGGGCCTTTGCGCACCTGCGTCCCCTCCAGAAGACCTTGCTGTCCCAGTGGAAGCCGGTATCGCGGGATTTCCAGGCAGTGCTCCCGATTCCGACTCCAGCTTGCCTCAGCCTCCGCTGGTGACTGAATCCTCGACACTTGGCCCAGGGGGTGTCCCTGGAGGTTCTGGACTGGGTGTTAGTCACCATGGATGCCAGTCTGGCCGGCTGGGGAGCGGTCTGTGGGTCGAGCTCAATCCAGGGCCGTTGGACGGCGGATCAAGCACAGTGGCCCATCAATCGCGTGGAGAACAGAGCAGTTCGCTTAGCATTGAAGGGCTTCCTTCCTCTGGTTCGTCATCGGGCGGTCAGGATCCTCTCGGACAACGCGACCACGGTGTCATACATCAATCGCCAGGGAGGTACGAGGAGCCGGCACGTCTCATGGGAGGCAGACAAGCTGATGCAGTGGGCGGAGCTCCATTTACTCCACCTAGCGGCCTCCCACATTGCAGGCGTGGACAACGTACAGGCGGACTTCCTCAGCCATCAGCGCCTCGACCCCGGAAAGTGGGAGCTATCAGAGTTAGCAATGCGTCTGATCGTAAGATGTTGGGGGGACTCCCCGCATGGATCTCATGGCCATGGCGGGCAATGCAAAGGCGTATCGCTTCTTCAGCTGCAGACGAGAGCATGGCGCGGAAAGGGTCGATGCTCTGGTTCTCCCGTGGCCCAGGCAGATCCTGTTGTATGTCCTCCCTCCGTGGCCTCTGATGGGAAAGGTGATTCGGCGGATAGAGACTCATCAGGGTATGGTAATTCTGGTGGTGCCGGAGTGGCCCCGGCGTCCATGTTTCGCAGACCTTCTCAACCTGGCGGTGGAGGGGCCGGTACGTCTCGGTCATCTTCCACGCCTTCTTCGTCAAGGTCCCATATTTTTAGAGGCGGCAGATCGCTTCTGTCTTGCGGCTTGGCTTTTGAGAGGCATAAGCTGAGGCGTCGTGGCTATCCGGAGCCAGTGATTTCGACGCTTTTGCGGGCGCGGAAGACGTCCACCTCCATTACTTACGTGAGGGTGTGGAAGGTTTTTGAGACTTGGTGCGATTCTCATACCATTCATCCGTCGCACGCCTCAGTGGCACAGATTCTCTCGTTCCTACAGGACGGCCTGGATTTGGGCCTCGCGTATAACTCCATCAGGGTCCAGGTGGCAGCTTTGGGAGCCTTTCTTCACAACGGGAATGACTCTTTACTCTCATTCCATCCGGATGTTCTGCGTTTCCTCAAGGGGGTAAGGCACTTGAAGCCTCCGTCTAGGCCACCTTTTCCTTCTTGGAGTCTCAACCTGGTATTCCGGGTTCTCAGTGGCCCACCATTCGAGCCTCTTAGAACTGCCACCCTCAAGGATCTCACCTTCAAGACCATTTTTCTGGTGGCAATCAGCTCGGCGCGTCGCGTTTCCGAACTTCAAGCATTATCCTGCCGGGAACCATACCTCCGCTTCACTGAGAAGGGGGTTTCCTTGCGCACGGTACCATCTTTCCTACCTAAGGTAGTCTCGGCTTTTCATCTCAACCAGTCTGTGGAATTACCTTCATTTTCCTTGCTGGACTCCAGAGATCTTTGCAAACTAGATGTCAAGTGATGTTTGCAATATCTGGCGGTCACCAATGAATTTTGGCTCTCGGATCATTTGTTTGTCCTCTGGCTGGGACCCAAGAAGGGTCGTATGGCCTCCAAGGCCACCATTGCCCGCTGGCTGAAGGGGGCAATTGTCTCCGCATATATCTATGCCGGACGGCACCCACCGCTGGGAGTTAAGGCGCATTCCCTTCGTTCTCAAGCTACGTCCTGGGCGGAGAGTACATCGGTGTCCTCACGGGAAATCTTCAGGGCGGCTACCTGGAAGTCGCTCCATGCCTTGCGAGACACTACCGCCTGGATGTGCGGGCTCCAGTCTTTGGTTCCTTCGGGGATAGCGTCATTCGAGCAGGGCTGTCTTCGGCCCACCCATAGGAGGGAAGCTTTGGTACATCCCACCATCTGGACTGATCCTGGTACTTACAGGGAAAAGAAAATTATTCCTTACCTGCTAATTTTTGTTCCTATAGTACCATGGATTAGTCCAGACACCCCTCCCTGTTTCGCCATTGGGGGATTTGTCTGAGGTTCGCCCCTACTTGACTGTGATTTCTGATTCTTCCATGAGCCCCTGGGGAGCCAGGGTCTGTTCCATGTCTCACAGTTCTGTTTGCAAGTTCCCTTGGGGGGTTTGGTTTTTTGCAGTTATGAAATTTTTCTAATGTTACGTTGGCAATGGTTAGTTACTTGATCCCTCCGTCTCTTCTCTTGGCTTTGCTAGTCTAGTTACTGAGGATTGAGGCAGGGGAGGTGAGGTTATATAGGACCTTCCCCCGAGCTTTTGTTCTGACTCCATCTGCTGGACTTGACTCTCAAAGTGATTTTTCTGATAGCGATTTGTTCCGCTAGGCGGATTTCAGAATTACAAGCTTTGTCATGTCTGGATTCATTCCTCCAAATTTCAGACTCAGGGGTCTTGTTGAGGACAGTGCCTTCTTTTTTACCGAAGGTCGTTTCCACGTTTCATGTGAACTAGACTGTGTAGCTTCCTGCTTTTCTGGAAGGGGAGGTGTCGTCTCCTATTGCAAGAGAACTCAAGAGATTAGATGTTTGCCGAGATCTTTTGCGCTACCTTGAAGTGACTAATGATTTCAGGAGATTCGATCATCTTTTTGTCTTTTGGAGTGGCGCGAGCCGAGGTTCTAAAGCTTCCAAAGCTACTATAGCGTGCTGGTTGAAGAAAGCTATTGGTTCCACTTACATTATTGCTTGGCAGCAGGTTCCAGAGGGTTTACGCGCTCATTCTACACGGTCTCAAGCGACCTCCTGGGTGGAGGCGCAATTGGAATCTCCTCAGGAGATTTGCAGAGCTGCAACTTGGAAATCCTTACATACTTTTGCGCAACACTATCGTCTGGATTTGGGGGCTTCTGGGTCTCCTTTTGGCGAAAGTGTTCTGCGAGCGGGATTCTCCAGGTCCCACCCCATTTAGAGAGCTTTGGTACATCTTAGGCGTCTGGACTGATCCGGGTACGTACAGGGAAAGGAAAATTGGTTCTTACCTACTAATTTTCGTTCCTGTAGTACCATGGATCAGTCCAGAACCCGCCTGTTTTTCCTGGAGGTGGAGAGTTGCTCGCTCTGCTGTAATTTTGCCTTATCTGTACAGATTCATAGCAGCCTGTTTATAGTTTTTCACGTTGACAAGTTTCAGCTTTTACTTTTTTTCTATTGATTCATTGGATTGAGAGTTGCAATTTTCTGCTTGGGTACAGATCTATACTGAGGAACTGTAGGTGGCACTAGGCTTTATGTAGCAGGGTCAGGCAAGTTTTTTTTTTCTCTGTCTCCACCTGCTGGCAGGGATGTATGAGCCCAGGTGTCTGGACTGATCATTGGTACTATAGGAATGAAAATTAGCAGGTAAGAGCCAATTTTCCTTTTCATCTAGGAGACTGCTGTGGTTGCATAATTGGTCCATGGATGTCTGGTCCAAGCTGCAGGTGGGCAATCTTCTTTTTAAGGACAAGATTTTATTTGGTGAGGATCTTGAACAGCTGGTAAATCATCTAGACAAGTCAAAGGGACATAGATTGCCCGAGGACAAAGCCAATGGGTAACAAGCAGACAAAAGTACAGGGAGACGAGGAGATATTGCCCAAGTAGGGGCGGCTCCTCTCAGAGACAGGGGTCTCGCAAGTCTTGGTCCTTTCAGGCATCGTGTAGACCTGCAAGGGAAGCCTCCGGTCAGGGAGCCTTAGATGGTAAGAACACTTAACGAAACACACAGTTGGTCCATTCTTCCCCAGTGATTTTTACGCAGAGTGGACCAAGATAACTATGGACTAGTGGTTCCTGAAGGTCATAAAAGAGGGCTACACTTTAGAATTTGCTCATCTGACATGCAAAGCCTATATGTTCCTGTGTATCTGAACTTCAAGCCTTGTCATGCAGGGAGCCTTTCTTACGCATCTCAGATTCGGGTGTATCTTTAAGGACAGTACCGTTCTTTTTTGCTGAAGGTGGTTTCGGTGTAGTCAGTGGAGCTTCCGGCTTTTCCAAATCTGAAGGTTGGTGCGCCTTGTGAAACAGAATTAAGATGTCTGGATGTCAGAAGGTCTTTGAGTATCTAGAGGTCACTAAAAGTTTCAGATTGTCGGATCACCTTTTTGTGCTATGGAGTGGTGCGAAAAAGGGTCAGAAGGCATCAAAAGCCACAATTTCGCATTGGTTGAAGGAAGCTATTTGT
The DNA here is from genome assembly GCF_901001135.1 of Rhinatrema bivittatum. Taxonomy (NCBI): domain Eukaryota; kingdom Metazoa; phylum Chordata; class Amphibia; order Gymnophiona; family Rhinatrematidae; genus Rhinatrema; species Rhinatrema bivittatum. The sequence continues at coordinate 6,382,392 of NC_042625.1, forward strand.
TCTGCATACATCTGTCACAGTCGTCCTATCTCGGAGGGGTTAAGGGCTCATTCTACCCATCCCAGGCAGCCTCCTGGGTGGCTTGTCAGCTAGTGTTACTGCAAGAAATTTGCAGGGCAACTACTTGGAAGTTTTTACATACCTTTGCCAGACATTACCGACTGGGCGACCAGGCTTTGGATGTCTGCAATTTCAGTGCAAGTGTACTTTGAGCGGGACTCTCGCAGTCCCACCCTGGTTAGGGAAGCTTTGGTACATCCCAGGAGTCTGGCGTGATCTGGGAACGTACAGGGAAAGGAAAATTGGTTCTTACCTGCTAATTTTTCGTTCCCATAGTACCACAAATCAGTTGAGTCTGCGTGATCTGTATTTTTGTCTTTGTCTGAAGAATAGCACAGGTTTCTGATCGCTCCTTGAAGTTTTTCTTTATTGTCTATTGTTGTAAGTTGATTTCTCTTTCCCCTGCTCGTTTGGGGCATATTGTTTATTAAATTTGTGGAGGTATTGCTGTCTTAGCTTGCGTACATAGTAATACTAAAGGAGTACAGGTACTGTGCCAGGTTATGTGCCAGTGGCTCTGAAAATTTCTCTTGCCTCCATCTGCTGGAAGGGAGGCAAAACCCAGGAGTCTGGACTAATCTGTGGTACTACAGGAATGAAAATTAAGCAGGTAAGAACCAATTTTCCTTTTCGCTACACCCTCCATATATAATGCACATTAAACAACAGCAAAGGACTTTAGCAAAACTGCCTAACCCCCACAGCTAGATTTGCCAACTCATTCCAAGTCAACCAAATGGGATGATCCAATCCTGGTTTTGTCCTGCTGAATGCATGGAGTTGTAGTTCTGATTGTCCCATTGATTTCTCTTAGTCAGAACTACAACTCCATACATGCAGTGGGGCAAAACTAGGACTGGATCAGCCTATTTGATCAAATTGGGGCGAGTTGGCAACCCTACACGTAAGAGTTCCTAACCTTGCAGGCAGCCACATACCCAGCTCATCAGTGAAAGTTGCACTCTTAGGCTTGACAGAGATTCTGAGCAACATTTGGTAAACACTTCCTGTTTAGGACCAAAGCATTCTTACACTGCACATCATAGGTGCTGCTGAATTAACTGGGAAACATCTGTAGTTAGCATAAATACCTGCAATAGTGTTTATCCAGGGAAGATTGCCTCCTGCAACCTAAAATTAACACATCTACCCTGGACTCCTCTGTTTATATTATGTATCATTTTTATTTTTGGTCCTTGCTCAATTATATGTACTGCACTGAGTTGCAATAACTGCATCATCCTTTATTCCAGAGCCATCCCACTTGCCATCTTCCAGGCAGAGAACAGCGTGAAGAAACACTTCCTCCGAAAGTGGCTGAAAAACTCCTCCCTGCAGGACCTGGATATCAGATCGGTGAGTGGGTGCTCCCTATCGCTCAGCAAGAGCAGAACATCTGGTTGTTCCCTGTACATACCCGGATCAGTCCAGAACTCCTGGGTTAATTCATCCCTGCCAGCAGATGGAGACAGATAAAGCCTCGCTGACACTGCTTGAAAATCCCTGGTGCCACCTGCAGTAGCTCAGTATTTATCTGTCTCCAGCAAATGGCTGGTGCATTAACCTGCATGGCTTTTTCTTTTACCCTTGCTGCTTTTTTCTTTTTGGGTGAGCCTTCCTCCCAGGAGATTGGTTCCCTTGGGTACCATTCTCTGTTTGGTTGAGGTGGACCGGTCGAGGTCCAAGTTGTTCCATGGGGTGTACATCTGGTGGTCCAGATCCCTCCCCTCATGAGGCTGGCCGTGCGGCTTGCAGCCCTTCTCTTTTTGGGACAGAGGTTTCTCCCTGATTACTTCAGCAGCTGTTTTGAGCTGGACAGCTCCTTGCAGCTCTGGGAGAGAAGCTCTGTCTGTTTGTTAACTTTTAAAGTTTAAAAAAAAAAAAAAAGTTTTACACAGAAACATAGAAATGATGGCAGAAGAAGACCAAACGGCCCATCCAGTCTGCCCAGCAAGCTTTCGCACTTTTTTTTTCTCTCACATACTTATCTGTTTCTCTTGGCTCTTAGTAACCTTTTTTTTTATTCTATTTCCCTTCCACGCCCACCATTAATGTAAAGAGCAGTGTTGGAACTGCATCTAAGTGAAATAGCTTAATTTAGTTAGGGGTATTAACCACCGCAATAAGCAAGCTACACCCATGCTTATCTGTTTATTCAGACTGAGTACTTCAGTCCTTGTTGATTGTTGCCTGAATATAGATCCACCTTTCTTCATTCCCCCCTGCCGTTGAAACAGAGAGCCATGCTGGCTATGTATTGAAAGTAAAATATCAGACTTGCTCCCCTGCCGTTGAAGCAGAGGGCTATGCTGGATATGCGTGAATTGTCAAAATTTCCTCCCCTGCCGTTGAAGCAGAGGGCTATGCTGGATATGCGTGAATTGTCAAAATTTCCTCCCCTGCCGTTGAAGCAGAGAGCTATGCTGGCTTTGCATTGAAAGTGAAATATCAGACTTCCAGGAAGGAAACGGCTGAAGGTAAGGCTCCGGGGTGACTTTCCCCTCTGTCCCCCCCCCCTGTTTTTTGCCCCGGCTGGGTCGGCACTTTTCTTGGTTTTGTTTGTTTGTTAATTTTACTCTGCTTACCGGCATGGTTTGCGGCTCGGGCGGTCCCTGCGCACCTCAGCAGATCGGGCCTTTGTTCGGGGTGTCTTTCAGGGGGTAAGGGCCCTCCCTTCTCCCGGCAGGAGCAAAACGCCTTTGTAAAAGCGCGGCTGCGGCGATCGGGCCGGGTTTGCAGGCTTCTGCTGCCTCCAGGGCTGCCGGCTCCCTCGAAACGAGAGCAGTGGCCATTTTGAATGATTCGCGCGCTGCCATTATCTGAGGGAAAGGGGGATTCTCCTCCGCGGCTCTCCCCTGTCCATCCTGGGCCTCCCGATGCACAGGGGCTTGCTGCGGGAGCAGGATCTTCAGGTCCCTTACCTCAGGGACTGGAGGGAGACCAGATTCCCAAATTTCCTCTGGGTGTGTGTCCCTTTTCCCCAGATTTTATTCTCCTGTTGCACCAGGCTTATCTGGCACAGCAGGAGGGGGTAGGGGGGGTCTCAGGGGGTTTTAGCCCCTCAGAATCCGGGTCTGCAACTTACCAATTCCGGGCCGGAGCCCGCGCAGCCGCAGGATTCGGGCGTTCCCGCCTGGTCTAGCTCCTTGGGGGCACCAAGGGGCTCGCAGGTCCCAGCCCAGCCAGCTGTTGCGGCGTCAGGGTTTTCAGCGCCTGATCTTGGATTGCCGGATCTGGACCAGGGTGATGACACCGGAATGCAGTCGGTGGCAGAAGGGGATGATCCCAAGATTCTGCGGCTGTTCCGGAGGGAGGAGCTGGCACCTCTGCTTCCGCAGGTCCTTGAGGAGCTGGGGTTAAAATCCTCGCAGGAGGCTCCGGAGGTGGATGGTGCAGACCCCGTTTTGGACAGTCTTCATGCTCTGCCTTCCGCTTTTCCATATCATAGGTCTGTGAAGCAGTTGATTGGGCATGAATGGGATTCTCCGGACTCCGGTTTGAGAGTTGGTAGGGCTATGGCCAAGCTCTATCCATTGCCAGAACAGACCTTGGAGCTCTTTGCGCTCCCGCAGGTAGATGCAGCAGTTTCTGCGGTCACGAAAAAGACTACGATTCCGGTTGAGGGGACTGCTGCCCTAAAGGACGTCCAGAACCGGAAGTTGGAGCTTCACCTTAAGAGGGTTTTCAAAAGGGCAGCCTTGGGGCTTCGGGCAGCCGTGTGCTCCGGCTTCATGCAGAGGTCATGTCTGAGATGGGTGCAGAATTTTCTCAGCCTGGGGCCGACACATCGGATGCGGATCGCGTGGAGGTGTCGGTCGCGTATGTAGCGGATGCACTATACGACTTGGTACATTCGCTATCGCGTGTCATGAGTTCGGCAGTCGTGGCCAGATGGTTACTATGGCTCCGTCACTGGTTGGTGGATGTTTCTTCTAAGGCCCGGTTAGGTTCTTTGCCTTTCAAGGATCATCTCTTGTTTGGAGAGCAACTGGAACAGCTCATCAAGCAGTTGAGTGAGACAAAGGTTCACCGGCTGCCGGAGGACAAGCCAAGGAATCGCCAGGCGTTTCAATACAGGTTGCACTTCAGGGACGCCAGACGGTCTTGTCCTTCCAGAGGGGGCCTTAAGGGGGCAGCCCAAAAGCCTTTTTCAGCAACCGCGGGGCTCCGGTTGGGGTCAGTCCTTTCGCGGCAGGCGACGACTTTTTAGAGCTCCCATGTCTGAGAGGACTTGACTGCTGCCACTCCTCCAATGAAGCGAGGCCGGTCTGCTCTGCCATTCCCTATATAGGGGGCCGGCTGGCAGATTTTTATGGGGAGTGGACCAAAATCATGCAGGTGATACCTCTTCTTAGTCTCCCACTGCGGGTTCTCGGTGAAGCGTCGAGCGGTCTGAGTGACTTTGTGAAGGTTTCGTGCTTTGGGAGCGGTGGTTCCGGTACCGCCTCGCGAGCGGGGCAGAGGTTGCTACTCCATTTATTTCGTTGTCCCAAAAAAGGAAGGAACATTTTGCCCCATTCTAGACCTCAAATCAGTCAACCGGGCCTTATACATCCCATGGTTTCAAATGGAGATGCTACGGTCGGCAATTGTGGCAGTCCGTTCTCGGGAGTTCTTGGCCTCACTCGATCTGACTGAGGCATACTTGCATATCCCAATTCGTCCGGCGCATCAGCGATTCCTGTGTTTCGCAGTGTTGGATCAGCATTTCCAATTCCAAGCTCTGCCTTTCGGTCTAGCGACGGCTCCTTGCATATTCACCAAAGTGATGGTAGTGGTGGCGGCGGCTCTCCGGCGCGAAAGGGAGTTGGTGCATCCTTATTTCGACGATTGGCTATTTCGGGAAAAGTCATTGGAGGCTTCCTGTTCGTCAGTTCAGAAAGTGGTTCGACTGTTGGAGTCTCTTGGCTGGGTTGTAAACAGGTCGAAGAGTCACTCGGAGCCGTCCCAGGTACTCGAATACCTTGGCGCTCGTTTCAACACGAGCCAAGGCAGGGTGTTTCTCATACAGGAGAGAATGCTCAAATTGCAGTCCCAAGTTTGCCGCTTGTTGACGTTGAGGATGCCACGAGCCTGGGATTTTCTACAGGTTCTGGGTTAGATGGCTTCGACCCTAGCACTGGTACCGTGGGCCTTCTCGCATATGCGTCCACTTCAGAGGACTCTGACAAATGGGATACTCTGTCGCAGGCCTTTCATTTACCGGTTTTGCTGGATGCGTCTGCGCGGGACAGCCTATCATGGTGTCTACAGTCTTCCAGTCTGCAACATGGGGTCAGCCTAGAGGTTCCGGGCTGGGTGGTTCTCACTACCGATGCCAGTCTCTCTGGTTGGGGAGCAGTCTGTGAACGGTAGTCAGCCCAGGGCACTTGGTCAGCGGGGGAAGCCTCGTGGCCAATCAGTCGGTTGGAGACCAGAGCGGTACGGTTGGCACTTCAAACCTTTCTTCCTGTTGTTCAGTCAGAGTTCTCTTGGACAATGCGACAACGGTGGCGCATATCAATCGTCAAGGCGGGACCAAGAGCCATGGGGTAGTGATGAGTTGTTTCACTGGGCGGAACGGTACTTGATTCAGCTAGCGGCCTCTCATATCGCAGGGGTTGACAACGTTCAGGCCGATTTTCTCAGTTGTCAAACCTTAAATCCAGGCAAGTGGGAGTTGACTGAGACCGTGATGTGGCTCATTTGGAGATAGTGGGGCCGTCCCCATGTCAATTTGATGGCAACTCGTCTCAATGCGAAAGCACCTCAGTTTTTCAATCGTAGGAGGGAGTACAGGGCCGAGGGAGTTGACGCTCTAGTTGTGCCTTGGCCTCCGACAGTCTTGCTATATATGTGTTCCCGCCGTGGCCACTGTTGGGCAAGGTTTTGCGCAGAATAAAGAAGCACCCCGGGAAGGTGATCCTAGTGGCTCCAGAGTGGCCACGTCGCCTGTGGTTTGCGGATCTTGTCAATCTAGCGGTGGATGGTCCGTTGCGCCTGAGTCATCTACCGGAACTCCTTTGTCAAGGTCCCGTATTTTCCGACCAGGCAGATCACTTTTGTCTAGCAGCTTGGCTTTTGAGAGGCGTCGCTTGTGGCGGACAGGATATCCAGAGCCGGTGATTGCTACGCTTTTACAGGTTCGGGTCTGGAAAGTGTTTGAGGCTTGGTGTACTGACCGGGGGTTCTGGTGGTCCAGGCTTCAATTGCTCAAGTCTTGTCTTTTCTTCTAGAGGGTTTAACTAAAGGTCTTGCTTTTAATTCCTTTAAAGTGCAGTTGCCTGTACGTACCAGGATCAGGATCAGGATCCAGCAGATGGAGTTAGAGAAAAGCTGAAAAGCACCCCCTAGATATACTGGTGTGCCACCTGCGATCCCTCAGTATTTCTCTGACTCCAGAAGATTGAGAGGCATAACCTGCGGTCCTGATCCTATTCAGATTATCCATTGTTTGTACAGGTTTGACTGTCTTGGTTAGGACCTTTGACTAGACCAATTTACTTTCTTTGTTTGCTGTTTAAAAAAAAAACAAAAACATTTTTGACTCTTATTAATCTTGTTCAGTTTTGTTGTGGCGCTGACTGAGTAGAGGCTTTCTTTAGGGCAGGCTTGGCAGGGCAATGCCCTAATGCCAGGTACCCCGGAGTGCTCATATCCTCGGCGGCCGGTATTTACCGGTGGGCCGGTCACTTTCCCCAATCTGTTCCAGGGATGTATTTTCCCGTGAAGGGGGCTTGTGGTGTAGTATACCGCGTGGTTTGATCAGTCAGCCAGATTATTTCTAACAGGGCTTATTGCAAGTTTTCTTTAATATGATTTCATTAAAAAAAAATAAAATTTAATAATAAAGCACAGACCTTGTTCGGCCTCAGCCTGCCCAATTCGGCCCCGGGGCTCCGGAGGGGGTGGAATTTATCACCCGGTCCGACACAGGGCTGTCTTCTGCCACTTTTTCGCATGCTTTTTGTGGTCGGGCCCGCCTTTGGTATGCCGTGGGCTTCTGCCTGCACGGCCTGCAGGGAGTCGGGTGCACGGCTCTTTCGGGAGGGTCTCTGCTCCCGGTGTATCCCCAGGGGCGAGGGACCCTCTTGACGGCCGGTAGGTGCCCGCGACTCTCCTCTATCGCGGCCGTGTGAGCCGCGAAGAATTCTGTCTGCTTGGGGTGGAAGTCTGCCCCGCCCCCATGGGACGAGGGAGCGGCGGCCATTTTGGCCGCGCTGAGCTCAGACACGCAGGCAGCATCGGAGGGAGAGGAGGACCCGCCTGCCTTAAGTCCTCAGCGTTTTGGTGATTTGTTTTGACAAATTTGGACCCTCCCTCCTTCCAACCAGCTCCAGGGGAGCCCATAAAGCAGCCACATGCATTTTCTTCTAAGTTTATTCTTTTGATGCACAAAGCCTATTTTGAGGCTGAAACGGATTGGGAGGACTCCTCTGCCCTCTCCCCTAAGCGTTGAAATAGATGCCTGTAGTCTTAAAACAATCCTTTATTGCAGTGGAGACACAAGGGTAGCCCGACTCTGGCTGAGTTTCGCCGTTTCAAAACGGCTGCCTCAGGGGCTTACAATAATCTTCTTGAATTCATTAGTTATATATCGACTAAGAATATAGTGTGATCATATAAAGAGCTGTATGATCTCTTATGTTGCGTCTTGAAGCATTCGCGATAGCAGAACGCGATAGCAGAACTCCACTAGCAAAGGCAAACATGTTTGCCTTTGCTAGTGGAGTTCTGCTATCGCAAATGCTTCAAGACGCAACATAAGAGATCATACAGCTCTTTATATGATCACACTATATTCTTAGTCGATATATAACTAATGAATTCAAGAAGATTATTGTAAGCCCCTGAGGCAGCCGTTTTGAAACGGCGAAACTCGGCCAGAGTCGGGCTACCCTTGTGTCTCCACTGCAATAAAGGATTGTTTTAAGACTACAGGCATCTATTTCTTTTCTTTCATCCTGACGGCTATTATAGATCGCCTTCCTTTGTGCTTTTTGGGCTCTCCCCTAAGCGTGCCAGGCCCGGGCCAGATCAGGGGAGGGCAGGGGTCCATCTCCCGTGCCTGGCAGCGGAACCTGATTTCTCTGGGGCTGCGGGTCCCTCACATGACACTGGTGTCCCGGATATGGGTGGCGATGGGGACGCTCATGTTCAGGTGGAAGGGGATGATCCCCAGATCCTTCGTTTGTTCAGTAAGGATGAACTGGACCCCTTGATTCCAGATGTGCTGCGGGAATTGGAAATTCCGGCTCCACAGCCTGAGACTGATTCCTCTCCCAGAGATTCTGTGTTAGCAGGGCTTAGGGGTCCACCGCAAACTTTTCCTTTCCACCCTGTTATTTCAGATTGTTTCCCGGGAATGGGATTTTCCAGAGGCTTTGTTACGAGTTGGCAGGGCTATGGAGAAGCTATATCCCTTGCCGAGCGATTCCTTAAACCTTCTCAAGCTTCCCAAGGTAGATTCGGCGGTCACGGCTGTCATTAAGCATACTACCATTCCTGTGACTGGCGGAACGGTGCTTAAGGATCTTCAGGATCGGAAGCTGGAGGTTTTGTTGAAGCGCATCTTGGAGGTTTCTGCGGTCTGTAGCAGTCTCATGCAGAGGGCCACTCTCCGTTGGATTCAGCAGATGCTTACGGCCCAGGAGCTCCCCCTGGAGGAGGCAGAACAGGCTAACCGCATGGAATCGGCGGTCGCCTACACAGCAGACGCCCTATATGATCTTTTACGGACTTCTGCTCGCACAATGTCATCGGCAGTTTCTGCAAGGCGGTTTTTGTGGCTCTGTAATTGGTCGGCAGATGCCTCCTCCAAATCCCGATTGGGTTCCTTTCCCTTTAAGGGAAAATTGCTTTTTGGGGAGGAGCTGGAACAGCTTATTAAGGACTTGGGGGACAACAAAGTTTATAAGCTTCCCGAAGACAAGCCTAGACAGTTTTGCCCATCCGGCACGTTTAGGGGCCGGTTCCGGGGTCGGCGTCGTTTTCGGGCAGGAAGAGGTTCTTCCTTCACACAGACAGTCGGCATCCTGGTCGCAGGCATGGACTCATTCCTTTCGAGGCAGAAGACCTCAACGTTTGGGGGTCCTTCATAGTTTCACTCCTAACAAGACTTCACAATGAAGGGGCGCTGGCCCATTCCTCCATTCCACAAATTGGTGGGAGGTTGTCCCTCTTTCGGGAGGAATGGGTCAAGATCACATCGGACCAGTGGGTTCTCGGTATTATAAGTCACGGTTACGCTTTGGATTTTGCTCGGCCACTCCGCGATTTATTTCTTGTGTCGCCTTGCGGTCCCCCGGCCAAGCAACAGGTCATTGCTCAGACGCTCTCTCGGTTATGAGCACTGGGAGCCGTGGTTCCATTCCCGTCGGCCGAGTGCAGGACCGGTCGTTACTCAATTTACTTCGTGGTTCCCAAGAAGGAAGGCGTATTTCGTCCGATTCTGGACCTGAAGCAGGTCAACCGGAGCTTGCGCGTTCCATGTTTTCGGATGGAAACGTTGCGGTCAGTCATTACGGCCGTCAACAAGGGAGAGTTTTTGGCCTCTTTAGACCTAACCAAGACTTATCTGCACATAGGCATTCAAGCTCGCCATCAAAGGTTCCTCCGGTTCATGGTCCTATGGCAGCATTACCATTTCTGCGCCCTACCTTTTGGATTGGCGATTGCTCCCAGGGTATTCACCAAGGTGATGGTGGTAGTTGCAGCTTCCTTCGGTGCCAAGGGATTTTAGTTCATCCTTATCTGGACGATTGGCTGATCCGGGCAAAGTCGGAGGCTCTTTGCAAGATAGCGATGCAGTCTGTGTGGGACAGACTGCGGTCATTGGGATGGATAGTCAATTTCAACAAGAGCCATCTAATGCCATCCCAGAAATTAGAGTTTCTGGGAGCCCTCTTCGACATTTGGGCGGGCAAGGTGTTCCTACCCCGCCAAAGGATGGATAACTTAATGTATCGAGTTTGGCGCCTTTTGGCTCTCCCTTTGCCCACGGCGTGGGATTATTTACAGGTTATTGGGCATATGGCTTCTACACTGGAATTGGTCCCATGGGCCTTTGCTCATATGCGACCTTTACAAAGGGCACTGCTTTCCCGTTGGGACCCCAAGTCCGAGGACTATCACCTGCAATTACCGCTACTGGAGCCGACCAGGACCAGTCTCAGTTGGTACCGGCACATCTTCTTCAAGAGGTGGACTTGGAATCTCCGCCTTGGATCATCGTTACGACGGATGCCATTCTGACAGGTTGGGGAGCAGTCTGTCAGTCCAGGTCGACGCAGGGGCGGTGGTCACCTCGTCAGGCCAAATGGTCGATCAATCGGCTGGAAACTAGAGCGGTTCACCTGGCCCTCTGTCACTTTCTTCCTTTGATTCATCGCCGAGCAGTACGGGTTTTGTCCGACAATGCGACAACAGTGGCATACATCAATCGGCAAGGAGGTACAAGAAGTCGCCCAGTGGCTTCCGAGGCGGACTTGTTGATTGCCTGGGCGGAGCGTCATCTAAGCTGTCTCGCGACTTCCCACATCGCAGGAGTGGACAATGTCCAGGCGGATTTTCTCAGTCGGCAGCACCTGGATCCAGGAGAGTGGGAACTGTTTTCTGAGGCGATGCGGCTCATAACTTGCCGCTGGGGGACCCCACGCTTAGATTTGATGGTGACTCGGATCAACGCCAAGGCGGCTCGCTTCTTCAGTCGTAGAAGAGAGCACAGCTTGGAAGGGGTAGATGCTCTGGTGCTTCCGTGGCCTCCAGACATTCTCCTTTATGTGTTTCCCCCTTGGCCACTGGTGGGGAAAGTTCTACGACGCTTAGAATCCCACCGGGGCCTGGTTGTCCTAGTGGCTCCAGAGTGGCCGAGGAGACCGTGGTTCGCAGATCTCATCAACCTGGCGGTGGAAGGTCCCTTGCGTCTGGGGCACATTCCGAATCTTCTGCGGCAGGGTCCCGTATTTTTCGATCAAGCGGATCACTTTTGTCTAGCAGCTTGGCTTATGAAAGGAGGCAACTGAGAAAAAAGGGTTATCCGGAAGCCGTAATTTCCACGTTTCTTAGGACCCACAAGACCTCCACTTCCATTGCCTATGTTAGGGTCTGGAAGGTTTTTGACTCAGTGCAGTGGGTTGAATGTGACCCCACGATGGACCTCTATAGTACATATTCTAGCCTTTTTACAAGAGGGCTTGGGAAAGGGCCTGGCCTATAATTCTCTTCGAATACAGGTGGCGGCCTTGGGCTGTCTGCATGGTAAGATTGAAGGTTCTTCTATTGCAGGTCACCCGGATGTGGTTCATTTTCTACGTGGTGTCAAGCATTTACGTCCTCCGGAGCGAGCGCTTTGTCCATCCTGGAGATTAAATTTGGTTCTTCGTGGTCTCTGCGCCTCGCCGTTTGAGCCCACCAAGTGCGCCATCTTGAAGGATTTAACTCTCAAAACAGCTTTTCTCGTGGCTATTTGTTCGGCGCGTCTTGTCTCCGAAGTACAGGTGTTATCGTGCCGGGAACCATTTTTGCGTATTACAGACCCGGGAGTGTCCCTGAGGACGGTACCCTCTTTCTTGCCTAAGGTGTGGTCTCGGCTTTCAACGTCAATCAGTCAATAGACCTTCCATCCTTTTCGGAGGAGGATACACATTCTGCTCACGGTCGAGATTTGCGGCGATTGGATGTCCGGCGGACCCTTTTGCGGTATTTGGAAGTCACTAATGAGTTTTGGCGGTCGGATCATCTTTTTGTCTTGTGGAATGGTCCAAAGAAGGGACAAATGACATCTAAGGCTACTATCGCTAGCTGGTTGAAGGATGCTATTGCTTCCACGTATATATGCCACAGACGCCCTGTCCCTGATGGTCTCAAGGCTCACTCTCTCCACTCTTAGGCAGCATCTTGGGTGGAAAGCCAATGTGTTTCGCCTTAGGAAATTTGCAGAGCGGCTACTTGGAAGTCATTGCACACGTTTGCTAGGCATTATAGGTTGGATGTTTGAGATCCGGCTGTAGAGCCCTTTGGCAGCAGTGTGCTTCGAGCGGGACTCTGAGTCCCACCCCATTTAAGGCGGCTCGGGTACATTCCAGCAGTCTGGACTGATCCTGGTACATACAGGGAAAGGAAAATTAGTTTCTTACCTGATAATTTTCGTTCCTGTAGTACCAAGGATCAGTCCAGACGCCCGCTCAAGAATGTATATTACAGGAGAGTCCGCTCGTCTTCGTGTCATATTTCTGTTTTCTCTTCACAGATGTTATTGGTTTAAAAAAAAAAAAAAAAGAAACTGTTTTTCTGGTATTTTTGCTCTAGTCATTGGTTCTTATATAAAAAAAAAAACAAAAAACCTCAGGATGAGATATGTTTTGTTCTGATTTGATATTGATTATACTGAGGGATCACAGGTGGCACACCAGTATATCTAGGGGGTGCATTTCAGCTTTTCTCTGACTCCATCTGCTGGAGGGGAGGCATAACCCAGCAGTCTGGACTGATCCTTGGTACTACAGGAACGAAAACTATCAGGTAAGAAACTAATTTTCCTATAGCGGCGCTGGCTTGCTTACAAGGTAAGGTTGAGGGTTATTCTCTCTCATCTCACCCGGACTTCGGGGAGTTAAGAATTTGTGTCCACCGGTGCGGAAAATTTGTCCTCCCTGGAACCTTAATATGTTGCTGCGAGTATTGTGTGATGCTGCTTTTGAGCCAATTAGGAGAGCGACTCTTAAAGATTTGACTCTCAAGGTTGTGTTCTTGGTGGCCATTTGTTCCGCTAGGAGGATTTCGGAATTGCAGGGATCCTTTTCTCCAAATATCTGATTCAGGGATTATGTTGCGCACGGTTGCTTCTTTTGTCCCAAAGGTGCTTTCTGCCTTTCATGTTAATCAGACTATAGAGCTTCCAGCGTTTACTAATTTGGATGTTTCGATGCTGCATGCTAGGGAGCTTAAGATGTTAGATGTCTGCAGAACCTTGCTTCGTTATCTCAAGGTTACTAATGACTTCAGACGGTCGGATCATCTGTTTGTGTTATGGAGTGGTCCAGAGAAGGGGACCAAGGCCTCCAAAGCAACGATTGCAGATGGCTTAAGGAGGCTATTGGATCAGCGTTTATTCTCAAGGGCCGCCAGGTTCCTGTCTGTTTGAGAGCCCACTCGACGCGGACTCAGGCTGCTTCATGGGAGGAGGCTCAATTGGTGTCTCCGCAGGAAATTTGCGGAGCGGCGACTTGGAAGTCGCTGCATACTTTTGCAAGGCATTGCCGTTTGGATTTGGGATTTTCGGATTCCAGGTCTTTTAGTGAAGGTGTCTTGCGAGCGGGGCTCTCCAGGTCCCGCCCTCTCTAGGAAGCTTTGGTACATCCCAAGAGTTCTGGACTGATCCGGGTACGTACAGGGAAAAGAAAATTGGTTCTTACCTGATAATTTTCATTCCTGTGGTACCAACTGATCAGTCCAGAACCCACAGCTATAACTGTTTTTTCAGCAAACTTCCGTTCTTTGTTGTGAACTTATAACATTTTTCAAGTTGATTGACAAGTTTTTAGTCAGTTATTGCACAGAGTGTTTTTCAGCTTGGGTACAGATCAATAGTGAGCTACTGCAGGTGGCACCAGGGGTTTTCAAGCAGTGTGAGCGAGGCTTTATCTGTCTCCATCTGCTGGCAGGGATGAATTAACCCAGGAGTTCTGGACTGATCTGTTGGCACTACAGGAACGAAAATTATCAGGTAAAAACCAATTTTCTTTTTAGTGTAAGACATTCCTTTTGCTTCTACGCTAACTGACAGTCTGATAAGGGAGAGCAGGACTTCACTCTTCCTGCTTCCCTTCCAGCCGATTGACATGTAGTCAAGTGAACTTCTCCTCTTTTTGTCCTCTCAAGTCTGCCTCTTTGCTTCAGCATCTAAGCATATGATCGTAGAGTGGTGCAGTCACTGCCTGATCCATCCTTAAGTCACTGATCCCTCCAGATTCTTTGTTAGCACCCCTAACCAAACTCCAATTTTACAGATCCTGGATTGGGATTACTACATTGAGCGACTGGGCAGTGCCATCCAGAAGATCATCACCATTCCGGCAGCGCTGCAGCAGGTGAGTATGGAAGGGGTGGGGGTGGGGTAGGAAAGGCAGGAAGTAGAGACCCTGCTCAATTTCTGTCTTCCTGCCATCTATGCAGGCTGGGAGTGAGGGATTTTAGGATCGTTGCTTTTCCTGACTTGTGACCTTGATTTGTTTGTAGGTGAAGAATCCTGTGCCCAGAGTGCGACACCCTGACTGGCTGCACAAAAAGTTGCTTGAGAAAAACGATGTGTATAAGCAAAAGAAAATCAATGAATTATTCGTTAGCGAGGGCAAAAGACAGGTGAGGTGGAGATTACATAGTGGTCAGGTTGAAAAGTCTCTGAAAGAGAAACCAGCAAGAGCTCCAGAGAATTGAGCCTTTCCCATCTTCTGTCTTCCCTGACTTATAACTTGTATGAGCATCTCTCCTGAAAATAGAGATCAGTCCATGATAGGAGAGAATGTGTAGTGTGGTAAAGACACGAGAAAGATAACACCATCTGTGCCCATATCCTGTATGTATTGAAAAGCTGCATCTTTGATGCTTGTATCTCATTTCATCATCAGCCCCATCCAGCTCCTTCCAGTATGTTAATCAGTGAGGATAAGAAAGAGGCTGTGACCTAATCAACATGAGCATCTCGTCTTTCCAGATCTCCACCAACCAGCCCACTACAGATCTACAGCCCTCACAAGTAGCTGATATGGAAGACTTTGGGGTCACAAAGCGCTTGCACACGGCTATTCCCATTAGCAGTAAGCGAAAATGGGTACTGTTGGCAGAGGAAAACCAGCAAGAATCGCAAGACCTGGAGCTGACTCAGTCCTGGAGAGAGATCCTTGGACCTCCACCCCCTATTGGGATCACCAAGGTAGACTGCTCTTACTAATGGAATGACTTACGTAGGCTGGGCCAGGCCACTCTGTTGTGAACAAGGTAACCCTCAAATTCAGTTTCTAAAATACAATGCTTTAGAATTACATCGGTGATTGCCACTTTCTGATCTGTACTGTCTAGTAATGGAAAAAGGGGAAGAACCTCTGTAATAGAGCTGGAATGCTGATAGTGTCCTCCATTATTACCATGAAAGAAGTTGCTGTCACAAAAACAGGATACTCCTTAATCTGTGCTGAAAAGATAAGAATGTACTGCAAGCTTGCACCTAATCCCCACTTAGCTACCAAAATGTAAAAATAAAAAAAAATGCAGGCTCTGAGACCTAATGCTGCCAACCCCTTTCCCCCAGGATTATTGAAAAGAAAAGCCCCAAGTCCCTTCCTACCCTCCACCTCCATAGTATTAGAAGGAAAGGCACCAAACACTCACCCATATAACTCCTTTTTGCCCAAGCCTACTCCTGGCCGCTTCCACCATTGCTCTGACAGAAGCATTGTGAGTATACACTTAGATCATTGATGTTGGAGCAATGCTGGAAGAGCCAGTAACGCCTAGCCTGCCTCCCCCTGTAGTAGCTATGCTATCCACACCAGCTTTAAGGGAGGAACTGGCATCCTTGTCCGCCAGGCAGTCCTTGATGCCTTCCGAAACCTGCAACCGCATCGATGCCAGCCCCTATACTGACACCGGAACCATCAATGTTTGCACCGTTGCTGGACTGACTCGTTACCCTCATTGGTACTTTCCCGACTCAGCCCGTTCCATTGGCACAGAGTCGGCCATCGAGACCTCTGCAGTTCCCAATACCTATTCCGGGCTCCTTGGAGGAAGACACAACTTCCCAGTCTGGCTCCAGGTTCATCGATGCCGGAACCACTTCCAGGTCCATCGGGGCTCTCAGGACCTAAACGTCCACCGTTCCCCTCGATTCCATCAATGCCAATACACCCGCCATCAAGGCCTCTATCGATGCCCTGGAGTGTTGGATATTCTCACTCCTTTAGAATCTCGACCACGAACACATGAAACTCCCTATGACCCATGGGAGGATGTGGACACAGACACCTCTACATCAGAGGACTTGCTCTCAGAGCCTTCTCCTCCAGAGGAAAGACGGCGATCTCCTCCCAAAGACCTTTCCTTCGCCAACTTTATCAAGGAAATTGTCCGAGACCATCCCCTTCAACCTAGTGACTGAAGAGGACACCCGTCACAAGACCTTGGAGGTTCTGCAGTTTGTTGATGCCCCCAAGGAAATTATGGCCATTCCAGTGCATGAAGTCCTGTTGGATCTCCTACACTGCCTATGGGAGCATCCTCACACTGTTCCACCAGTCAACAGGAAAACAGATGCAACATACCTAGTACAACATGCCCCAGGCTTTCAAAAACCACAACTGCCTCATCAATCTGTTGTGGTGAAATCCGCACAGAAGAAAGCTAAACGAATACGTCCGCATTCCTCCGCGCCCCCTGGTAAAGACCAGAGGTTTCTGGATGGACTGGGTTGAACGCTCTTCCAAAGCTCCATCTTGGTATCCCGTATAGCAGCCTACCAACTGTATATGACCCAGTACCAAAGAAACCTTTGGCAGCAAGTCCAAGATTTCACTGACTCCTTGCCTCAACAGCAACAAGAAAGCGTGTCTGCAATCATCTACAAGTGGTTCGAAGCAGGGAAGCATGAGGTAAGAGCGGCATATGACTCCTTTGAGACTGCTTCCTGGTTGTCAGCAACAGGAATCAGTGCTAGAAGATGGGCCTGGCTGAAAGCTTCTGATTTAAGACTTGAGGTCCAAGATAAGCTTACTGATCTCCCGTGCATTAGAGTCAATCTCTTCAGAGATAAAATATAGGACGCAGTGGCTCAGACCCTACGTCAGTTGTCTACAATCACTTCGGATGTTCCCTCCTCATCCCACAAAAGCATGAGAAGGGACCTCAGAAGACCATTCTATCGCTCGCGGAAATACTATCCTCCTGCATCTCAAGCGAGACCAGCCAGAGTCCCTCAGAGGGCACATGCACGCCAGCCCAAAGCACCCAGAGCATAACCAGTCCCACAAGCTGGTCCAGCCTCTGGATTTTGATGCGTTTCCAGAGAACAGCGGCCACGCATCAATGAACCCAAACCCAGAAATACCCGTAGGAGGCAGATTGCACCACTTCAAACACAAGTGGAATCTCATAACAGATCAATGGGTAATATCCATCATAGCCCAAAGATACCGTTTAAACTTCCTTACAGTACCCCCAAACTCTCCACCCAATCCACTGTGGGCCCGAAAAGGCCACACATTGCTTCTAGAGTCAGAACTTTCCACCCTTCTGCGAACCAGAGCTGGAGAAGCCATCCCACTGACACAGAGGGGCAGAGGGTTCTACTCACGCTATTTTCTGATTCCAAAAAAATTGGGCAGTCTCCTCCCCATCCTAGACCTCCGTAATCTCAACATATTTCTTCAAAAACAAAAATTCAGGATGGTGTCTCTCGGCACTGTTTCCCATACTATGACAAGGAGATTGGCTCTGTTCTCTGGACCTTCAGGACGCCTATGCACATATCGCCATATTCCTACATCACCGCAAATACCTGCGCTTTATAGTGGGTCACAAACATTTTCAATACCAAGTTCTGCCATTCGGTCTAGCCTCAGTGCCTCGAGTGTTCACAAAATGGCCATACATCTACGCAGAAGCACCGTACACGGGTTTCCTTACCTGGATGACTGGCAAATAAAGAGTCTATCGAAGCAAGGAGCGCTCAACTCTCTAAAGCTCACTATGAATCTTCACTACCAGAAATCCCACTTGAATCCATCTCACCTCCTTACATTCATCAGAGCAGATTTGGACACCACAATTGCAAAGGCCTTCCTGCCCAACGACCACGCAGACATACTTTCCAAACTGGTTACATCTCTGCGCACAAACAAAACAACCTCAGCCCATCAATTCCTCACATTGCTAGGCCCCATGGCTTCCACGGTCCATGTCACTCCTGTGGCCAGGCTAGCCATGAGAATAACTCAATGGATTTTGAAATCTCAGTAGCTCCAAGTCACTCAACCTCTTTCATCCCTGACCCATGTAACCGACCAGCTGCATCTGTCTCTTCTCTGGTGGACAAACAGAGCCAATTTTCAGACAGGTCTACACTTTCAGCATCAGTTCCTCAAGTGACCTTAACCACAGACGCATCCAATTTGGATTGGGGAGCACATGTGAACAACCTTCAAACTCAAGGTACTTGGACACAACAACTGGAAGCAAGGTTTCAAATCAACTTCCTAGAGCTTCGAGCCATATATTATGCTCTTTATGTGTTCAAGGATTGCCTTTCACACAAGACTGTTCTCATACAGACAGACAACACAGTTGTAATGTGGTATTTGAACAAACAGGGAGGCACAGGATCTTATCTGCTCTGCCAAGAAGCTGCACAGATCTGGGCCCTTGCACACTCCATGCATCTCCGGGCCACTTATCTGGCAGGCATACAGAACATAGTAGCAGATCGCCTCAGTCAGTTTCCATCCCCACAAGTGGTCTCTGGATCCCTGTGTAGTGAGCAAAATCTTCCAACGCTGGGGTCAACCAACCATCAACCTCTTTGCATCTGAACTGAATCACAAAGTAGACAGATTCTGCTCCCTGCACAGGCAACAAAACATGTTAGCCATGGACGTTTTTGCTCGCCCCTGGAACACAGGCCTCCTATGCGTGTATCTTCCCAT
Organism: Rhinatrema bivittatum; assembly: GCF_901001135.1. Lineage (NCBI taxonomy): Eukaryota > Metazoa > Chordata > Amphibia > Gymnophiona > Rhinatrematidae > Rhinatrema > Rhinatrema bivittatum. Next base: position 6,401,126 of record NC_042625.1, read on the forward strand.
ACCACTAATAGCCAAAACTCTCGTGAAGCTACAACAGGACAAGGGATCAATGATACTCATAGCCCCGTACTGGCCTCGACAAGTATGGTTTCCCATGCTTCTCGACCTCTCTATCCCATTTGCCTGGGCACAGTGCCCAATCTCATAACTCAAAACCATGTCATGTTATGCCACCCAAACCTTCAGACCCAATCCCTCACAGCCTGGATGTTGAAAGCTTTATCCTACAACTGCTAATTCTTTCAACTAAGGTCTCTCAAGTGCTTGTAACTTCAAGAAAGCTTTCCACACGGAAATCTTATCTTTCCAAGTGGAATGGATTTACCATGTGATGCACGCAAAAAGGTATTGACCCCCTTTCCTGCCCCACTCCATCTCTATTAGACTATCCCTACCACCTTTCAGACTCTGGTCTTCAGACTTCCTCAGTAAATGTACACTCTGTGCCATCTCAGCGTACCACAAGGGAATAGGGGATGCCCCAATAACAGCGCAACCCCTTGTGAGTCAATTTATGAGGGGCCTAATACAACTTAAGCCCCCTCTACGGCCACCAGTTACCTAATGGGACCTAAACGTAGTACTTACAAGACTCATGTGTTCCCCGTTTGAGCCTTTGCACTTCTGTGATGTTAAATTTCTTACATGGAAAGTCCTTTTCCTAGTAGCCATTACATCTCCTCAAAAGGTCAGTGAGTTATTTATTTATTTATTTATTTATTTATTTATTTAACTTTGTATACCGACTTTCAAGTTAATATCAAGGCGGTTAACAATATTTGAATTCGCAGTAGCAAAATTCACAAAAATCCGTTATCCAAAACACATATATCTCGCTAATAATTTACATAGTAAAATCAAATACAAAATAATGTCCCATTAAATAAGAAAAAAAAAAACAAAACAAAAAAAACCAAAACATAAAAACAAGATAAAATCTTAATAGTTAAAACATTTTTCAAAATTAAAACCCTCCAGACTTCATCCCCGTTCTTTATCCTGACCTATACTTCCCTTATTCTGTCATTTTTTAGATTTTTCGGCTCCTCTAAACCCTTGCGACTTTTTATGTCTCCTGATAATCCTTTAAGTAAAATAAAGAGAAAGAGAAGAATCGGATGGCCTAGTTAAAAGCCTGTTGAAAAAGCCAGGTCTTTATCAGTTTTTTAAAACTATTAATATTCTCCTCAAGGCGGATTTCAACCGGGAGGGAATTCCACAACCCAGGTCCAGCCAAGGATAATGCTCTTTCTCTCACGGAGCTCAAATGGGCCAATTTGGGTGAGGGAATTGGTAGTAGAGCTTGTCCGAGTGACCTTAGATTGCGAGCTGGAACATGAATACGCAGTGAAGCATTAAGCCATTCCGAATTACTCCCATATATGGTTTTATGGATTAAGGTAAGACATTTATAATGAATGCGGGACTGGACTGGCAACCAATGTAACTTCATCAATGCTGGGGAAACATGGTCATACCTATTTATATTAGGCAGCAATCGCGCGGCCGCATTTTGCAGTAATTGTAGGGGACGTCACATACTCACCTTATACAAGGTTCCTTCATGACCAAGTGGTCCTCCGTACTCATCCTAAATTCCTTCCCAAGGTGGTAACCGGCTTTCACCTGATTCAGTCTATAATCTTGCCCACCTTTTTCCCAAGGCCTCACTCTCCCCAGGGCGAGAGAGTTTTACACACCTTGGACTGTAAACGTGCACTTGCATTTTACTTAGACTGCACTGCAGTTCATAGGAAATCCACCCAACTCTTTGTTTCTTTCGATAAAAACAAACCGGGAGATGCAGTGGGCAAACAAACTCTCTCCAACTGGCTAGCAGACTGTATCAAATTCTGTTATGAGAAAGGCCTTCCCCTTCATGGACGAGTGAAGGCGCACTCAGTGAGAGCCATGGCAACCTCAGTAGCAAACTATCGTTCAGTACAGATTGCTGAGATCTGTAAAGCTGCAACATGGAGCGCTCTCCACACATTTGCAGCACATTACTGCCTGGACAAGGAAGGATGTCAAGACTGCCTTTGGCCAATCCGTCTTGAAAAATTTATTTCCAGTATAATCCCAACTCCTTCCGCATCCATCTGCTGTGATTTTCAGGCTGCCTCATTTTTCCCAACAGTACACCTGTTGCACAAGTTGTATGCTGTTGGTCCAAATAAATATGAGTCAGCCTGTAGTTTGCTAATCACTCACTTGTCCTGGGAGAAAGCAGAGTTGCTTACCTGTAACAGGTGTTCTCCCAGGACAGCAGGATGTAGTCCTCACAAAACCCACTCGCCACCCCACGGAGTTGGGTCTGAAACCGTTTTATTATTTTATTTTTTCGCTTGCACCTTTTGCTACACACAAGACTGAAGGGAGACCTCTGTGGCCACAGGGATTATGGCATGCTGGGCATGCTCAGTGTGCCAATCAAAGTTCTAGAAACTGGCGGGACGCTGAAGCCTAGTTAGTTAAAAAAAAAAAAAAAAAAAAAGATAACTTGGTATAGTTTGGTTAGTTAGGAGACTGAGACCACAGTAGGTTGCCTGCAGGTCCAGTTGTTTGCCTCCCAGGAGGGGGGTCCTGAGGGGGCCTTCCATCCTGGTGTTAGAGGCCGCTGAAGGGTGGGCTTAGTGCCCTTGCCAGCGCTTATCTAATCCCTGGGGGTGACACCGGGGAATCCGGCTCACTCCTCCCAGGTGTGTTCCGGAGCCGGCAGCGAATGGTAATGGTACTTTAAAAAAAAAAAAAAAAAGAGAGAGATTTTACTTTCCCTTCTCTTGTGCTTGGCTTGCACCGCAGTGCTTTTTTGGTTTGTTCTCTGTGACACAGGAATCGGCATCCGATCGCGGTTTCTTGTCTCTCTCTCTCTCTCTCTGGGGTGGGAGAGCATGCCGCGACTGCGGCGCGGCCCGGCGCCTTTCCTGAGACAGCCTTTGTTCCAGCTGTGTCTCGGGAGGCGAGGGGGTGTCTTCGCTCCTGGATGGAGCACAGGGAAGAGCGCCGTTTCGAGCCGCAGCTCCGGGGAGCAAGCCCGGAGCCAGAGTAGGCCCGTCCCCGCAGAGCGCGGGAATGGGCACCATTTTGGGCTCGGGGCCGGTGGCGGCAGGAACGGCGGCCATTTTGTTGGCATCGGGACCCGCGGTTCCTGCACCCCCGTCGGATCGGGGGGGGGGGGGGAAGACTCCCTGCCGCACTTGTCTGCACAACGCAGGGTTCCTGAGGGGGACAAGCCTGCGAGGTCACCCTGTTCCAGTGATTTAGAGGTCCCTGATGGGGACACTGGGGACGGCTCATCTGATTCTTTTTCGTCTGAGTTTGTGTTGGTTATGCACAAGGCTTTTAAAGCACGCAGGCTGGCTAGAAAGAGGTCTCGGGGATCTCAGGACCCAGTCCCAGCGGGGGGAGTCCGGAAAGCGGACCCGGCCCGTCCAAGTGTCGGATCCTGCTGGGAAGCCCCGGCCTCTCAGGCTGGGGGGGCCCCCCGGGGGGATCCTGATACTTCCACGGACACCGATGATCCAGATGAGCAGCTAATGGACCAGGATCTGCCGTCCCAGCCCCCGAGGGGGATTGAGGGGGACGGTGAGCAGCTACCAGGGGGCCGGAGCGTTTCCCATGGGACAGAGGGGGATGACCCCAAGGTGGTTCGGTTGTTCCGACGGGATGAGTTAGGGCCCCTGATCCCTGCAATTCTAGGGGAATTAGGCATAGAGTTGCCTCAAGCGGAGTCCAGACTGGGGGTAACGGACCCGGTAGTTTTGGGACTGAGGGGTCCACAGTCTGCCTTCCCATTGCATTTCTCAGCATCAGATTTGCTTTTCAAGGAATGGGATACCCCAGATTTGGGGCTTAAGGTAGCTAAGGCTATGGATAAGCTCTACCCTTTGCCTGAGGACGCGCTAGAGCTGCTGAAGATCCCTAAGATAGATTCGGCGGTAGCGGTGGTCACAAAGAGGACCACTATCCCGGTGACCGGTGGAACGGCCCTTAAGGATTTGCAGGATCGTAAGCTGGAGATACAGCTTAAAAAGATATTCGAAGTCTCCGCGCTCGGAATCCGTGCGTCTATATGCAGCAATTTCTCATTACGTGCGGGTCTTCGGTGGGTTCAACAGTTGTTGGCCAATGAATCCCTTTCTCAGGAGGAAGCACTACAGGCGGGACGCTTAGAGGCGGTGATCGCCTATAGTGCGGATGCTTTTTATGATCTACTTCGCACGTCGGCGCATTCCATGGTGTCGGCGGTATCGGCACGTCGTTTGTGGTGGCTACGCCATTGGGCGGTGGACGTGATTTCTAAAGCGCAGCTAAGGTCTCTACCGTTTAAGGGCAAGTTATTGTTTGGAAAAGAACTGGAGGATTTGATTGAGTCGTTGGGCGAGAACAAAATACATCGCTTGCCAGAGGATAGAACTCTGTCTCGAGGGGGCCTGTTGTCGCGGTCCCGTCTTCGGGGTGGACGCAGGCCTTGCACCTCGCGGGGGTCAGTCCTTTCTGCACAGAGCCAACCGGCAGCAGTCCTACTCGCAGTCCTTTTGCGGGCACCGGTTTGGCCGGGGGCAGGTGCAGGTCCACAGAGTGGTAAGCCTTCACAATGATGTGCAGCCGGTCCACTCCTCTGTTCCAGTGGTCGGCGGCAGATTAGCACGGTTTTACGAGGAGTGGACCAGGATCACCTCGGATCAATGAGTCCTAGAGGTGATAAGTCAAAGTTATGCGTTAGATTTTGCACGACGGCCCCGCCAGTGTTTCCTGGTATCGCCTTGCGTTTTTTCAGAAAACGTTGAGCGGTACGGGAGACATTAAGGCGTCTGCGCGAGCTAGGTGCGATTGTACCAGTTCCACCGCACGATCTTCGCAGAGGCCGGTATTCCATTTATTTTGTGGTTCCAAGAAGGAAGGAACGTTTCGTCCGATTCTCGATCTAAAGAGTGTCAACAAGTGCCTGCGAGTACTTTGTTTTCGGATGGAGACTCTACAATCCGTCATCGCTTCAGTGAAGCAAGGGGAGTTTCTAGCGTCTCTGGATCTCACAGAAGCATATCTTCATATCGGAATCCGGGCAGAGCACCAGCGTTACCTCAGGTTCGCCGTGATTGGGCAACATTTCCAGTTTCAGGCGTTGCCGTTCGGTCTGGCAACCGCCCCTCACACATTCACCAAGATTATGGTGGTGGTAGCAGCACACCTTCGCAGGGAAGGATACGTAGTGCACCCGTACCTGGACGATTGGCTGATTCAGGCAAAGTTGGAACGGCTTTGTCAGGAAGCAGTTTACCGAGGGATCGACTTGTTGCAAAAGCTCGGCTGGGTGATCAATATATCCAAAAGTGATCTGATTCCGTCTCAGTCTCTGGAGTTTTTGGGAGCCTTGTTCGACACTTGTCGGGGCATGGTGTCCCTCACACAGGACCACATGTTCAAGTTGCAGGGACAGGCCCGGCGTTTGTTAACCAAGCCCATGCCAATCGTCTGGGACTACCTCCAGATGGTGGGGTCCATTACTTCAACGTTGGAATTGGTGCCCTGGGCTTTCGCTCATATGCTTTCGCTCAGCTTTGCTTTCCCGGTGGAATCCGGTATCGGAGCTGTTTCATCTACCTTTACCGCTCACACAGTCAGCGCGGGCCAGCATGGCTTGGTGGCTAAGTCTGGACAATTTGAGCTGCGGAATGCCGTTGACGGTTCCCTCCTGGACAGTGGTCACCATGGATGCCAGCTTGTACGGGTGGGGAGCAGTTTGCCTCCGAAAGTTGGTGCAGGGAGTCTGGTCCCCACAGGAAGCGACTTGGTCCATCAATCGTCTGAAAACCAGGGCAGTCCACCTGGCTCTTCAGGCCTTCCTTCCCCTGGTTTGGGGCAAGTCTGTCAGAATATTGTCCGACAATGCGACCACGGTAGCCTACATCAATCATCAGGGGTGAACCAGGAGTCAACCAGCTGCATGCGAAGCCCGACAGTTGATGGAGTGGGCGGAACGTCACTTGGACAGTATTGCGGCGTCTCACGTTGCCGGAGTAGAGAACATTCAGGCGGATTTCCTCAGTCGCAATCGCCTGGACCCCGGAGAGTGGGAACTCGTGGAAGTCGCATTTCAACTTATCTGTGCCCGGTGGGGGACGCCTGCACTAGATCTTATGGCGACATTCAAGAATTCCAAGGCTCCGCGCTTCTTCGCTCTCGCAGGGAAATGGGAGCGGAGGGCGTGGATGCTCTGGTGTTGCCATGGCCGTCGGATGTGCTCCTTTATGTCTTCCCGCCGTGGCCGCTCATCGGCCGGACGCTAAGGTGCATACAGTTGCATCCGTCACCGGTGGTGTTTGTAGTGCCCGAATGGCCGCGTCGCCCTTGGTTTGCGGATCTCCGGAACCTCGCGCTCAAGGATCCCATTCGGTTCCCCTATGTACCGGATCTTCTTCATCAGGGACCCGTTTGTTTCGACCAGGTCGAACGCTTCTGTCTAGCGGCATGGCTTCTGAGAGGAGAAGGCTGAAATCCAGAGGTTATTCGGATGTAGTAGTAAACCACCCTTTTGAGGTCCCACAAGACTTCTACATCCTTATCTTACGTGCGGGTCTGGAAGGTGTTTGAGACGTGGTGTCTTGATCAAGATGTGGTGCCTACTTGTGCGGCCGTGCCAGAGGTTTTACGCTTTCTCCAGGATGGCTTGGCAAAGGGGCTATCGCATAGTTCCCTACGGGTTCAGGATGCGCCCCTGACGGGGCCCCTGCGTGGTCGGGTACAAGGTGTGTCTTTGTTGTCGCATCCAGTCGTGATTCGGTTTCTTCGAGGTGCTAAGCATTTACGCCCTCCGTCACGTAGCCCTAGTCCTTCCTGGAATCTGAATCTGGTATTGAAGGCGTTGTGCGGCGCTCCCTTTGAGCCTCTTCGCAAGTCCCCCTCAAAGATTTGACGCTGAAGGTGGTCTTTTTGGTGGCCATTGTCTCGGCAAGACGAGTTTCCAAGCTTCAAGCTTTGTCTTGTCGGGAGCCTTTTTTGCGAATCTCGGAGTCGGGGGTCTCGCTTCGTACAGTTCCTTCCTTTCTACCTAAGGTAGTATCTGCCTTTTCATCTTAATCAAACTGTGGAACTACCTGCATTTATAGACTTGGATAGGGCGGATCCTTTGGCCAAGGAGTTGCGCCGGTTGGATGTCCGTCAGACGCTGTTGCATTACCTGGAGGTTACTAACCCCTTCCGGGAATCAGACCATCTGTATGTCCTGTGGAGCGGACCTCGTCGGGGGAAGGCGACCTCCAAGACCACTATTGCTCGCTGGTTGACAGAGGCTATTAGTTCTGCATACCTGTTGCAGGGTAGGTCTTCTCCGATGGGTCTCAAGGCACACTCTACGCGTTCCCAGGCTGTGTCCTGGGCGGAATGTCACCATATATCCCCAGAGGAGATTTGTAGGGCAGCGACGTGGAAGTCCTTACATACATTTGCCCGGCATTATCGCCTGGATGTTCAGGCTCCAGGCAGCGGGGATTTTGGGGCAGGAGTGCTCAGAGCTGGACTCTCCGGATCCCATCCCATTTAAGACAGCTCTGGTACATCCCAGGAGTCTGGACTGATCCGGGTACGTACAGGGAAAAGAAAATTAGGTCTTACCTTTGATAATTTTCGTTCCTGTAGTTCCAGAGTCCCGCCCATTTATTCTGTTATGACAAGGGAGAGTCCGTACTGTTTTTTTCTCTCATACTCAGCTCAATCTTCTTTGTCCTATTATTGGTGGCTCGGGTTCTGTTCCCATTTCGGGGTTGTTGAGCCGGTTACTGTTAGGTTACTGTAGATAGTTCATTTGGTGTTTTGTTTGGGGTTCCATTCTGCTTTGACAAAAGTAATACTGCCAGACTGTAGGTGGCACCAGCCTAGATAAGGCGGAGTTCTGTTTGTAAACTTCTGTCTCCATCTGCTAGAGGGGGGGGCAAAACCCAGGAGTCTGGACTGATCCATGGTACTACAGGAATGAAAATTATCAAAGGTAAGACCTAATTTTCTTTTTTTTCGTGGCTTGGCCGTATTGCCATAGTTTGTTTGTTTATTTATTTATTTATTTAACATTTTTATATACCGACATTCGTTCGGAACATCACATTGGTTTCTACAGAACTGGTAATGCAGCTAACAGAGCTTTACAATGAATGGTTTTAAAGCAATATTAAACAAGTAAAACAAAAATAGTTAATATGGGCTAAGGGAAAACATAACAAATTCAAGGATCATTAAAGTTGCATAAGGACAAAGATCATTAATGTTGCATAAAGGAATTATAATTTACTAATTAACTGGGGTTGAGGGAATTAAGGGGAATTGTGGTAATAGATAGTAGGGGCTGAGGGAAGTTTTAGATTAGTGAATCACTGTTTATGGGGCAGGATAGTTGAGATATATGATATGATATTATATTACATAGTTAAGATGAATGTGCTGCCATGATTCTTATACCTGTTTTCCACATCTTCTTATCGAATGCTGCTCTTCACTGTTGGCAGAAGAGGATTTTTTATTTCATCTGGAGGCGTCGCCTGCCGAGGGTGGCCCACTGTGTCCTTTTTTTTTAATCCCCAAGTTTAATGGGGGCCTAATCTCTCCTGGTACTATGTGTCTGCACAGTTAAGGGCGCTTGTAGATTTAAATAGATCCACATCCATTAAACAGCGGGCATTGATTGAGCAGGAGATTATCAGTACAATACCACTAGCTATTTTACCTTGGCAACCCCGCTCATCCTGGAGGCCACTGTGGTGTATGCCTTTAGCTGTCCACACTTCTCTAAAGATATGGGCACAATGGAAAGTTAAACTGGTAGGGGACTCATCTTATTTTTACCTTTCTTCCCTCTTTCACAACACTGCTTTCCCAACTGGCTTTCAGACTAATCTGTACCATCCTTGGAAATCCACTGGGATCTCTACTATAGGTCGCTTAATGAGAGAGGCTAATTTGTTAGATATGAATGCATTGGCTGAAATTCTTCTCCCGGAGCGATCACATTTTCTGGCTTTCGCTCAAGTGCAACACCTTATACAATCTTTGCAGCACTCCGGAGATGCAGAAAGTTGTTATTTGAAATTTTTACATTTATGCTGATTCCATCCGGAATATTGTATCGAAAATTGATATGCTTTTTCATGGCCCAGAGAAGGAATCTTTCTCTCATATTAAATGCTGGGAAGCAGCTTGGGCCAATCTTTAATTGGTCTACACTAGTATTAGTAAGTGCTCCATTTCAGCTCAATTGCAAGAGAATAGCTTTAAATTACTTTATAGATGGCACCTAGATCCCGTGAAATTGCATAGTTATATCTACTCCATCTGATCTGTGTTGGCGCAACTGTGGTTTGAAGGGGACCTTTTTTTCATATATGGTGGTGGGGCCCTAACATCATCCCTTTTTGGAAAGAACTTAATGGATGGCCGAATACCATTTTAAGTTTAGACATCATCCTCTAAGCAGGGTCTGTTTTAATACATTGGCCAATTCTGGGATAGAATAAATACCAACAGCGTTTTTGTCTGCAGGTCTTTATTCCAAAAGGTCCTAGATAGGATTCATCCTTATTGTCACTTAACCTCCTTATTGGCTGCACGACATAATCGGATGTCTTCCTTCTAGGCAGTTTGGAAACCCTTTCTCAAACTAACCAACCAGGTTTAAGCCACTCTCCCTTGCATGTCACCTTTTTCCTATTGATGCCTTTGTCCTCTAGAGTTTGATCGACGCCTAGCATGGTCATTTGTGCTTTAATTATATGTACCCAGAGCTTTGTTTCTTTTCCCATAAGAGGCTTCTACTGTTTTGTTTTATAATTCTTCCTATTATGGGCTTGATAGTGATGCTTATCATCTTACTGTGAACTCCTTTGGGAGGGTGGGGGTGAAATGGGGAGCAATGTAAGAGTTGTATTCTATATTCTGTTTTTATTTGCCTCTTGCATTGGTGTATGCCTTTACTGGAGGGAGCTAAGGGAGAGTAAACTAGCTTTGAGTATAGGGGATTGCTCAGCTATGGTTGCTGCCTGGATTATAGTGGCAGCACTTGAGAAATAGGGGATTTTATAGCTGTAACTTTGAATCATTTACTCTGCCTTTCCCTATCTCCATGCCATAGGAGGAACGTCTTGTTTGGCTTCGGTATCACAAAAGAAAGTGGGAATTGCAGGCCAAGCAGCGCCGAGAGCGCCGGAAGAAACGCCGACTGCTAGATGGGGAAGCAGTCCCTGGAGGAGGGGTGATTCGCGATGGACTCCCAGCTGGACTTGGCAGCTTCCTGCGCAAAACAGCACGTAGCATCCTGGAAATGCCCTGGCAGATCGTGCAGGTATGAAAAGGAACAATCCTGCTGTCTAATTAAACAGAAAAAGCTGAATGACTATGTGGAAAATCAAATTTCTAAAGTTTTTTTCAGGAAGAGTTACAGTCACATTAAACAAAAACACCTTTAGTAAGAAATTGGAGACTTTCAGGGCCATGTACTCGTGCATGAGCCTTCTGAAATATTTTTGTTTTCCATTGTCAGTATGACTCATGTTCATTTAAAGTAGACTGATGACTTTTGCTTTTTAAAGTGATACTACTAAAGAAGAAAAAACAGCATAAAGTTTGATTGAGCACTGAATATGCACAGACTAAGCCTTTATAAATTGTCAAATCTGGAAATTTGTATGGCATATGATTTACAGGAATAGACATTGAGTAAAATGTATTTACATCACCCATTTGATGCCATTTAAAAATTTAAATGGAAGAATTTTCATTTTTAATGTTTGTGTTTAAATTTTACTTTATTAATTTATAATTTTGAATGATTCCTGTGTATGTACTATTGCAAACTACCTTGCATTTTAGGTAGGCGGGCTACAAATTCATAAATAAAAGACTACTAAAGGTGTTTTCCTCTTCAGGCAGGCCAGTCCACACAAGTGGGTTATGCACACCAGCCAACAGATGGTGAAGGATATCAACTAACTCACTGTCACCTTCATATAGCCCTGCACTGACATCAGCCTGCCAGTATTCTCCATCTCCAAAAGATGGTGAACATACTTGTATGTGCATACGGGCAGGCTGGATCAGACTCCTGAGGTGATAGTGATGCTTTCGTCCTCAGTTGAGTATTTGGCACAGTTTTGGACGATTGGAGGGGTCTGAAGATGAAGGCAGTTAGCCCTCTCCCTCAGGCTACAGCGAAACATCATCCAGTGAGGGTAAGGAAGCCATTTGGTTCAGAACTATGTTCTCCTTTACCTATCCTACCTTCTTGCCTAGTGGTCTTTCAGGATGTCGCTTTGGGGCAGACCAGAGCTGTGCTTCTTTAAGACACAGCAGGGTCCAACAAAAAAGTTCAGAAACAGTAATTCTTACATAACTGCAGGTGATTGTGCTGGTGGCAGTAGCAGGACCATGGCGTCGGAGCTGCATTGGCTGTTTCTTGTCGCTCATCAGCTATTTTTGTCTTTCACGGCAGACAGGCATGGTCGGTGCTTTGGACCATAAACAGCTGTGAACAATTGGACCACATGTTCAGTTTACCGTGTGGTGCAGGCTGTAATGGTGCCCTGAGGTCAGATGGGAAACTGCTTTTGCTCTGCATGGCCTGCAGCCCAGCCAATCCATATGTTTATGCAGCAATTGCTTGGCAGCAAATGGGGAGATGGCCCAGGTGGAATTTTCTTCAGCAGAGGGATCTTGCTCGGAAGATACTGAGGTGGCAGGCCCTCGTGGGAGGGATATCTAGGTCCTCTTCCGTTGTCACCTGGCCCTATGAAGAGATTGGCTAGGAGGTGGCATTACCTATGCCTTTGATGCCAGGCATGGATTTTTCAGCCCTTTTGTGAATAGAATTTTTTAAAGACCTCCAGACCTTTTGCAAGGAGCAAGAGGTACTGAAATCAGGAGCCTAGAGAACTCCTCCTCTGGGGCGGTGGTCCTCATGAAGCAAAAAATGATCAGCTGCAACTCCTTCCTCTATGCAGAGTAAGTTGCAGAGGAGGGTTAGGGAAGACCAGGAGGAGGAGGCAGCAGATCTGGAGATTTGAGGACTCCTTGGATGGGTTTCCTGAGAATCTGGGGGAGCCCATCTTGGAGGAGTATAAGATTCCTCCAGATATGGAAGTTCACTAGACAATGCTTCAGCTGTTCCATCATGAGCTACCCAGATTGATAGCCTAGTCCTGGTATGCATTGGGCCTGGATGAGGAAAAGCTGCATTGTCTCAACTGCAGAAGAAGGACCCCACATTGGTCAGTTTGCGGAAAGTGACGTTTGTTTCCCCTCCATGAAGCAGTTCAGGAACTAATTGATTTGGAGTGGGGAACAATGGAGGCTAATTTTAAGGGGGATCAGTCCCTAACAGGGAATATACCTTTTGGATTCTCGGGTCCAGGAGCAATTTTGTTTTCCCAAAGGTGGATGCATTGGTGTGCTCAGTGACTAAACAGAGCACCATTCTGGTGGAAGGTGGAGCTCTCTGAAGGATACACAGGATTGGTGTATCGAGACTATCCTGAAGAAAGCCTGTGAGGCAATGGTCATGATTTTGCAGATTGCAGCTTGCTGTTGACTTGTGGTGTGGGCAGCGCTGCAATTGACTCAGGAAGGTCCACCAGAAGACAGGAGTGTCCCAGAGGGCACTAATGCTTCCTGGGAGCCTAGAGCCACTTTCCTAGCATATGCAAGTTATGATCTAGTGTGCACGGCTACTTGAGGTCTAAGTTGAATTTATCGAAGTTGCCCTTTAAGGGTCACCCTCTGTTTGGGGGGGGGACAAGAGACATATTGTCATATCTCAATGTTACGGAACCCTTACAGAGGTCGGACCGTCTGTTTATCCTTCATGGCGGTACTAGACAGGGAGAGCCAGCCTCGCAGGCTACACTAACTCGCTGGATTAAGGAGGTAGTCATGGCCGCATATGTGGATGCTCAGCAGCCATTACCTAGTCAGGTTAGGGCTCATTCCACTAAGGCTCAGGTAGTGTCATGGGCAGAAGTTAGATTGTTGCCCTCCATCAACATTTGCCAAGCTGCAACACGGTCCTCCTTATACACATTTTCCAGGTATTATTGTCTGGATGCAGCCCGGGAGGATGCAGCCTTTACACATGCAGTTTTGTCTGGTCCACAGGCAGCCTCCCGCCATATGAGAGACTAGCTTGGGTACATTCCACTTGTTCTGGATTCATCTGACAGGATGCTAAGAAATGAGAAATTACGACTTACCTGATAATTTCCTTTTCTTTAGGACAGTCAGATGATTCCAGCTTCCCTCCCTTGGCTGCCAAATTATTGTATTGCTGTCCTCCTGTGAGGTTACTGGGATTACTGGTGTTAGTCCAGTCCCTAGACCAGCATTATTACATTCTTGTCTGAACTCAGTGTTGCCTGTTGGTTGAGTATTGAAATGATTATCTGTTTTTAATCGTTTTTTCTTGTCTGTCCACAGTTGCTTTTGAATGGAATACTGGCAGGCTGATATCACTGATGTCAGTTTGCTCCATCTGCTGGAAGGGGAGCATAAACCCTCTTGTTCTGGATGGATGCCATCGATGTACACCTTGTCTCATCGCTGCCATCCATGCCCAGGTCGATGCCACCATCGCCCAGGGCATTTCCATCGATGCCATCCTTTATTTTATGGATGCCATCGATGCCCAGGTCCTTTCCATCGATGGCCATCTATGTCCGTGGCCATGCCACCGATGCCCTCGACGCCTGCCTCCATATATCGATGCCCACGTCATTTCCATCGGTGTCTTCGACGTTCCTATCGATGTGGTCATCGACTCTGTCGATGCTGGTATCATTTTTCCGATGCCAACGATGTTTTTTCGATTATTCGATGCCACATCATTCCCACAGATACCTACGCCGATTCTGTCAGTGCTCCGTCACTGTCATCATTGCTCTGGCCGAGTCATTGACGTTTTTTCATATATATATTTGACGATACCCTCGAGGCCGCTTCGGCTGCCATCGCCACAGTCAATACTGACATAGCACCGCCACGTAATGCCCTCGCCTGAAAACAGTGCTCCATGCTTTGGGTTCTTATTAAAGCCCTGTATTAGCCTATGACACTACATAGTGCCAGGAGCAGTGCAGGCATACTGACAGTCCGTCATCAGTTGCCATCCAAGACAGCGAGGGCATCCATCTCGGCGCTGGGGAAAGACCGGGCCGAGCACCGTGGCATGCATCGTCACCGACACGGTGACCGTCCGCCACGGCCATCCAGCACATAGGTGCTATCCTTCTCGATGCTGGACAATGCTCAGGCTGAGCAACATCACCCTGCCATCAACACTGTTCCGCACAGTATTGGCAGTCCTTGGTGCTCCAGAAACACCGGAACGAGTTCCAAAGAATTCTGCACTGGCGTCACGAGACATCAAGCCGCTGTGACGAGGACCGGGTCCACAAGCTGTTAATCAGCTCCCCTGTTCCCGAGACGTGCCCCACCGACATCGGTGGGGGATTGTGGCCCTCCACAAAATACTACCGTTGTAGCGCCAGCCACGCTCAGCCTGTCTCCTCTATACCTGTGCCACCATACCAGGCATCAGTTGAGACTGGCGTCTACTCCCTCGATGACTCCTGGAATCCACGGAGCCAGCAATCTTCACTGGCTCGTCCTTCAGCGATCCACATCGGATTGTAAGTACCTGCTTCTGCAGCATTCCCATTGAGATGTGTGCTCTAATTCGAGCCACATCGTTCGAAACGTTCTAGGTCATGTGTACCCTCTAAGAACCATATTAGTGTCACATATCGCTATGCCAGCTATGTCAGCCACAATACCAAGAGAACTTCTCTATCATTTCTTTGGGATTGCATCAGGGCATCCTCCCCTTTTTCAGCAACGAGGCTCTGTACTGATTAATGCTCTGGCTTCTGGTTCCTGCCTCAGAACCAAAGTTCTAGGTGCTAAACACGAGATCCAGCAAATACTGCCTCAAGTGCAAGTCCACCTCGAAGCCTGACAACAGGTCTCGATGTCTCCTTGTACAGCACACAGAAATGCGGATAAGACTTTACCGCTCACACTCCCGTGGGAGGTTACATGATATCCAGATTACATCAGCCCCTCCAGTTGGACACCTCCTGGTCTCCCAACTGGCCAGATATCAGAGCAGCCACCCCACCTTGTACCAAAGATCCCGGTACACTCCTTCAGACGCTACAAAGCGCACAGGGGGAAGGGGGTTTTGGGGAGATTTAATTGCACTATTCTTTCTTTCAACAGAAAGTAGTTACTCTCCGCCCATCCTGGACCTCAGAAATACCAATTTTCTTCAGAAGGCACAGGCAAAATGGTTTCTCTTGTCACCATGCTTCCATATCGCAGTAAGTACATTACCTCTAATCTTTCTATGTGCTTCATGGTGAGTCAACAATATTACAATAAGCTCTGCCAGTTGCACCAGCTTCGGCAACTGGGGTATTTCATTGAATCACTATCGGTGAATGCTGTTTCTCTGCGGAGTGCAACATCATTCACGCTTTTTCTTGCATGGACAGCTGCATAACCACAGTCAGTCCACGCAAGGAATTCTAACTTCTTCATGATTCACTATACTTTTACTAACTGGGATTACTGTCACTGCCATAAATCCCTTATACAACACTTCTGGACACCACAGTCACAATGACCTTCCTGTCCAGCATACGCGCAGACATTCTAATAAATTCTTACATGTCCATGCGTGCATATTCCATAACCTCAGGCCCTCTTTGTCGGGCCATGGGGTTTTTTCACTATGCACTTTCCTCATAGATCCAAAACTGCTATGGGATAGATTCAGTGAAATTCTATTATCAGTGGGTCTAAGCTGTTCAACCGCTTTCGTCCCTCATCCATATTGCAGATCTAGAATCAAAACCTAGCCTGATTCTGCTCATGCTCGCTTGACCTAAAAGCTTCTCAACCCAATATGCGTCTGCTCCACTCCACACACAGTTCCACATGAACTTCCTGGAGCTTGTAGCCATGCGTTATACCCTTATGCCTTCCATTACTGCCTCTGCAACAAATCTTTGTGCATACAGTCAGACAGCATAGGGACAATGTGTTTTCCAACACAAGCATGCTCAACCTCTTAGCTGCTCTGCAAGGAAGCCTCGCAGCTCCAACCTTGGCCCTTGCTCACTCCATGTATCCTCGGGCCACTTATCTAAGAGATTTACTGAACGCACTAGCAGACCTTCTCCATGTAGGTTTCCATCCTCTAGAATGGTCTCGGACTACATGTGTAGCGGCAAAGATCTTCTAATGCTGAGGTCAGCCGAACTTGCCGTCTGCGTCCGAATCGAACCATACGGTGCACAGATTCTACTCCCTACACATGTTTCCAATGCGTTCCCATAGACTCCTTTCTTCCATCAAGGGCCTCTTAAATGTGTCTCTTCTGCTGCCTCTCATAGCCAGCACTCTTCTAATGTTCTTTTTTCTACACCACTCTTTTCTCTTGCTCCCTCGATTCTGCTCCCAGACATTCTCCACATAGGTACACCTCTGTTCCAATTGGTGTATCGTTTGGGAGTGGGGATACCCGATTAATGGTAAACCCCTTCTGAGTCAGCTTACCATGGATTATCCACTGATCAAGCCGCCTCTGTTTTCACTAGTCACGGAATGGAACCTATATCTTATCCTTATAAGTCTCATACGTTCTCTGTTCGAGCCTTTCCATTCCTCTCATTTCACAGTTTGACATGGGAAATTCTTTCCCTCATAAATGTCATTTCTGCCAACAGGGTCACCTTGTTACATACTCATCCGACCCTGCGTTCCTCCGTGACCGAGTGGTTTTTACGTATTCAGCTTTCTATCTTAAGGTAGACGTTGCATCTCACCTTACTCAGACTATACTCTGCCCATTTTTCCCCAACACCTCTCTCTCACCAGAGAGAGAGGGTTTTTTCCACTTCTTGGACAGTAATAGTGCACTTGCATTCTATCTAGATCGCACTACATTCCATAGGAATTCCACCTAAATCTTTCCTTATGTGGCAAGAGCCAAGCTGCGAGTTCCAGTGGGCAAACAGACCTCTTCCTCCTAATTGATGGTCTGTATCTCTTTTTCCTACCGACAAGCAGGCATTTCACTACAACACTGTGTGTAACCACACTCTGTTGCGTCCGTCCCAGCCTTAATAGCTTCCCCTCGGCCGCTGCTGCTTGTACATATTTATCAGGCTGCAACCTGGAGTTCTCTCCATACCTTCGCAGCCCATTATTGCTTAGATACAACTAGCTGGCATGCTCCATGTTTGGCCAGTCCGTCTACTCTTATTCTTTTCGGTTTAACTACCCAACATCCTTCCACCAACCCGTTAAGGGTTTCAGGATGCCCTCCGTTCCAAATTCCACCCCCGTCATTGCGCCTTTCACGCGTCTTGGGTGCAGTTTGTGCACTCTCGGGCCTCCTCAGCTCTGTACTCACCCATATGTGAGGACTACCATCCTGCTTGTCCTGTGAGAAAGCAAGCTTTGCTTACCTGTAACAGGTGTTCTCACAGGACAGCAGGATGTTAGTCCTCACGAAACCCACCCGCCACCCCACGGAGTTGGGTCTGTATACGTTTTTACTTTTATTTTAGTTTCGCTTGCGCTTTTAGCTATAAGACTAGAATGAGGGAGACACCTGTGGCTCACAGGGATAATTGCAGGCTGAGCATGCTCAGTGCACTCAGTGTGCCAGTGCCAGTCAAAGCTTTGTAGAAACTTTGACAGAAAAGTTTTCCGTACAGGGCTCCATCCTGTGATGTCACCCATATGTGAGGACTAACATCCTGCTGTCCTGTGAACACCTGTTACAGGTAAGCAACATTTGCTAATTCAATAGACAAAAAAAAATCCAGTGAAACGTTTAAAAAAAAAAAAAAATTACAAAAATAGACCATTCAGTATCAGTATTTAAACCATGTGGAGCTAAGTTCAGTTTCAACTAATACTTATGCATGAGCCTTCTGAAGGTAAGGATTTTGTTTTCTTATGTCAATGTGGACTTGTTTGTTTAAAGTAGACCGATGACTGTAAGAGGTTTTTTTTTTTTCTTTTTAAAGTAATAACAGGAATGTTTATTTACTAAAGGTGTTTTTTGATTGATGTAGATTGGTGTGAACTGTAGCTCTTGCTGGTAAAGTGTTTTGTTTTGGTTTTTTTTTTTTTTGTTAATTTGCTTTTCTCACTTATATTCATTCAGATTATGTAGGTAACCAGGAAAGGAGGGGCAGACATACGAGGCAGTCATGTCCCAGGTAGAAGATGCTACGAGAAATGTTTTAGAGAAGGAACTAATTGCACTGATCCTAGATTTATTATTTGTGCATTCCATTCTGTGTATTCTTGGGGTTTTGCTAACATGAGCTTCTATTGTCCAGGCCTTCCTCTCCCTCCCAAGGATGTCATTTCTTCTGTGTTAATACAGTTCTCTCAAGGCTTTTGATACATTTGTGAATGTTTATGATTAATTTCTCTCTGTTTATTTTTACTCCCTGGGGCTTTTGAATAAATATTTGCTTTGTTTCAGGATTTCTTTCTCTGGGTAGACTTCTAATCTCTGTTTTTCTCTTAGATTGGAGAGACCAAGCAGCCAGGGTTGTTCCGTCTCTGGGCTGTTATTGGCAGTGACTTGCACTGCATCAAGCTGAAAATCCCACGAGTATTTTATGTGAATCAGCGTATCATGAAGCCTGATGAAGGTGCAGTGTATAAAAAGGTGAGAAGTCCTCTTTAGAATTAGTCGGTCTATACAATTCCTTTGTATGTTCTGTCATTTCTGATTCATATTTTTTTTCATAGATGTGCACACATCTGTTCATCCTTGTTGCCTTCTTGTTGCCTTATGTCTTCTTTCCTTATCCTGCTTACACCAGTTCAGACATGTGGGTTTCCCCCCCCCTACTAGCAAATGGAAACAGATGAGACACCTTTTTATGCAGCAACAATACAAAAGTAGGAACCCAAACAGTGGTTACCCATCGAATATAGGATAAAATACAAGGCCTTATGTACCATACACAAACTAATATATGATAAAGAAGCAGACTGGCTAAACACAGCCTTACGAGTACACGTTCCACAAAGAAACCTCCGCTCAGCAAACAAAGCACTACTAACAATCCCTTCAGTAAAGTCAGCAAAATTAACCCAAGTGAGAGAAAGGGCTTTATCATTGGCTGGGCCCATACTATGGAACACGATGCCCCCTGAACTCAGATTACAGAATAATCTCAAAACTTTTAAGAAAAATCTAAAAACATGGCTCTTTAAAAAAGCCTTCACTAAAAGAGTGTGGAGGGTAGAGAATGAAAGTACAAGGTAATGCAGATCAGAATGAATTTAATCAATCCTACTTTTAAGAAGTAATAGTTCAAAGCGATAGTAACTCAATAATATACCTGGACTTGACCAACATTACTCAAATAATGATTTTATTTATGAAATTGTAACCGAACTTTATTGGCACCTGTTAGAATGTAAGATATCCTACATTTACTTACCTTAGTCTATGTGCCTATTTGTAAACCGTTGCGATGGTATATAACTTAGCGACGGTATAGAAAAGTTTTTAAATAAATAAATAAATAAACAATGCGAAGCACTTATAAGAAATATTTAATGCTTTGCTTGAAATGATTCATGTAAATAGGCACTGTTGTCTGCACCTGTTGCTGTGGCTGCTGTGCTCTGCCTGCTTCACAGAGGGGGAGATCCCTGGAGAATGCTCCGGGGCTTCTGGAGGATCTTTTGGTTCTCCTCCAAACTTGGATGTAGTGCTGGAGCTACTGCAAGCAGCAGTCTGAGACTGGTTTTTGCAGGAACATCAGCCATTTTGAGCCATGGTACTGCATCTGATCCTTATGTTCTGCCTTAGTCCCGGTGAATTCTTGTCCATTTTACCCATTCTACAGGACTGTGGAGTTTTCATCAATTTTTTTTTTTACTACTCCAGGCCTTCTGTGCAATTCAAAGGCCTGATGAAAAGCCTGTGTGCAGTCCCAGTTCCATGCAAGCATCCTCAAAGTTCCATAGTGTTGCGCCCCCCCCCCCCCCCCCAAACTTGGATGTGGATAAGATACAGCTTGGAGGATTGGGCAGATGCTGCAAATTGTGTTTCTATAGAGGAGGGAGAGGTTGTTTCTGATAAGGAACAGTCATTTGTAAGGAAGAGATTGCAGCTTTAATTGATCAGGTTGTCTCCTGCCTCAGTTTGCAGAAGTCAAGGTTGAGGAAACGCCTGTATGGGATCCTATTAAGGGGGGGGAGGGAGCATAAATCCACAATGGCCTTCCCTTTGCATTCTGAGATACAAGAGTGAAGTTGTATCCTCTTCCTCCTGAGTGGGTTAAGCGCTTCTTTCAGATTCCATGTGCGGATGCTCTGGTCACATTTGTTACCCAGATTGCCCGGCTGAAGACATTCATGGCCCATGTTGTATCAAGTACTTCAGAAGATGGTACTGCAGAGATGCCCAGTAGACATTATCACTGAGAAATAATAAAGGACACCTGAGGCAGGCGGTAGTTCCCGAAACATGGGCCTGTATTGCGTTATGTTTTGATATTGTGATGTGAAATTAGCACACAGTGTCTGTTTGGAGAATTAATCATGTTCAGCTAAGTACACGTTTTTTGGATACGCTTTCTATGCCTATCAGCAAATGATTGAGTTCCCTGTACGTACCCGGATCAGTCCAGACAGTGGGTTGAGCCTCCTGTCCAGCAGATGGAGATAGAGAAATACTGAAGGGATGCAGGGTGAGCACTGTCCTGATATAGGATACCCTTTAGTTTTTTCTCTATCCTATATCAGGACAGTGCTCACCCTGCATCCCTTCAGTATTTCTCTGTCTCCAGCAGATGGCAGACCATGCGGCTCCCCTCTAGTCAGCTAGAGGGAGATTGTTTAGGAAAGTCTAGCACCCTACCCGGTGACCTGCCTGGCTAGGGGTGAAACTGTGGTCCAGTCCCTCCCCTGCGCAGACCCAGAGACGAAGCATACCTCTGGTCTGCTGCAAAGAAGTTCATTCCTCTGCTTCTTCAACTTTACCAACAAGTTTAAAAAAAAAAAAACAAAACTTTCCATCGGGGGAAAGAGCAGGTAGCTGAACCTTTCACTTCCCTGCTCTCAGCCAGGCACCGGCGATTCTTGTCTCACACACGGCAGATCTGCCCCTCCCCTTTTCTCCCTCTATGCCTCGATCGGCCTTTTGCCTTGCATGTGGAGAGCCTGCCTCGCAACTCTCCCGCGAGGGAGTGTGTTCTCGATGCTTGAACGGAGGGGAAGGCTCCTCTGCGCCGGAGAGATCAGCTGGTCGTTCCCGGCCCGG